>NC_057797.1:682263312-682588816 GCF_018294505.1 Triticum aestivum
ACTTTGTGCACCACGGGTGGCAGCGCATAACCTTTAGTACCGGTTTGTGGCTCCAAACGATACTAATGATTGAGCCTTTAGTACCGGTTCGTGGCACGAACCGGTACTAAAGGGGCCGTTTCCCGCCTCTTGGCCTGGCGAAAGTTAGCCTTTAGTACCGGTTGGTGGCTCCAACCGGTACTAAAGGCCCCTCCTATATATATGGCACTTCAAAAAATTCAGTTTCTCATCTGCTTCTTCTCCTCTGTCCCGTCGCCCGCCGCCCCCGTCGCTGTCCCCGTCGCCGCCCCGTCCCCGTCCCCGCCCCCGTCGTCGCCACCCCGGCCGTCCCCGTCCCCTTCGCCGCGCCCCGCCCGTCGTCTCGTCGTCCCCGCCCGGCCCGTCCCCGTCCCTGTTGTCGCCGCCCCGTCCCCATCCCCGTCGTCGCCATCCCCGTCGTCACCATCCCCGTCGGCGCCGCTCGTAGCCGTCCCCGTCGCCGCCCCCGTCGCCTCGCCTCGCCGATGAGATCCTGCCCCGGCCGCCATGTCCACACACACATATTGTTTTTTAGTTTTTTAGTTATAAATTTTAGTTTATTTTTAGTAACTTCTTAGTTGAATTAGTTGAATTAATAGAACTAGTTATTTTTAGTAAGAAAATTTAGTTATATGAGATTTGATGATCTAATCAAAATATTACTATATAGAACTACCTACTTTATTTTAGTAAGAAATTAATAGAACTAGTTTATTTTTAGTAAATGCTTAGTTGAATTAATAGAACTAGTTTATTTAGTTGAATTAATAGAACTAGTAAGTGTTTAATGTTTCACCTATATATGAACATATGTTAGATATTAATGTCAAATGTTAGATGAATTAGATATAAATTATATGTTAGATATATATTTAATTTAGTTATATGAGATTTGATTATCTAATTAACATTTTATTATATAAAACTATCTACCTTATTTTTAGTAAGAAAATTAATATAACTAGTTTAGTTGAATTAGTTGAATTAATTAGTTGAACTAGTTAGTTGAATTAGTTGAGCTACTTTATTTAGGTATATTTTTCGTAAGTGCTTAGTTGAATTAGTTCAATTAATTAGTTGAACTAGTTGATTTAACAGAATTAGTTGAATTAATAGAACTAATAAGTGTTTAATGTTTCACCTATGAACATATGAATGTCGTCTGATGACGAACACAATTTCATTATGTGTGAATACTGCGAAGACCAGCGCGGCCTGTGCGGCAGAAATTTTCTAGTTGATGATAGACGCTTCAGCATCAAGCTGGATGAGAACTTCGAAGTGGATACAGTAAGTCACAACGACAAGTCTTTTTTCGTAATTAAGCATGACTTATGCTTCATTGCTTCAACTTTTAATTTTAATTTTTCACTGTTCTACTAGCGTATCCCCTGCCATGCAAGAATTTTTGTCTTGGATAAGATAGGTTTCAGTCCTAACGAAACTATGGAGGTAAAAAGAGTTTACTTGAAGACCCAGCATGGTTATACCTTCAACGTCGAATTATACAATGCAGACACATACACCTATTTTGAATGCAAAACTTGGCAAGCACTATGCAAGGCTTATGCATTTGAGCCTGATATGGTTATCACCTTTGATATTCGTCCGGAAGATGATATTGAAGGTAATATAGACATCTGGGTCGATGTGTAGACGCCTCCAATTCTACCATTATGTGAGTTTCTCAACCATATTTATGTGTTCGATAATGAGATTATATGAACCAGTTGAATAATTAATAAATCTCAATTTATATTGACATCTTATTTCCAATCAAGCAAACATGTCCGGCGCTTGGTAGACAGGACCGTCCACTGTCCCGGGGCTGAACTAAACTGCGAGGAGACAAGTCATTATGTTTCATGGCTTGAGGATCTTGATGCTGTCAAGACAAAAAAAAATTCCTTCACTTAGAAATGTTAGTACTCAAAACGTGTGACCAATAGTGTTCGTACTGAACTATGGTCACATATATTTAAGAAAGATGGTAAGATTTCTACTATTTCTCCTCGGTGCATCTTTTGCCTACATTATTTTTTTAAGCTAAACTTCATTGCTAAGTATGTTAGTATACGATATTCTTCAACAGGGACTCCCGATGAATGTTGTGCCTGATTGGATCGAGACTAAAGGTACCATGAATATTGTTAGCTTACGGCCAAGATATCCTACAATGCACTTTAGTGCATTCAGGATTTCTAATAGCGAGGAATGCTTAATAGTAAAAGACTGGAGCAAAATTGTGAACGATCGCAGAGAAGTACTAGGGGGCAGCAATCAGAAGCGCAACCCACAATTAGGAGACAGGTTCATCTGCATGCTCTAATATGATGAATCAGCAAAGCTATACATGTTCTATGCTATTTTACCTGTGAGAGAGCAGCAAGAGTGATTAATTAGCTAGTTCATGCTCTTAGTAGTTATCATCTCATGTCCGTGTTCTTCGTCCTAAACTTTATCTCAAAGAGTGATTTGCTTTTGTGGTGTTATGAACGCTTATAATATCATTACCATGTTGAACGCGATGATATCTTTGCTTCTGGTACAAGTGAATGTTTCTTTTTTAAACTAGTGTTGTTGGTGATGATATATATGATGCAAGAGTTTTTATATTAATATGATGATGATGAGTTATTATATCATTTATGAAAGAAACCGTAGATTAGTTTCAACTTGATGGATTCTAGCTAAGTGATCAAGTATATGTCATATCCATATTACCTCGATCACTTAATTAGGTGATCAAGTATATATAATATGGATATGACATATACTTGATGACTTAGCTAGGATCCACATGCATCCAGTCAAACTAATCTGTGGTACATTCACCTAATAATTTAACAACTCATTATAATGTAAAATAATCACTAAATTAAATTGAAAACACAAAATTAAAGTAAAAATAAAAATAAAACCAAAACACACCCAAAAATTTAGTACGGGTTGGTGTTACCAACCGGTACTAATGTCCTACACGCCCACGGAGCTGGCTCGTGCCACGTGGTTGCCCTTTAGCACCGGTTCATGCTGAACCGGTACTAAAGGGGGGGGCCTTTAGTGCCCACACTTTAGTGCCGGTTACCGAACCGACACTAAAGGGCCTTACGAACCGGTGCTATTGCCCAGTTCTGCACTAGTGTATGTTGTCTATATCTAAAATATATTGGAGAAATTCATTGTGAACAAATCTTATCTATCCACAACTCTCATGGTAGTTCATTCTCTAGATGTAGAGAAAGATCTATTAGACCAAGAGATGATGGAAATGAGATATTGGGACTCAACGTTCCATAATGCCATTGGATCCACCAAACACAATTGGTTGGTACTCAAGAATATCTTTCGATATCTCCAAGGCATGAAACATCTTGTCCTGGTTTTTCAGTTTTCGGAGAAATCTGAACACCAATATCATTGGATACATCGATCAGATCCCTACTATCAGATCATAGACAAGTTTAGTGTTTCTACTAGGTGTGGTAGCCCTCTCATGAAGAGTCTTCAGATCATACCTCATGGCTACATTCACCAACCATTATCTCAACGATAATGTTTCTTGTGTTTCCCGGATGCAAACAGGTTACATAATAAGCAACATCACTATATTGCATATCTTGCAAGTCAAATCATGCAACTGATTTGTTCAGCGGGTCTCTACCAACTTCTATGTTTTAGTATGTGACGGCTTCGAATTTTTGCAAGAATTAGGGTTGTATCTTCCTGAATTGTTCCTGTTCAATGCATCATATTATACTCTTTTTCCCTTCATGAGTTTAATTTACAGGTTCTCATAAAGGTTTTTAATGAGGTAATATCAACATGAGATCAGATGTCATACTTTCTGTTTTCTCCACCGGGGTTTTTAGGAAAGTATATACGACCTATTTATTGTCCTCTAAACTCTATGGGTTTTCTCGTGTTGAGTTAAAAGAGACAATAACCATTATATGTTGCATTATTTTCTCCTTATTTTTCCCACTGGATTTGAAGGAGTTTTAGCAACATATGGAACACCTATCTCCTCATATTTTTCCCACAGTGTTTTTGGAGGAGCTTCTCAAGATGATGATACTTACACTGACAAGCATGGATTAGGGGGAGTGTTAGGATTTAATTAATCCTATTAATCCCTACTTTTTCTAAAGGAGGCAGTTGCCTCGTGTCCCTTCGAAGACAACCCTTCGGGGGCTATATATATGTGTAACCCATCATCAATGAGGATGAGGATTCACTTTTACTTCTCTGTCTCCCTCTCAATCTCATTCCTCTTTAATAGATCCACCTTCTTCTCTCATAATTTGCTAAAAGCCTCTACTAATTTACAACCCGCTTCTCTTCTTTCACCTTCAATTCAGCAACAATATTATTTTAAAATTCTTATAGTATGCTCATATCCGGAAATCCAATTTGGCTCCCGGGTGCACGTGCTCCTGCACGCGAAAATTATTTGTGAAATGTCAAAAAAATTGAATTTTTAGGCAAAAATGTCAAGCATTTTGGCATGTGAAAAGAAAATTGAACACCAAATGTTACCCCAAATTTGTTTTTTTACCGACGAAACACTGCTACTCTGTTTCGCACAAAAATTGTCAAACATACTTGCGACACTAACACGAATATCTATAAAATATTTCAGAATTTTTTGAAAGCATTTACTATTTTTTTTCGGATATTGTTCACACGGGAGCATGTGCTACCAGGAGCCGAACCGCCTCACCCCCTTAAATCACCTTATTGTACTCACTATTATACCACATCTTTTTCCTTTAAAGTCTTCTTATACTAGTACATCTTAAGACATATAAGTTGGTCCATCTTATGCATAATCATTCTTACACTACTGGAGAAAATCCTAATAGTAGCACGGGGTTCCACGCTACTGCTAGAGCACTACAGCTAACTTTTAGCAGTAGTGCGGGGCTGACCCTAGCAGTAGCGTGGGATTGGACCCGCGCTACTACTAAATAGCAGTAGCGCATGTTTTTGCCCCGCGCCATTACTATTAATTAGTGCGTATTTCATTTCTTTGTATTTATATTGTATTTATACACCATCATATAATTTTAATACAGTAGCAATGAAATGAAGATGTTGGAAAGGTACACAAGCATCGAATGAAAATGCCTTCATTCGACACTTGTGTGTCTTCCCGACATCATATCGTCCTACTAATTCAGCTTTGCTCAGTTGGATCCATCTAATTAATCTAATTTGTGTTTTTCCCACCCAATGATATAACAAGTCATCATCCGTAGTCATATATATATAATAACTCATCATCCTTCTAGCACATGACAAGTAGTATGGCCTCCTCCTCATCATCATCGTAGTCATATCACAACTCATCATCTATAGTTGGGGAGGTGGACGTCGCTCCATAATAGCGGCGTCCCCGTCTCCCAGTACCGCTTGCAGAGGTCGGCCTTCACATACAGCCAGTTGCGAGGGTTGGCGGTCGGTGGTGCGATGGTGAACGGCGAAGGAGGCGGAGGGGGTGGAGGGATGGAGCAGCCACGATGGCTGGAAGAGGACCCGAGCTTGTGGTCGTGCTTCCCCTTGCGCCCGTCGATCCAATGCCACCCCATGGCCGACGGTGAGGTCGAGGTGAAGGAGATGAGTTGGAGATCCGGCGGCCGGTGGCTAGGGTTTGGCCGGGTTTCAGAAAGGCAGGCGTAGCTAGAAGTGAAAGTGTGGACTGACCGGTCCATGGCTTCCACATTAAAAAGAACAAGGTCCTACGCAGCTGGGAGGCTAACAGATGGGTCGCCCGCGCGTGCGCAGTTAATTTGGGCGGTGGGAGGTAGGTGGCTGGCCGCCACGTGTTGCCGAGGGGGGCGAGAAGCGAGCGCGCGCCGTTCGCTGTCCTTACCCAGTTGCTCCCGAGACAAAGACGCCCCCCACTACATGCGCTGCCTCAGACCCTCAGTTATCCCGTGGGATTCCTGACAATCAATTTTATTTTTCGAGGAATGCACACACGAGAAGTTGCTTATTGCACTTTCTTTTGGCTCGTGAATCTGCTACATGCCACCATTAAAAAGAAGAATCTGCTTCATGTGAGCAGGAGCAGTCGTGGGGCCAGCAAGTCAGGCTTACCAACAACAACAATCATGCATGATGCATCCCAGCACGATCTCTGCGAGCATTATTGGCTCCTCGACCGATCCACAGCTCCACTCCGCCGCATGCGTGCGTGCGTGCGTGCGTGGTGCTTCTGCAGCTGTCGATCGATGCGTGCTCGTCTGTGTCGCGTCGCCTTCTCCGCTCCCCTTTCGCCGCTCGAAACAGGACCGGCCTGTAGAGAGATTCGTATTCTTAGGAAAGAGAGATCCTATCGGCTCTGATTGCTTTTGTTTTCCACGAACGCGCCGCGCCATTGGAGGCCCCATGGTTTTCAGGACTGATGTGTACATGCATGCAAGGCAAAAGGACACCGGAAAGCTTTGCATGTCCGGGTCTACACTCAACCAATTCCATTTTTTAGGGGTTACACTCAACCAACTCCAGCACTCCGGACATGTCAAGACAGGCATGGCCACGAGGCCGGGTCGTCGTCCGGCCGCCGTCGCCGCTCCAGCACTCCACCGCCCGCATTTCATATCTCGCCAGAGGACGCCCTACCTCATCAGCAGCCGTATGTCAAGGCAGAGATCAGCAAGAGGTACTAGGAGACGTGCACACCGCTGTCATGGAGCAATGTGCACACCCCCAACAACTGTCACCTCTCCGTAGATCGAGTGCTCATTCCCCCGGTCCCGGTGAGCGGCTGTGCTCGCCGGGAGGAGATCAATCAACGCCGCGCCCGTTTGCCGCCGGACCTCATCGACGACCGGAAGTACGCCATTAACTCGACACTATGATACATGGCTCCGTGACGAGCACGACATCCACCGGCAATCTTACTTTGTTGGCCGTCCTCCGAGCCCACCGCGGGCGCGCTCTAACCGCCGCGGGCGCAGGCTGGTTCGTGACCTGACCCCTACGCCATCGACGTCTTTGTCCCCGCCACCACCTGCGTCAATGACAACTAAGGATGAGGAGGACCTCATGAGGCAGGTGATGGAGGACACCCTCCACACCCATACGAGCGCCAATGGCAGGGCCTTGAGGAGATGATGGTCCTGTCAACGGCCAGCTACGCCGCGTTCCCAGAGCTCGACACCTACGTCAAGGAGGAGGCCATGGAGGACGTCCGGGCTGAGGCACCGAGGGAGGAGGAACCGACGGGATGGAATCCGGCCTTGGTCAGGCAATCCTGGATGTGGACACCTTCCTCGCCATGTGAAGAGGTGGTGCAAGCCCCACCGCAGCCGCCACAGCAGATACCTTCGGCTTGGCAGGAGCCGCCAGCCCACCTCCATACGTCAACCTCACCGGCGACAACAACGACAAACAAGTAGGACGGCAGCTACGGAAGACGATGACGGCATCGGCGGAACAACCCTTATCTAGTTTCTTTTAAATGTTTTTTAAGTTTTTGTTTATATTTTTTTGCAAGAAAGTTTTTGTTTATATTAATGTGATGAACTTGGCTACCGTGGACGTTTTAATGTTTTTATATTATTTGCAATGATTATTTGTCTTTTGTGTGTTAAATTTGAAGTCCGAATAAACAAACAGTTTAGGACGCAGCGGGCTGTTTGGGCGCACCGACGACCGCAAGCGGATGGTCGTGTCCGTTTGCCACGGGTCGTGCGCTGAGTTGCCCTCAGGCCGTGGGCGCTACTGTTGCAAATCATCCATGTATACACATGGGTGGAATGCTTCCCGTGATCGATCCCATCGGTCCACATAGTCCCGAGACCACTCCATAGCCGTCTCCGACCGATCTCCAGAGAAGGACGGGACGGTTCAGTGAATTGGTAAACTGTGGCCGGAGTAGGATAGGCCTAAAGCTGAGGGCAGGTACATGCATCTGTGCATCTTGTTCCGCACGATGACAGGGTGATGGCTGACGCACTAGCTACAGCGTCCCTGTTGGTCCAGGGTTGCTGGCGCACCGTCGCCTAGCTCTCCCTTTCTTTTCCCCCTCAGTTTTCCTGCTACTGCTCGATGGCTCACGTTTGGTGTGCACCTACAGCACAAAGATTCCTCCCTATCAACTTCGGATCGGGAGGAGGGGGAGAGAACAGCTTGGCTGCGTGCCAGGGTCAGTGGAACTATCTCACCTCCTCATGATCGTGACCCAAGACAAACGGCGGTTAAAGGCGCCCAACGACCGTGCATTTTGGTCCCTTCGTACAGGGAGCTCCGGCTCGTCCCATCGCCGGCACTTCCACTGGCCAGGGATGGGCGCCGTGCGATCTCCGCCGTCCGATTCGGTTCCATTCGTATGCGTCACGAATACAGTCCCCCAGCCAACTTGACAGCTCCCTCCCTCCCTCCATCCCCTTTTACTTCCAGCCGGCCGCTCAAAGCGTCTCCAATGGGTCAATCTCGCCGAACCTGCACCACCGAAGACACCAGCAATAAGACTCCTGAAAAAGCCTAATCTGACCGATGACGACATTGTGTCAACACTGCACTAAAACGACCAGAAAGCACAACGCCTCCTCCTGATTTATTAAAACCCTCAGCCGCCATCGGCCAAACAAACCTTCCTTGACAGCACTACCAGGTGTCATCCGGTTTCCTCCATCCCCGATCAACGACGCCCGCAGCCATCACCGGACAAAGAAATTCAGGTTAGGTGGCCATGGATGGAAACAAGTTTCAATCCGGGATGGAAAAATCTCTCGAAAGTGCAGAGAATCCAGTCTCCGGATACCATGTCATTTGAGCATCCAGCATCAACGACACTTTGCACCGAGGTTAGTGACACATGGCACATATGATGTGCAGCCCCGGGAGCACCAGACCCCACCTGGACAAAGGACAGCAGCCCTCCTCACCCCGACGCCTCCTATATTAAAGTGCCCAGCGTTGGCTCTTGCTCTATCTCCCTGCAGTAGACATCGCATTCAGGCACACATAGTCAGCAATTCAGCAGAGTCACCACCATGGGCGCCACCAATCATACCTTGCAGGCGCTTCTCCCATGGCTCCTCCTGTTTGTGCACCAGGCCGCGGCGGCCAGCGGCGGGTTCGAGTGCACGACCGCCACGGACGGGGCGGACAAGCAGGGCGCGACGAAGCTGAAGCTGGTCGCCATCGCGTCCATCCTCACCGCCGGGGCGGCTGGCGTGCTGGTGCCGGTGCTCGGACGCTCCATGGCCGCGCTGCGCCCCGACGGCGACATCTTCTTCGCGGTCAAGGCGTTCGCCGCTGGCGTCATCCTTGCCACTGGCATGGTGCACATCCTGCCGGCGGCGTTTGACGGGCTCACCTCCCCGTGCATCTACAAAGGTGGCGGGGACAGGAACGGCTTCCCTTTTGCGGGACTTGTGGCCATGTCTGCAGCCATGGCCACAATGGTGATAGACTCGCTGGCTGCTGGGTACTACCGCCGGTCTCACTTCAGCAAGGCACGCCCACTTGACAACATCGACATACCCGGAGATGAGGAAGGGAGGGCCGATCATCCACATGTGCACGCGCATGGCCATTCACATGGTGACGCAATTGTTGTCAGCTCACCGGAGGAGGCTGCCATAGCTGACACAATCCGGCACAGGGTGGTATCTCAGGTAAGTAAGAGCAGCCACTCCAAAGCACATAGGACTTCCTGGCAACAGTAATTGGAGGTTAGTTCCATAACTTCCCGTATACCAGAAAAATAGTGAATCTTAAAACGATGGGAACATGAAAAAAAGTAACTTTATAAATATACTCAAATATATTAACTTTTCATGAACATGAATAAAGATGACGTAGTGGAAAGGCGAACTACATCAGCACATAATGTTCCAAAATATCTCATCTGACCAAACTAATATCTACACAGAACAATTTCAGAGCAGAACCATAAGGCATAGTGGCAGACTAAATAATTCTCCATGGTCAATTTAGCATCTTGATCAAAACCTTTTCATAAAGAAACATAAATAAACAGGGATGGGAATGAGGAGATCAATACCTATTCGAAAGGTCTGGCAGTTCGCGGTTTACTCCCTTAGGACAAACTTTTCCTTTTCAAATAAAGAATCCAGTTCCTCCGCACACTGTTTGCCAAGTTGGTAGATATTTTGGAGAACCAACCAGTCCCGTGTTAAATAATCCTAAGTTTAACATCATGCAGGTTCTAGAGCTGGGAATCTTGGTGCATTCAGTGATAATTGGTGTGTCATTAGGAGCATCTGTGAGGCCATCCACCATCAAGCCTCTGGTCGGTGCCCTCAGCTTCCATCAATTCTTTGAAGGCATAGGCTTGGGTGGTTGCATTGTACAGGTACCTGCTTGCACCGACAAGAATCTAACTTGTTTTCCTGCCTCCATTTTTTAATATGATACCACCAAGGTAAAAAGACAATTATAAATCAACATGTCAGGATATATATATATATACACTCACAGAAGGGGAGGAAAAAAAGGATAATTATAATATTAAGTTTAGATCAAATGAACACAGACTGAGAATTTTCCTCTAAAAATAATCAACACATATAATATACAACAGCTATTGATAATTGAACTTTTCAGGGAGAAAATAGGAAGTAACTAGTTTGAGAACTGATATTCCAGTCCTAAAGACATAAGCTAAAGTAAGCAAAGATTCTGAATAAAGCAAAAAAATGATAGAGGATAAAGAACCAACTTTATAAAGTGGTCCATAGCAACAAAAGGCTAAGTGGCTAATAACATCTTTGATTTTAACTTTTTCCGCAGGCTAATTTCAAGGTAAGGGCAACCATCATCATGGCAACGTTTTTCTCCCTGACCGCACCCGTGGGCATCGTGCTAGGGATTGCGATATCGTCTAGCTATAATGTGCATAGCTCTACTGCCTTCATTATTGAGGGAGTCTTCAACTCAGCCTCGGCAGGGATTTTAATCTACATGTCCCTGGTGGACCTTCTAGCAAAAGATTTCAATAACCCAAAGCTACAGACAAATACAAAGCTTCAGCTGATGACATATCTTGCACTTTTCCTAGGTGCAGGGATGATGTCCATGCTTGCCATATGGGCATAGAGATCTTCAAAGCAATTGCCAAATTTGCACTTGTATTTCGTGCTGAAGCTGAAGTTGAAGTATGCATTGTATTCATCCAGGAGTTCTCCATTTCCCAAAAAATAATACACCCTTGGTGAAAAATTAACCATATTCATCCATTAATTTTCTATCTCTCAAAACAACATACTCTTGGATATTCTCTTTGCATGTCATAGTATGAGACTGTGTGATGAGTTGATGTCAGACCTAACTTTGAAGCCGTATAAGTGATCAGTTATACAGTAGGTTTCGGACTTTCTAAATTTAGATCAGCTGAGTCTCTCACACTAACAACGAATCTGTATGCATATTTTTCCAATAGCCAAAAGGAACAAAAAAGAACTAGTTTGTTTAGATCGATAGTTCAAAACCCTTAAAAAGACGGACAGGAGAGATTCAACGCTTCAGAAAAGATGTAAATTTTCAAAAATTAAGAGGGCTACGTGATTAATCCACAGTTATATATGCTACTGTGAGAAAACCACATGTAACACACTTACACACAAGACTGCTACTTCTTTGAGTTCTTTCACTCATATATGCTTCTGTGAGAAAGCTTCCCAAAAGATTCACGTCCTTCATGATGAAGTCAAAGACAGCATATAAAGAACCTATTCTGTTTCATGACACAAAATTTATTGATTATTTATTCACAGTGAAACCAAGATTCATTTTCTCCTTCTATCCAGCTCCACTGATTGTTCCCAGTTACTTCTTGGTTAAAGTAATTAACTAACAACAATTTAACTCAAAAGTAACTAGTCCAAAGAGAGTCAATGTTTGACATACGAACAAACCAAGTTGATAAAAGATAGATCTGCTTAAATTACTTGCTAAAGAAAAATCTGACAGAATTAGTAAAGGCAGGGGGGGCTGAATTATATCAGAATACTCTTTCTAAACATCATAACGAAGTTAACAAGCCGAATACAATATCTTCTTACAAGTGATAACTGGTACAGAAGTTTCATCTTCATATAGCTCCATAGTTCTCAAAATCTACTTTGCTTTTTTCTGGTTCCATTTTAGAACATGATACCAGGAAGGTACAACTTGTTCAAAAAGACAATTCCAAATCAACATGTCAGAATATACTCACAGAATGGGATGAAGAATAAGAGATGATTATAATATTAAGTTCAAATTAAACGGTTCCCTGATAGCAACATGAGTATGCGACATTACATGTATGAAACAATACTAATAATTTTCTTCCAAAACTAATCAAAACAATATATCCAAAATCTATCGTTAATTGAACTTTTCAGGGAGAAAGTACAAAGTAACAAATTTGAAAACTGATATTCTAGTCCTAACGACATGTTATTTTACCATAAGCTAAAGTAAGCAAAGATTCTGAAGAAAGCAAATAAATGACATAGAGGAAAAACAAATAAAGTGTTCCACAGCAACAAAAGGCTACGTGACTAACATCTTTGATTTTCACTTTTTTCTGTGGGCTAATTTCAAGGTAAGGGTAATCATGACCATGACAATGTTTTACACACAAGACTGCTACTTATTTGAGTTCTTTCACTCATATGTTGGCTATAAATTCAAGGTAAGGGCAACCATCAACATGGCAATGTTTTACACACAAGACTGCTACTTATTTGAGTTCTTTCACTCAGATATTGAACAAAAGCTTCCCAAAAGATTCACGTCCTTCATGAAGTCAACGACAGCACATAAAGAACCTATTCTATTTCACGACACAAATTTTATTGATTATTTACTCATAGTGAAACAAAGACTTATGTCTTCTATCCAGCTCCACTGATTGTTCGCAATCACAGCTTGGTGAAATTAAATAACTAACAACAGTTTTAACTGAAAAGTAACTATTCCAAATAGAGTCAATGTTTTTTTATCAAATATTAGTATATGACGTACAAACCAACCAAGTTGATAAAGATAGATATGCTTAAATTATGTGCGAAAGAAAAATCTGAAAAATAAAATTAATGGTAGGACCTGAATTATGATCAGAATACTCTTTCTTAACATCATAACAAAATTAAGAAGCCGAATACATTGTCTGCTGATAAGTGATAACTGGTACATAAGATTCATTTTCATATAGTTCCCATATTGCTCAAAAAAATTAAGGACTAAATCAAACTAAAGGACAAAAAGAGACTCAATGTTTTTTATCAAATATGGCATACTGAAAAAAGACAAATTGATAAAGATAGATATGATTAACTTATGTGCTAAAGAAGATCTGGCAGAATTAGTCAAGGTATAGGACCTGAATTATGATCAAGAGTCTTTCTCAACATCATAACAAAATTAAATAGGTTGAACACAGTATCTACTGATAATGGGTACAAAGATACATCTTCATATAGCTTCCAAAACTCTGAAAGTTTCCAGCAACTACATCAAACTAGAAGGACGTAATATTACAAAAGCACATAACCCAACTGACTCTGGATAGCATGTGTATCATGGACATAAAACCCAACTCAAGTTACGCTACAGCCTACTCGACCTTCCCCTTCCCATGGGAATCATCACTCACTTGAGAAGAAGTTGGCTGGTTAATGCTTGCTTTGGCGTTTGCCAGAAAGGTTGGATCAGGCTGGGGCTCTTGATGGGGAGTCTCCTTCATGGCCATGTATATGTAAAAGCCGATCACTAGATTGACCGAGATGACAGCAAGGAATCCACTGGCCATGGTTTGCGCCGAGGGGGAAAGCTGACCGACACCTGACCAAGGAGGAAAACATCATTTCCGTATGAACGTATGTGCTTCAGTTCCATACAAAATGTTAAGTATAACATAATGTAGAAGGAGCAAGAATCAAACCTGGAAAAATCTGGTAGATAAACCCATACATGATTGCAACTGGGGCCATCCACATCACCATAGATGTGACGGCGAACTTTGTGATTACTGCCGACATTGCTTCTCCTAATGGGAATGCTGATAAAAAGGCAAGATAAGCATGCATCGTGAGCTCAATGCACAGTTACAAGCTAGACAGAACTAGCATGGTTGCAGATATTAAATGTGCGCAGTAAACATCTTAGACAAGCAAACACAGCTGCCTACAACTGTGACCTCGCTACACAATCTGACCGGACCTACCTCTCCACCCAAACTCAGAATTTCAGAGTGCTGTATGTGAGACTGAGACTCCATACTTATCTACTTCTACAGTCCACTCCTCCCAGAGCACATCGCAGATATGACAGGATAAACGCCCACTGCCCACTGCCGTACTGATTCATAGGCACGGGCAGAGCGATTACTGAACGAAATCGAGCGTCGAACCACATGGTTAAACCACAGAAAAGCTCTCCAATCTCTTCCCAAGACCAAAATTTAACAGCCTAGGGAGGAGTACTACTGCTACTACTACCAATCATCTAATCAAGGACTCGAATCAATCAACCTAGAAGAACAGAGCCTAATTCCATCTCGGTGGAGAAGCTAGGGCTCGGCGAGCTCGCCAAACAACACCAAATTACACATGGGCAGGGGATGGAGCTTACCTGATCTGGTGCCGCGAAGCAAACAGGGGGCCGCTTTGCTCCGATCTGGAGGCGGGTCGGCGGAGGGGGCGATCTGGTTCTGGAGGCAGAGGAAGACGAAGGGAGGCAGGAGTAGCAGCCAAGATGCCACGGGAGGAGGAGGGGGACGATGCATTTTGGGCTCGAGATTTAGATGGCTCGGTCATGTTTGGGCCGTGTATGCTCGTTGACGTTGGGCCGTGGGCCGTCACAGGCTATTCAACTACTTCCGAACCGCCGAGAAGGGCTGAGAGCCTGAGAGAGACCACGCCAGATATGCTCCTCCGCGCCGGGCTCCCCCACCTCCGCCGCCGCGCGGCGGCGCTGCCCCTGTCGCTCGCCCCGCGCCGGCTCTCGTCCGAGCCTCCGCCGGGCGTCGAATGGATAGACACGGTGGACTACCTGGACGAGACGGGGGAGGTCCTCTCGTCCGCGCCCGGGGCGCGCCCCGCGGTGCCGGGCGCCGACCCCACCATCCTCTCCGGCTCCTCCGCCCACCCGCTCCCGCGCCCCGCCGCGGCGGCCCGCCTCGCCGCGCTCGCGCTCCGCCACCGCTCGGGGCCGTCCCTCTCCGCCGCGCTCTCCGCGCTCCCCTCCCAGCCCGACCCCGCGCTCCTCCTCCTCGCCGCCAACTCCCTCCCCGCCTCCGACCCCACCCCGCTCCTCTCGCTCGTCGGCTGGGCCCGCCACCAGCCCTGGTTCGTGCCCTCCGATGATCTGTCCTTCATCGTGGCCGCGCGTCTGTCGCCGGCCACCCACTCCTCCGACCTCATGTCGCTCTTCGACGACGCCCTCTTGCACCCGGAGCCAGCCTCTTTCCCCAAGACCCTCAACGCCGTCGTCTCCGCGCTCTCCACCCACGGCCTCCTCGAGCCCGCCTTCTACTGCTTCAAGCGCCTCCGCGACGCCGGCTTCCATGGCCTCCAGACGCCCACCTGCAATGCCCTCCTCTCGCTGCTGCTCGCCAGGGGGCTCGCCTTCAAGGCCTTCGAGGTGCTCGACGAAATGTCTGTGGCGGGCTGCGAGCTCGACAAGGGCACTTACGAGCTTGCTGTGCCGGCGCTTGCACGTGCTGGAAGGATTGACGCATCACGCAAGCTGTTTGATGAAATGAGACAGAGGGATGGGGTCGGGCCTGCCTCGCCGGGGGTGTACAGCACTATGGTCGATGTGCTGGCCAAATCAGGGAGGCTTGACGCTGCGATGGGGATGTACAGGGAGATGGTGGCAGTGGGGCACAGGGTGAGCACGGCTGTGAGCACCGCCATGGTGGAGGGGCTTGTGAAGGCTGGGAAGCTGGATGCAGGGATGGAGCTTTGGGAGGAGATGCGGCGAGGAGGGCTCCGACCAAGCTTTGGGTTGTACACCATGGTAGTCGAGGCAAATGCACGGTCAGGAAGGCTGGATGTCGCTGCGAAGCTGTTTGGTGATATGGAGAAGTCTGGCTTCTTCCCTACTCCTGCCACATATGCTTGTTTGGTCGAAATGCATGCTTCAGCGGGGAATGTGGATGTAGCAATGAGGATGTACCACTCGATGGCAAATGCAGGGACAAGGCCAGGGCTGAGCACATTTACAGCATTACTGACCATGCTGGCGAATAAGAAGCTGCTTGATTTGGCTGCAAAGGTGCTGCTTGAGATGAAGGCATCAGGGTTCCCCATCGAAGTGACCGCGAGTGACCTGTTGATGATTTACATCAAAGATGGGTCGACGGAGCTTGCTCTCCGGTGGCTGCGGTTCATGGGTTCTGCTGGGATACGAACCAACAATTTCATCATAAGGCAGCTCTTTGAGTCTTGCATGAAGATGGGGCTGTATGACTCGGCACGGCCACTGCTCGAGACGTATGTCGGTGCGGCGGCAAAGGTGGACATGATACTCTACACTTCAATCCTCGCACATTTGGTGCGGTGCCAGGATGAGGACAGCGAACGGGCAATCATGAACATCCTGAGCGTGAGCAGGCACAAGGCGCACGACTTCATGTGCGGGTTGTTCACCGGGCCAGAGCAAAGGAAGAAGCCCGTGCTCTCCTTTGTCCGGGAGTTCTTCCAAGGCATTGACTACGAGAATGAGGAGAGTGCGGCGAGGTACTTTGTGAACGTGCTCCTCAACTACCTGGTGCTCATGGGGCAGATGAACCGTGCACGATGCGTCTGGAAGGTCTCTTATGAGAACAAGCTGTTCCCTAAGGCCATCGTATTCGACCAGCACATTGCCTGGTCCCTGGACATCCGGAACCTGTCAGTGGGAGCGGCGCTTGTCTCTACAGTGCACACGCTGCACCGGTTCAGGAAGCGGATGCTCTACTACGGGGTCGTGCCGCGGCGCATCAAGCTGGTGACAGGGCCGACGCTCAAGATGGTGGTGGCCCAGGTGCTGGCTTCGCTGGAGTCGCCATTCGAGGTGAGCAAGGTTGTCCTGCGCGCGCCCGGGGACTCGGTGCTCGAGTGGTTCAAGAAGCCGATCGTGCAGCAGTTCCTGCTCAACGAGATACCGTCGAAGTCCGACGTCCTGATGCACAAGCTGAACGTTATGTTCCCAAGCTCGGCGCCAGAGGCCCGGTCTCTGGCCCTTCCCAGGTCCCTTGGCATGTCACGGTGATGGTGCCAGTGTGTGCAAACCGTAAGCATTATGTATACTACTATAGCTTTTTGCCAAAGCATGAGAACGTTCACTCGTCTCTCTGTTTGTACGTGTACAATAATGCTAAATTTCAAATGGTTTGTGGTACCATAATTTTTGAAGAAAGGAGAGATAATGCAAATGCACGGCTCCTGTTGCGAAGAGTGTGACGTGTTGCACTTATTTTTGGCATATAGTTGAGGATTTTTCGAATATCCAATTTTGTGCCTGGGCTCATCTACATCCAGTGAACAGTAAATTCAAAAAATTGCTAGAAAAAGTCCAAAAATTTGGAATGTAAGATGATTGAGTATGTGAGGTGCGTGCTAAATTTCAAATCATTTGGACATCTTAGTAGCTCTCAGCAAAAAAATAAAGGGTCTGCACAAACAGTGAACTTTTTCATAGATCTCAAATTTGCCTTTTTTGTTGAGAGCTACTCAAACATTCAAATGCTCTGAAATTTGGCACGGACATCAGGCACTCAGTCGTCTTTCCCCACACAAAAAAACAGAATTTTTTAATTTTATTTAATGTTTCTAACGATTTTTATCACTCCCTGGCTCAGATGAGCCTAGGAGCGAAAACGCTGCTCTCCGGATTTTTATCTTATTTATATGAAGAACAGTTGTTACATATTGCGTTGTTACTATCTCAGAAAATCCATTCCAGTGCACTTCAATAACATATACGCAGGGTACAGCAATACATTAGGCCAAATTAAGCACAATCATATGCTGCACTTAATTAATACAAGTCCAAATTTGCAAAAAAGAGAGAGAGAGAAGAGAGAGAGAGAGAGAGAGAGAGATAGAGTACTATGTTTTTTTTTTTGAGACAACGATAGAGTACTATGTGATAAGCGATGTGAACGAAGGGGAAAACGGGCCGATTGCAGGCCCATGTAGCGATTGCTAGAGCCTCTGCTTGGTTACCCATCGGGCGCCATATTTGGCTTATTAATGTACCAGATATTATTTGTATTCTGTCAAACATTCCTATTATTTGGCTTATTAGATATTTTTTCTCAAGCGAACCAAAACCTGTGGTTGGATGGTTAGAGGGAATGTGGCATCCCCAGCCCATCAGGATTCAAGTCATGGTGCACATCACAGATGACAAACAATATTGGCACACTCTGTTCCAAGATAAGTGTCTCTGATTTAGTACAAAGTTGATTTAATAATAATAATATTGGCACACTCTCTTTCAAGGTAAGTGTCTTTGATTTAGTACAAAGTTGATTCAATAACAGCAATACTGGCACACTCTCTTCCAAGATAAGCGTCTCTTATTTAGTACTCCCTCCGTCTCAAAATTCTCGTCTTAAATTTGTCTAAATACAAATGTATCAAGTCACATTTTAGCATTAGATACATCCGTATCTAGACTAATCCAAGACAAAAATTTTGAGACGGGGGGAGTACAAAGTTGTACTAAATCAATGACAATTGTTTTGGGATGGAGGGAGTATATCTTCTCATCAACGGGCTTAAAAAGTTAAATGAGTAACTTGTTAGCTTCGCTCATTAAACTTGTTCTTTTTAACAAGCTTAGATTAAAATTCAACCCGTTACTCAACAAGTTCGATTCGAGCCGAACTATGTCACGAGTTGCTCGTTTAGCTCATGAGTTTTGAGATTTTAAATTCCAGCCCTACTCCCCTCATTGCAAGCTGAATAAGGACGTGTAAATTTTATTCTAAATGTAGTTGCTCGCCGAATTATTAATTTTTGTAGAACAACCCTCTAGGTTTTATTGATCATAAGAAATCGTTACAGGGATACAAATGAAATCATGATATTGACCCCACTAAATATGACGACCATGAGTTAACGATAAAGAGAACCTAGCGAAAGTTAACCCGCCATCATAAACATGATTACAAATCGGCGAGCCTCAAATTTTCATCGGAAAATTATACGGCATCGCTACTAGGTGAAGTTGGTTCCTTCTTCTTAGTGTTGCACCGACGGTCATGTCCATGTCAAGCTCATCCGGACGCATTCCGGCTGGGAGGCTCCAATGGAAGAAGTATAGAAGCCGAGCCAAGATGAGCTCCAACGTGGCCAACCCAAAAGTACCGCCAGGGCACATCCTCCGCCCGCTCCCGAACGGCAAGTACTCGAATTGTGTACCGTTGTAATCCACGGTAATGTCCTCAAACCTCTCTGGCTTGAACTTGTCTGCGTCATGCCAATACTCGGGGTTCCTCGCTATCCCCCACGCATTGACCATGACCCTGGAGCCCTCCACAATCTCAAACCCATTGACGTTGCAAGTCTCCCGGCAGACACGGGGGAGCAGGAGCGGTGCCGCCGGGTGCAGCCTCAGACCCTCCTTGATCACCATCTTCATGTAGCGCAGTTTTTCCATGTGGACCTCATGGTCTTTTAGACTCTTGTTGTCCAATGTTTGTCGCACCTCCGCCTGAGCCTTCACCATCACCTCCGGGTTCCTCATGAGCTCCGACATGATCCACTCCAGGATTGACGACGTCGTCTCCGTCCCTGCCGTGAACAAGTCCTATAGCAAATTTATAGTGTGGGATTAATCCGACTACAATAATATAACTTTCTTTATAGGATGGAAGATTATCCCCCTGCTTTCTTTTCTTTCCAAGATGAAAATTTTATAATCCTATTTTCTCCTATACTATGTATTTTTCTCGTAAATGTAAATAAATCCCTCCCCTTAATTTCAACTTAACCACCTTCACCTAAAAAGATCATTTACCACCAGTCCACCACCCCCTCCTCCTGATTTCCTCCATCCGTGAAACTCTTTCAAATATTCCGTAATATGCACAGTCATTTGTTAACGGTGGTCCTAAGCCCTAATTCTTTCAAAAACTATTCAGAGAGCAGAGGACCTTGGAGCACTTACCACTGTTATTGCCTTGATGTTTGTGATGCCGATGGGGAACTCAAGCTGCTCCTCATCCTTGATCCTAAGCATGACGCTCAGAAGGTCATCGTCTCCGGTATTTTTCTCCGCTCGCCGCGCCTCGCAGATGGCTATGATCTTGTCAAAGATGGCGTCGAACTGCCGGCGCGCTCCCCAGAGCGAGCGTCTCAGCCCAGTGACGACGTCCACAAACCGCAGCGAAGGGAAGAGGTCCCCGACGCAGAATCCCCCAGTTAACGTGAGCAGCACATTCATCGCAGCCAGAAACTGCTCTTGGAGCTCGGCGTCGCAGCCGTCGCCAAACGTTGCCCTTGCGGTGATCGTGTTCGTGCACGACACGAGCAGCTTCCTCATATTGACGGGCTGGCCGCCTCCACCGGCGGCGGCGGCGGCGCGGACATCCCTGACGAGGGACATGGTCTCGCTGTCCCTGATGGGCGCGAACTGCCTCACCTTTCGCGCGCTCAGGAGCTCCACCATGCAGAGCTTGCGCAGCGTCCTCCAGTACGCGCCGTACGGCGCGAAGGCTATGTCGGCGCTCCCGTAGCCCACGATCTCCGCGGCCAGAATTGTGGGCCTTGACGCGAAGTTGAGGGAGCTGTCCCGGAGCACCTCCTGCGCTGCCGCCGGCGAGGAGATCACCACGGCGTCCACCTGGCCCAGCCGCAGGTACATCACTGGGCCGTGCTTCTTGGCCAGGTCCCGGAGAGCGACCTGCGGCGTCGCTGTCCGGAGGTGGAGGAGGCTTCCGATGAAGGGGAGACACCGTGGGCCGGGAGGCTTCTTCCCCTTGGAACTTGCTGTCTTTTTGCGGCTAAGCAGAGACACGAGAATCGTCAGTGAGACGAAGGATAGGAAGAGGAGGGTGGCTGCGCTTAGCTCCATGAGGGTCGGGATGGCTTGATCGAATTTGAAGCTTTGCTTGGGATGAAGAGCTACTAGCAGGAAGTGCCCTTTTTATAGGGAAAGGGAGGGGAAAGATTTGGTTACCGCTCGTTGTCTATTCTTCTCGGGATACGGCAGGTTTGCACGGGTTGACGAAGTCATCAGGCGCTTTCCACCGAGGGAACATCGCGGAGAGCATGTAAATTTTAAAAATACGAACTGTCAAATCTAGAACTTAAATAATGGTGGGCTGGTTCGCCAAAAAAAATATTCACCTTAAACCACTATTCTCATGTGTACTAATTGTGTACATGAAAATTACAGTACATGGTTGTACGAAATAATAATAGTACTACATGAGAGCTCTACAACCGAGTGCCCCAAATAGACCTCAAACACTCGGGCTGTAGTTGCCCGTCCATCACTGACCGGTCATGATCTTTTAACCCAGACAAACGCCTCAAACGGTTCTTAAACGCCCGAGCTGACCGGCATCCTTATATCCAGCCTAAATATGGGGCGAATATGGACCGCCGGGCACGCCCGCCACGTCCGACTGACGAACGGGTTCCAGCCGGAAACACCCCGAAACCCGGCGGTACGAAGCTCGTCACCTCCGTCGGACAAGTGGCGCCGCGTGGCGCAGCTCCGGCGAGCCGCATAGTGCCTAGCCCGGCTATTTAAGTCGACCCGCGGCACCGAAATCCTACCATCCATCCACATTTCCCTTCTCCTGTCCGCTGCCATCACTTTTTATTCCACCCGTCCGCCTAGTAGCCATGCCCCCATGCTGCCGGGTGAGGAACGAGCCCTTTCTGACGCCGGAGCGCCGGCTCGAGCTCCTTGAGCAAATCCGGGCTAGGCGCGAAGCCCGGATCGTCGCAGGGCTACCTCCGGATGCAGTGGATCCGGAGGAGTTGGAGGAGGAGGAGGAGGATGAGTCAGAGGAGGAGAATGTGCGGGACGCTGACGACGAGGATCTGCAGGCAGAGCAGCATGCCATCCTCGATTGTCTTCAGTCGGAGGACAGACAGCGTCGCCGGCAGGAGATGGAGGCGCAGGAGTCCGCGGAGTAGGCGGAGATGCTCGCTTATATGGATGAGGTCGAGTAGGAGGAGGATGAGCCGGAGCCCTCCTACCCACCCTCCAGCCGGCGCCCGACACCATCGCCGTGGACATCTCCGACGACAAAGAGTAGTTAGGGCAGTACGTAGATGTAGTACGTATGATTTCTTTTGCATTCCTTGTATGGATTTAGGGGATGAAATATGAGAGACGGATGCAAAGTTGTTAATTTGAGGCGTGCCCGGTCGCGTCCACGGACGTTTGAGGGGCTGGATTTGCATAGTCCGGCTGTAGACGCTCTCAAATGAACATGTATATTGTGCGGTATAAGTAGGGTTCCAAATTTCCATCTATTTTTCAGGCAATTTTCCCCGATTTTTTTTTCTACATCACCATGCAGAGTTGCAGACATTTACACAGAACTGCGTGGACGCGTACCCAGCACCTGAGTGCCCTTGAGAATTTCTCACTTACCGCTAGGTCTCATACATCAGCGTAGAGCAATCAGAGTAGAAAATTGGACTTGCACACGAATGGACCACGTGCGGTTCATCCTGGTGGCGCCGGCCGCCACACATGAGCCGACCGGGACAAATTCCCACCTTTTAAGGATCTCCCCCGTAGCGACATCGCGAATATACTGCCACTATGGACCCGGTACGTGCATCGCTGCTAGCTAATCTCGATCCGGTCATGGTCGCGACCAGGTACGTGCAACTAAGAGAAGATGGAAGCACGTCTGCATGGCGATGTAGAAGGAGGAGGTACCATATGGACGGAGGAGGTACGTACCGGGCCTGTGCAGCTTGTCACAATGTCACGAGGTCGATGTGCATGGCATGATCTCGATGATGTTACTTAATTTGTTGGAGAACATCTGTTTGCGGGAGATTGTTGGAGAAGACTCGCATGGCGACATGCATGCAGTCCAAAACACAACACGATATGCTTTGCTGTTTGTCTGCATTGACCCAGCAATATACATACAGTCTACCATTCAAAAATAACACTACAGTCTACCGTTCAAAAATAAAACTTGAGTACTATACATATAGTTCATCCAAGAGTATCTACAGTCGCACACCTCAAATTCTACTCAAACGCCCGGACGGACGGTTCGGTCACCGTCAAAAAAGCACGACCCAAACGGATGTCTCAAACGGACATCAAACGCTCGAGCTGACCAGCACCACTCATATCCAGCCAAAATATAGGGCGGATATGGGGATACATGTGCGCATCCACCACGTCGGACCCGATAGGCCTACCCTACCATAAATTGCTTTCAAATCCATCAAACCCTCCCACCTCCACCCTTCCCCGCATCCGAGCCCTCATCATCTGCCGCCTTTGCTCCCCATCTTCATCGCCAGTCCCAATCCGCCTCCCTAGATGACCTCCAGCCCGTTCCTGACCGTCGCGGCCAAGGCTGCGTCCACCTCGTCCCATCGACGTCCTTTCCTCGGCTTCGTCATGCAAGCCGAAGAACA
Organism: Triticum aestivum; assembly: GCF_018294505.1. NCBI lineage: Eukaryota > Viridiplantae > Streptophyta > Magnoliopsida > Poales > Poaceae > Triticum > Triticum aestivum. The sequence goes on from NC_057797.1 coordinate 682,286,922, forward strand.
TCACGGCGACGGAGGCCGCGAGAGAGGGATGCGGATGCGGACATCGATGAGCACCCCCTCCCCCCGTCGTCGCCTTATCCGGGACCCCGCACCCCATCCATCCACCGTCGGACCAAGCTGGGATAGAGGAGGATCACGTTCGATTAGGGCATCCCGGGGAGCTTTTCGCCAACACAGATGCAGCCGGTGGACGTCTGTCACTCGCCATAGCTCATTCGGCTGTAGACAAGCACGGGCACCAGCGGTGCCCAGGCTGCCCATGACCTATTCGACGGAATGACACAACAAGACTTGGTATGTTCTTGTTGCTCCTGTCCAATCAACTTTGCATATGCCATGTTCAATGTTTTGCATAGACCGCTAGTTCATTTCGGACATGATCCATGCTTGGAAACCATGATCATTTATGAGTTTATCTTGTCGGACATGATCAATGATAATCAAGATCTGGCCCAAAATGCACTATGAGTTGGGGGATCCAACTTGCCCTTCACTTGAAGTTGGGTCAACATCAAATCCAATCCAAGCAAGAAGAAAAAGAAGCCAAAGACGACAATGACAAGTGGTCCGACATTCTCAACTTTTAAGGATATCTTGTTGGTCAAATCTTGGTTGGCCACAACAATATACCCAATATGAGGAAGTATTGGGAGAAGATTTGAAAGGAATATCATGAATAAAAAAAGCAATATGTGGAGCCGCATCATATCGTCACCAATTGCAGTGTGGCATCTCTCCAACATCGACGGGGGATCATTCAAGCTGAAGTGAACAGGTATGTCAGCTATTATTCACAAGTTCTTGGCGGCCCTCAAAGTGGGATGGGAGCGGTAAACTCACATAAGCTAAATTATTTCATGATGTCATCATTTGCGTATGCTTGTTTTTGTTGCATTCTCATGCTCATGCATATTTTGTTTGCTAGACGTGGTGTGGCGTCCACTATATATCAAGAAACGGAGAAGAAACCATTTGGTTTTAGCCATTGTTGGGTGATAATATTGAATGGCAAACCAAAGTGGACACAACTTGTGGCCGATCTCAAGGCCGGTAAGAAGAGGAATTATAGCTCAAGCTCCCACCAATCAATTGGGTTGGACGAAGAAGAGGAAGATGTTGTAGTAGAGAATGGAAGAGACACCATGCCAAAGGATAACCAGCACGTGATGAGAAACAAGTGGGCGAAGGCAAGGGCCTCCCGTGACGCCGCGGCTACAAAAATGTCCTCCACATGGACGGGTATTTTTTCGGTTAGGGAGAACAAGAAAGAGGAGATATACACGCTCATGCTGGATGCGCAAAAGCAGATAATGGATTGGGACCGGAAGAGGGCGAAGAAGAAGTTGAAAATTGGGAGGGAGAAGATCAATTTGAAGAAGAAAGAGGCGGCGATGAAATGGGAGCTCGAGAAGGCCAAAGACATTTGGAGAGATTGACCTTGAGAAGGAGCGGTTGCAAATCGCACAAAACGTGATGGATACGAAGATAATGTTGGCGGACGAAAGCCTCTTGGATGTGCATGCAAAGAAGTGACTTATGGGGATGATGGAGGAGATCAACGACCGTAGGGACTACAAGGTGGAAAGGGAGGCTACGACATAGCGGAACATGCGGCAAGGATGCAGGCGAAGCAGGAGGCAAGGATGGTCACGAAGCAGGCGGCATGGATGGCGTCCGGCGAGTGATCCATCACGCTCGGACATTGATTTCATTTTCGTATGTTCGGATTGTTGAATCATGATTTGTTTTGCTTTATCATATTTGTTTTGAACAGTTGAATTGGGACGATTTGTATCGTATAATCGATGTGCATGAATTATATGAATTTAAGAATCTGCATTTAAGGTGTATGGATATGCGACAGCTTAAATGAGAGGCCTCCTGTCACGGCCCTAGAATTTGCTTGCCATTAGTTGCCTTAAAGCATCCATGCATCATGTTAACTTTTCAATTAAAGTTGAAATGGGGATGTTGAAACCCTAGCACTAAATGAATTCAACTAGGTTCAAATAAACAATATTTTCAATGAACCCAAAATGCCTTTGGAAATGTTCATGATTTTTGATAAAGGTGAAAGCCTCTGCCAAAAATGATAAACATATTTCTAGGTCATTTCTGGATTTTTGGAATAACTCATATTGTACTTGAATTGGGGCATTTAAATTCTATAAATATTTTAAATGCTCTAATAATTCTGAAACTAGTTGAGGGCTGTTGGGAATAATTTCAACATTGCCCACAAATATTTTCAGGATTTTTGAAAATGCTCTAGCATTTTTAATAAAGACAAAACAATTGCAGAAAATAGAAAACAGAAACAATTAATAAAAGAGAGAGAGAGAGGGTTTTTACCTGGCACTCACCTGGGCCTTACCTGTGTCGTCCAGCTCCCGCCAGCCGGACGCCGCGCGCGTGGTCGCCGCGCGCCGGCACGCGCCCGAGCCACCTCCTGCTTCCGCCGACGCTAGAGGCTAGCTGGACGCGCCATGCAACCGCCCCAAACCCTCTGGCCTATCCACTCCTTCTCTCCCCTCCTCTGCTCTCTCCTCGCAGCGCACCCGAGCGCAGCCGTCGCCGCCGCTCGCTGCCGCCGCAGCCACCAACCACCCCTCGCCCTACCGATGAGTCCAGAAGCTCCACCGCGACGCCCTCGCCCTCCCCACCGAGCCACGCTTCACCGGAGGCCCTGCATTGCCGCCATCGGGTCGTCTTCAACCTCGGTACCCACCGGACGCCGTTCATCGATTCACCTCGCTCCGGTCGCCCCCGAGCCCATCGATGCATATATGTTTGGTGAAAGAAGTGACTTTCTCTAAGTTCACGTGCACTAGGTGTAAGTTGCCGCCATGAATTTGAGAAAGGTTTGTTTTGTTTCCCTTGGAATCATCCCAAATCAGTCATGCATACGTGCGAAGTATTCTATGGTTTGGTAGATTGATTACCTCCACTCCATATGTGTTCCTAGCACACCAAGCCACTGATTGGTTTGTTCAAGGAGAAGAAGTTTCTTCTTAGGAGCTAGACTTACGCAAGGACTTCGATATCCTCATTGATGGTTCCCTCCTGAACTCGGTAGTGTTTCATTATAAGACTACTATGTGGTCATGCTTGTCTTGGACAACGTATTCACATGTATGTAGCAGAACTAGCTCATGTCTTGGAGCTTGCTATCGTAGTTCTCTCCCCGAGAATCTCGCAACGTCATCTCGTCGATTTGTGTTGCCAACTTTCATTTCTCTTTCTAGACTTGATGAGTCTGGAATATCCTGACACCAACCAGATCTGAATCTCAGGCAGATATGATGGTTGGAACATTCCCAACATTTGCATTTTGTTCCCAGCTTGCACCCCATCATGCCAATTTTCCATGGGATGCCCTTCTCAGTAGTTGCTGTCCAGGATCATCTTCAAAAGTGGTGCTGTCATGGGTTCCATCCATTTCCGGTGATAAGCAAAAGTCATCCATTACGTTGTCTTCAACAAGGTAGTCCACACCATCCATTCGAATCCGGATATGCCATTCCTTTGAACTCCGCCAAACGATCGATTGTGATTGCCTTAGGTTGGTATAAAGAGTTTCAGTGATCTAGATATCAAAAGTAATTCTTTTTGCCACTTAAGGGAATAGTTCTTCAAGTCACCTCCCCCAAGGTGCCCCGTTACGGGGTCATGGCAATTATTTCCTCGCCACCTTGACACCATCCACCATCTTTCTAAGCGTGGAATTATTGCCCACCAAATCAAACCCCGTCGTTTGTTCTTTCATCCCTCTCGATGTGTTTTGTGTCTCAACTTGAGATGTTTCAACATCTCATTCCGCGAGTTGAGATTGTATAGTTTGATCTTTGAGAAGATCAATCCTAGTAGAGTTTCTTTCCGTCGTCATCACGTGGATGAAGATCTCAAAAGCGAGGATGTCAAGATCAACGTATGCAACGAATCAACAAACTTATGAGGTGCAACTTGGATCGTGAAGATTGTGTTGGTCTTGTGCCCCCTCTGTCTTCTTACCTCACATCTTGAATCTCGGGACGAGATTCTTGTTTAGTAGGGGTGAGTTGTCACAGCCCTAGAATTTGCTTGCCATTAGTTGCCTTAAAGCATCCATGCATCATGTTAACTTTTCAATTAAAGTTGAAATGGGGATGTTGAAACCCTAGCACTAAATGAATTCAACTAGGTTCAAATAAACAATATTTTCAATGAACCCAAAATGCCTTTGGAAATGTTCATGATTTTTAATAAAGGTGAAAACCTCTGCCAAAAATGATAAACATATTTCTAGGTCATTTCTGGATTTTTGGATTAACTCATATTGTACTTGAATTGGGGCATTTAAATCCTATAAATATTTTAAATGCTCTAATAATTCTGAAACTAGTTGAGGGCTGTTGGGAATAATTTCAACAGTGCCCAAAATATTTTCAGGATTTTTGGAAATGCTCTGGCATTTTTAATAAAGACAAAACAATTGCAGAAAATAGAAAACAGAAATAATTAATAAAAGAGAGAGAGAGAGAGAGAGTTTTTACCTGGCACTCACCTGGGCCTCACCTGTTTTGGCCTAGCCCACTACCTGGCGCTGCCAGTCGTCGTCCAGCTCCCGCTAGTTGGACGCCGCACGTGTGGTCGCCGCGCGCCGGCACGCGCCCGAGCCACCTCCTACTTCCGCCGACGCTGGAGGCTAGCTGGACGCGCCATGCAACCGCCCCAAACCCTCTGGCCTATCCACTCCTTCTCTCCCCTCCTCTGCTCTCTCCTCGTAGCGCACCCGAGCGCAGCCGTCGCCGCCGCTCGCTGCCACCGCAGCCACCGACCACCCCTCGCCTTACCGATCAGTCCAGAAGCTCCACCGCGACGCCCTCACCCTCCCCACCGAGCCACGCTTCGCCGGAGGCCCTGCATCGCCGCCATCGGGTCGTCTTCAACCTCGGTACCCGCCGGACGCCGTTCATCGATTCACCTCACTCCGGTCGCCCCCGAGCCCACTGATCTGCTCATCGACCTCCCTGTGAGCTCTGCCGCTTTTCCCCTCTTCTTTCCCGCGCGTTTGCACCCTCTAGGCCATAGTTCCACCATGGCCGAAGCTCGCCTCCGCTCGATCTTGTCGCCGGCGTCACTCCGGCGACCATTTGGTCATCCCGTGCTACCCAACATGCTTGACGCATCACGTAGTGCCTCGCTAGCGCCTCAGTTTCTGCGTTTGCAGGCTGCAGCCCCAACCCCGCACTTGTCCGAACTCCGGCCGCCGCCGCGAGCTCCCTTCCGACGAGCTCAGTCCACCCCAGCTGCTCCCGCTTGCCCCATTTGATGCGCGCGATCGCCAGCTCCCAGTAGAGCCTCTCCGCCGCTCATTTGGTCGCCGGAGGAGCTTTTCCGACGCCCTCCGCCGTCTCTGGTGTCACCGGCGACGACATGCGGGTCAACTCCGGTGAGTTTGACCCAGCTGACCAGGGGTTTGACCTCCCCTGGCTCACTGACATGTGGGCCCCAGGCCACTAATTAAACTAGGATTAGTATTAGTTTAACGCTAACTAAATTTAGTTAGTTAACTAACCACTGAGCAGTGGGTCCCACTGGTCAGGGTTGACCGCTGACATCATAGTGACGTCATGCTGATGCAATAACTCTTTTCTGGATTTATTCTTTTACAGGAAATTCCAGAAAATTGCCTAAACTTCTAAAAATCATAGAAAATCAACCGTAACTCCAAATGAAATAAATTATATATGAAAAATTATCAGAAAAATCCAATCTATCCATTTATGCTACTTTCATGCATGTTGAACCAAATTATCCCCCCTGTATAAGTGAAAACATGATAATGGCATTTTAAATACCCCTTATGGAGTTTGCATATGAACCCTTGGTTCATATGGACTTCATTTAAATTGTTGCTAGATGCATTAGCACAAATCATAGCATATTGCCATGTCATGATCATGCATCATATTGTCGCATTTGCATTGATTGTGTTCTTCTCTATTACTGGTGCTTGTCCCCTCTCGGTAGGCGTATTCCGACGATGAGTTCGATGACACCATTGAAGAGCTATATTATCTTTAGAAGTGCCAGGCAAGCAAAACCCCCTTGTTAATTCCGATACAATCCCACTCTCTCACTCCTGCTCTCTTTTACTGCATTAGGACAACAACGATTCAACTGTTACTTACTGCGGTAGTTGAACCCCTTATCCTCTGCATGACCTGTCATTGCCACAGTAAATAGATGAAACCCACTAGCATGAGTAGGAGTTGTTTGAGCCCTGATGTGCCTACTAGTTCATGCTTGTTTGTCATGCCTGCTACTGCTTAGAGTTGAGTTAGGTCTGACTCATCGAGGGTGAATTGGAACAGTGATGAACATGTCCTACTGTGTGTGAGCTAAGTGTGTGAACACGATTTGGTAAAGGTAGCGGTGAGAGGCCATGTAGGAGTACATGGTGGGTTGTCTCACTGAAACCGTCCTCAGGAACTGAGTTTTGTGTTTGTGATCCATGAAACAACTACTACCACACATTGGGCCCTGAAATATGACCTCGCTCGACTTATTGACCCCTCTCGTCCTCTGTCCAAAAGTTGCAACTAGTTTCTGGTGTTTGTAGGTTATGTGTTGGCGGTCGTGCGTAGCGCTGACCATAGGGGTGGGCTATGATGCGGTAGATACACTGTGGCCGGGTATGCCGGGCGCCCGTTTGGCGTCTCAGGACCCTGTACACACCGTTTGGGCCGTTGAGGACACCCCGGCCGGATTTCCTTGCGGATGGAACCCGAATAGGCGATAAACCTGGACTAGAGACTTGTGCGGTTAGTCAGGTCATGGTCTACACCCACGTCGGCTTTCGCTTGAAGTCTGCCGAGCACATGTCGTGTGCAGACGCTAAGTGGTGGAAACATGTGTGACGAAGTACACCCCTGCAGGGTATAAAACTATTCGAATAGCCGCGTCCGTGGTAAAGGACTTCTGGGTTGCCTATAACAGTTCATAGACAAGTGAAAGTGGATACTCTAATATGCGCAAGATAAGCGTGAGTGCTATGGATGGCGTTCTCGTAGGGAGACGGGAGCGGATCCGTAGTGGTGTATTGATATGGTGAATATGTGGACTCGTGTGCGCCACCTCAAAAGAGTTACTTGCAGTCGTAGTTTAAGATAGCCACCGAGTCAAAGCTGGCTTGGTGCAGTTAAACTCCACCACCCCCCTCTGTTGATACCGATGCATATGTAGCTAGTTCTGATGTAAGTCTTGCTGAGTACTTTTGTACTCACATTTGCTTAGTTTATGTTTTGCAGAGAGACTCCAGTCTCGCTAGTAGTTTCGCGTGGACTTCGACGTTAGCTTGATACCTCAGCTACGATCTTGTGCCCTCGGCAGGATCTGGTAGATAGTCAGGCTTCTTAGCCTTTTTCATTTGTAGATGTCTGTACTCAGACATGTTAAGCTTCTGCATGTGTTTTGATTTGTATGCTATGATTGTTGGGTCATGAAACCCATGTTTGTAATATCTCGCTCCTCGGAGCCTAATGAATAAATACTTGAGTCGTAGAGTTATGTTGTGATGCCATGTTGTATTTACACATATCGAGCATATTGTGTGTATGATTGAAATGCTTGGTATGTGTGGGATCCGACAATCTAGTTGTTTATCCTTGTCAGCCTCTTATATGGGAAATGTAGTCTAGTGCTGCCATGAGCCATAGTAGTCCGCTACAGCCCGGTTCACTGGAGTCCTGTTAGCCCAGCACTACTGCTCAGGACGCTTGACTGGTCGGCATGTGTTTCACTTCGTTCATGTGTCTGTCCCTTTGGGGAAATGTCACGCGATGACATCCGGAGTCCTTCTTAGCCTGCTACAGCCCGGGTTCCTGGAGTCCTGTTAGCCCAGTGCTATAGCCCGGATTCACACGCTGCTGACCGACATGCTCGATGTGATTCATGTATGCTTGTCCCCATAGGTTGGTGCCGCTTTGGGTTCACGACTAGCCATGTTGGCCCGGGTTCTCTGTCATATGGATGCTAGCGACACTATCATATACGTGAGCCAAAAGGCACAAATGTTCCCGGGCCATGGTAAGGTGACACCCGTGGTAATACCGTGCGTGAGGCCGCAAAGTGATATGAGGTGTTACCGGCTAGATCGATGTGACTTGGAATCGGGGTCCTGACAGTTTTGGTATCAGAGCCTGACTGCCTGTAGGATTACCAAGCCAAACTGGTCGAAGTTGAGTCTAGAAATGCTTTAGTTATGTAAGGGAATTGATTGTGGAAGGGAACGTAAGGCTCTTTTTACTCCTTTACCTTATGCCCTTCTGATCTGAGTCATCATTTTCTCTTCTACGGGGATTAAGAACTAGGCCTTCTCATCTATCTATCAGGATGACATGTTACTAATCCATAGACTTATAGAATTGATAGTTTCAAAGCCTCAGTTCCGTTTCTACTACTTCCGTATGTTGACAGTTGATCTCGGAACATTGATATGGTGTTGTGAGTGGTCATGCCACCATTTTGCAGGATGTCTCAAATCTTTTGAGCATTTACAGCCGTTATGCTGTCCGAGTCATCCCAGGTCTCTAACTAGTCTGATGCATTTGCAAATTCCTTCTTTCCGTTCCCGATGTCCTTTTGGGCCAGTTCAACCACACTAATCGGTCTGTTGAGGTACTCTACTACCTCGACATATATGTTGGAGCTATTATTATGACCCTAGGTGTTTTAGGGAGTCACCTAGTAATTTAGCAATGCCTTCGTATCCCCAGTGTGATGATTCTGGCCATCATTCTTGAAAGCATACCGTGATGCCATTTAGTAGTAGGTATTCTATTCCTGGGTTCTTGACCCAAGATTCACTCTACTTACCTCGTGTTGATAGTGTTGCTCGTACCTTTAGGATACTAGTAACCTTTGTGATAGTCTTCGAGGTCTGTGGTATATCATTCTTCCAAATACCATGAACCATCCTTGGCAGGAGTTCCTTTGAACCAAAAGATCACAATAAGAGTGCTCTTGACGAGTCCTCCATTCTGCTTTGTGAATCTGCCAGTCCTACCCTTCTGCATGGGTTATCTGGAAGAAACCTGTTGAACTTGGTTTGACATGTTAATCTATGCATCCACAACTCAGAAAGATATACATTCTCTTGAGTTGTCCCTCCTCAGTTGTATCCCGACCCTAGTCTATCACTTGATAGTCAGGAATAGTTGTGCATTCGTGTTCATCGATGCATATTATTCTTGTGGTCCGTCAAGCCATTCTATTCTAGAATTACTAGGAGAAACAAACTCCAGTACCTCATCCATATCTAGGATTGGGTCAAAGCAGTTGTATTCCGCAGATCAAAATGCCAATCCAGCTTTTGATTATGTTCTACCCTGAAGTATTGCCCTCTTTATGTTAGGAATATCATAGGAATTGCACAACCTCCTATGAACTCTTGATACAGTGATACTTCTCGCCATCATCGTTCATTCCTCGGCCTCCGTGTTATTGTAACCGAAATGCCGACAAGTGAACCGTGATGTGTGAAATCAATACTCCGAGCAACTGCTTGGTAGTAAATGGACAATATTCTCATTCTTAGCGTGTTGGTTATTGAACTACCATTCTAAGATTGATCGTGCTACCTAGTCCATATCTCCAGGTGCACTCATCGACCAATGAGTTAGGATTGTGACAATCCCTCGCTCCTTGATCATATCGTCTTGCCCTGAAAAGCAAGATTGTTCTCGAGCTTAATAACATATCGGTGGTTCATGATTTTCCGAATATCTTCTCGGAAGTTTTACCTGGTTGTCCCCTGACTGTTATGTTGAGTTCGTGATCAAGTTGGTTTTCCAATAACCACCCCTTCTCCAAGAATCTGTGTTGGATACCCCTGAGCTAGATGGTTAAGCTAAACAACAACTTGGAGAGTTGGAAGATAAAAGGCTTTGCCGAATTTGGTTCTTTCTGAAGGGATATCTTTGTGTTGCGTGCGTGTTGAAGAAAGATGATATCTTCGCCAATTGGTCCTCGTGATCAGTTGTTGGATCTATTGTCTTGTCAAAACTTTGACTTGAGTATGGGCTATCGTCAAGTCAAATCAGAACCAACGATGTTCGTAATGTTGTCTTACTCATGGTTGATCCCTCGAGAATACACCATTACATCTTTTGGTCTGACCAATGCAATCACCATGTTCACATGATGGTGGAAGTCCAGTGATATGGAAATTCCGATGAGTTGTTGTTGAGCTCATCAGCGGCATTTTGTCTCCCCCATGATTCATGTTGAACATTAAGCTAGCGCTGGAAACTTTGTAAGCTTTTCCTTTGTGTTCCGCCCATGAGGTATATGTTTGGTGAAAGAAGTGACTTCCTCTAAGTTCACGTGCACTAGGTGTAAGTTGCCGCCATGAATTTGAGAAAGGTTTGTTTTGTTTCCCTTGGAATCATCCCAAATCAGTCATGCATACGTGCGAAGTATTCTATGGTTTGGTAGATTGATTACCTCCACTCCATATGTGTTCCTAGCACACCAAGCCACTGATTGGTTTGTTCAAGGAGAAGAAGTTTCTTCTTAGGAGCTAGACTTACGCAAGGACTTCGATATCCTCATTGATGGTTCCCTCCTGAACTCGGTAGTGTTTCATTATAAGACTACTATGTGGTCATACTTGTCTTGGACAACGTATTCACATGTATGTAGCAGAACTAGCTCATGTCTTGGAGCTTGCTATCGTAGTTCTCTCCCCGAGAATCTCGCAACGTCATCTCGTCGATTTGTGTTGCCAACTTTCATTTCTCTTTCTAGACTTGATGAGTCTGGAATATCCTGACACCAACCAGATCTGAATCTCAGGCAGATATGATGGTTGGAACATTCCCAACATTTGCATTTTGTTCCCAGCTTGCACCCCATCGTGCCAATTTTCCATGGGATGCCCTTCTCAGTAGTTGTTGTCCAGGATCATCTTCAAAAGTGGTGTTGTCATGGGTCCCATCCATTTCCGATGATAAGCAAAAGTCATCCATTGTGTTGTCTTCAAAAAGGTAGTCCACACCATCCATTCGAATCCGGATATGCCATTCCTTTGAACTCCGCCAAACGATCGATTATGATTGCCTTAGGTTGGTATAAAGAGTTTCAGTGATCTAGATATCAAAAGTAATTCTTTTTGCCACTTAAGGGAATAGTTCTTCAAGTCACCTCCCCCAAGGTGCCCCGTTACGGGGTCATGGCAATTATTTCCTCGCCACCTTGACACCATCCACCATCTTCCTAAGCGTGGAATTATTTCCCACCAAATCAAACCCCGTCGTTTGTTCTTTCATCCCTCTCGATGTGTTTTGTGTCTCAACTCGAGATGTTTCAACATCTCATTCCGCGAGTTGAGATTGTATAGTTTGATCTTTGAGAAGATCAATCCTAGTAGAGTTTCTTTCCATCGTCATCACGTGGATGAAGATCTCAAAAGCGAGGATGTCAAGATCAACGTATGCAACGAATCAACAACCTTATGAGGTGCAACTTGGATCGTGAAGATTGTGTTGGTCTTGTGCCCCCTCTGTCTTACCTCATGTCTTGAATCTCGGGACGAGATTCTTGTTTAGTAGGGGTGAGTTGTCACAACCCTAGAATTTGCTTGCCATTAGTTGCCTTAAAGCATCCATGCATCATGTTAACTTTTCAATTAAAGTTGAAATGGGGATGTTGAAACCCTAGCACTAAATGAATTCAACTAGGTTCAAATAAACAATATTTTCAATGAACCCAAAATGCCTTTGGAAATGTTCATGATTTTTTATAAAGGTGAAAACCTCTGCCAAAAATGATAAACATATTTCTAGGTCATTTCTGGATTTTTGGACCCTGAAATATGACCTCGCTCGACTTATTGACCCCTCTCATCCTCTGTCCAGGAGTTGCAACTAGTTTCTGGTGTTTGTAGGTTATGTGTTGGCGGCCGTGCGTAGCACTGACCATAGGGGTTGGCTATGATGCGGTAGATACACTGTGGCCGGGTATGCCGGGCGCCCGTTTGGCATCTGGGGACCCTGTACACATCGTTTGGGGCCGTTGAGGACACCCCGGCCGGATTTCCTTGCGGATGGAACCCGAATAGGCGATAAACCTGGACTAGAGACTTGTGCGGTTAGTCAGGTCATGGTCTACACCCACGTCGGCTTTCGCTTGAAGTCTGCCGAGCACATGTCATGTGCAGACGCTAAGTGGTGGAAACATGTGTGACGAAGTACACCCCTGCAGGGTATAAAACTATTCGAATAGTCGCGTTCACGGTAAAGGACTTCTGGGTTGCCTATAACATTTCATAGACAAGTGAAAGTGGATACTCTAATATGCGCAAGATAAGCGTGAGTGCTATGGATGGCGTTCTCGTAGGGAGACGGGAGCGGATCCATAGTGGTGTATTGATATGGTGAATATGTAGACTCGTGTGCGCCACCTCAAAAGAGTTACTTGCAGTCGTAGTTTAAGATAGCCACCGAGTCAAAGCAGGCTTGCTGCAGTTAAACTCCACCACCCCCTTTGTTGATACCGATGCATATGTAGCTAGTTCTGATGTAAGTCTTGCTGAGTACTTTTTTATTCACGTTTGCTTAGTTTATGTTTTGCAGAGAGACTCCAGTCTCGCTAGTAGTTTCGCGTGGACTTCGACGTTAGCTTGATACCTCAGCTACGATCTTGTGCCCTCGGCAGGATCTGGTAGATAGTCAGGCTTCTTAGCCTTTTTCATTTGTAGATGTCTGTACTCAGACATGTTAAGCTTCCGCATGTGTTTTGATTTGTATGCTATGATTGTTGGGTCATGAGACCCATGTTTGTAATATCTCGCTCCTCGGAGCCTAACGAATAAATACTTGAGTCGTAGAGTTATGTTGTGATGCCATGTTGTATTTACACATATCGAGCATATTGTGTGTATGATTGAAATGCTTGGTATGTGTGGTATCCGACAATCTAGTTGTTTATCCTTGGCAGCCTCTCATATGGGGAAATGTAGTCTAGTGCTGCCATGAGCCATAGTAGTCCGCTACAGCCCGGTTCACCGGAGTCCTGTTAGCCCAGCACTACTGCTTAGGACACTTGATTAGCCGGCATGTGTTTCACTTCGTTCCTGTGTCTGTCCCTTCGGGGAAATGTCACGCGGTGACATCCGGAGTGCTGCTTAGCCTGCTACAGCCTGGGTTCCTGGAGTCCTGTTAGCCCAGTGCTACAGCCCGGATTCACACGCTGCTGACCGACATGCTCGATGTGATTCATGTATGCCTGTCCCCATAGGTTGGTGCCGGTTTGGGTTCACGACTAGCCATGTCGGCCCGGGTTCTCTATCATATGGATGCTAGCGACACTATCATATACGTGAGCCAAAAGGCGCAAATGGTCCCGGGGCATGGTAAGGTGACACCCGTGGGAATACCGTGCGTGAGGCCGCAAAGTGATATGAGGTGTTACCGGCTAGATCGATGTGACTTGGAATCGGGGTCCTGACACCTCCAGGTGCTGTTCACGGATGCGTCCACAAGCGAGCCGGATTTTCAAGTCCTGCTGTAGATTCTCTAAATCTAGTACGCTGAAGCGTGTACAACGATATCATGCTTCATATAGTAGTACGAACAAACAGAAGGATCAATATACAAAAACATATGCTTGTTCGGGTGATTTTCTTCCCATGTCGAACACGAAAGTAGCTAGGGCCTCTTCCGTGCTCCCAGCGCATGGCCGGTTCAAGGCGAGCTTCTACCTTCTTGTCAAGGACGTCTTGCTCGCACAACCATGACCAACGTAGCCCTCTTCACCGCCACAGCCTGGTGCGCGCTACCGGTCACATCCCCGGGATTAATGATTCCGGCTCCAGCGAAGCACACTTCCCCTCATGTGTGGTTTTCTAAGGCCTAAACATAAACCTTTTTATTTTTAAATTGTGTCAGATGGGTTTTAAACTCAAGCCCTATTAATTGGATTTGATACCATATAGGACCGCATGCATCAGCCACTTCACGCAAAAGTTAAGCTGTTGAGGAAAGGTGAGTTGTGCGTTTATACTTCAACACTTCGACTCTTCTCCGGTAGTCATAGTCCTCCCTAGGCTTGGGCAGCTTCTTCCTATTTCATTAAGGATTAAGCCATGGCTGCTTGCTTGATTTGTTTTAGATAAATATGGTGATGACTGATGTGTAATTGCAAGTGTCCTTATTGCACGAGAACTTACTATTAATTTATAGGTAGAAGAGTTCCACGTGTGTGATTTGGGAAGGGGCCTTGTGTGGACAAAAGATCAATGATTTTGCTAGGCCTTGGTCGATAAACCTCAATTGATTCAAAAAAGGATATTTGCTTCGATCCACAAGGGAGCAAGGCTAACTTGTTTTTGCGGGGGGGGGGGGAGGAGATCTTTCATTACTTAAGGTGGTGCATCATTCTTACAAAGACTAACAACTTCACACTACCGGACTCGCGGCCTATGCCGACGGCCCAGGGCCATCGGCATAGGTCCTTTCCCGTCGACATAGATCTATGCCTACGGCTGCCGTCGGCATAGCCCCGTCGGCGTAGATCACGTCAGCGTAGTCTTGTCAAACCGTCGGCATAGGGGCCTATGCTGACGGCCGAGCGTCAGCCGTCGGCATAGTTTAGCCGTCGGTGGTGTTTTTCGCCTGACGGCAACGGACGGTGCCGTCAAAAGCGCTGAGGATTCACGGAATGCCACATGGCAGATGTATGCCGACGGCTTTGCCGTCAGCATAGATTTTCGTCGTGCCTCCTGGTGGCAGGGCTATGCCTACGGCAAATCCGTCGGCATATATTTCATCTATGCCGACGGCTTTGCCGTAGGCATAGACGTGCCACGTGTCATCCCCTGGTGCCTCCTAGCGGCAGGGCTATGCCTATGGCAAAGCTGTCGGTATAGATGAAAATCTATGCCGACGGCTTTGCCGTAGGCATAGCCCTGCCACGTGGCAAGCCCCGGGAAGCCCTAGCTCATCTATGCCGACGGCTTTGCCGTAGGCATAGTTTTTTTCCCTGTTTTCTCTTTTTCAATTCATTTGATAGCATTTCAAAGCAGAATAATATGAGATTATGCAGAAATATGACAGTTCATCATCTAAACATAATCAAGTTCATCATCATCATTTAAACATAGTCAAGTTCATCATCTAAATACCATCACCGGTGAAAGTTCATGAACATAAAAGTAGTGCAAGACATGAAACATTCATGAACATAAAAGTATGTCACGACAGCTTCATGCACGGGTATCATCATCGACATCAAGCAAGACCACCTCCGCCAAAACCACCACCGCCAAGACCACCACCGCCAAGACCACCTCCGCCAAAACCACCACCGCCAAAACCACCACCACCAAGACCACCACCGCCAAGACGACGTCCGCCAAAACCGCCACCGCGACCACCATCACTCTGCCAGATCGGAGTGATTGGGGTCAACGGAGCAGGAGTCGAGCCACCGGTCCCCTACATGTTTGAGAGAAGATTCTAACGGTAAATATGAACGAGAACTAGTTTGTCAGTAGTTAGGCAAATGTACTAACCGGACTATCACTGCCTAGTGCCACCCATTCATCGAACATGGGCACGTGTCGGGGTCAACCTCCCCTCCACCACCCTCCTCACCCTCCTCCTCGGCCTCCTCCTGCTCGTCCTCGTCCTCCTCGCCCTCCTCCTCCTCACCCTCCTCCTCCTCGCCATCAGGAACATACTCCTCCTCCTCAAACTCAGAAGGTGCCTCAGTATAGGAGGGCATCGAAGAAGACCCTCCTATTTCGGACACGGCCTGGAGTTTTTTGCCATGGCTGCCTCTCCCCTCACCTCCTCCTCCTCTAGGGGCTCTCCCCCACCCCCTCATCCTCTAGGGTCTCCTCCCCCGACCCCTCCACCTCCCTATGAGGTGTCATCCTCGCGTAGTCGGGAGGGAACCTTGTGGGCTCGTCCACTCCGAGTAAGTCCTTTGAATTTACTGAGGAAACTGGCGCCGCTGGACTTGCCCATGATTAGCAAACCTGCATTGAGAAGAGGATAAACAATTAGTAAGGATATCAAATAAACAAGCATACAGGAAAAACATTAATAACAGAAGAGCACATTGTACACTTAACATAGTAAAACTACACAAATATCCATTCATCTAACATCTATCTATCTCACATTGTGCACTTAATTTTTTTTTACATTTATACTCTCTTCCATTTCATTCATCTATCAAAAGTGCATGTATATCAAAAGTGCTCATGATGGACCTACCCCCTGTTTTGATTTAAAGATGCCTATAATAATCTCTGAAACTACAATTAAGATGCCTACGTATTAACCAAAGATGCCTACAAACAAAAATGTCAGAAATTCTACAATTGAAAAGATGCCTACAATAATGTCTAAAAGTACAATTAAGATGCCTACGTATCACCCAAAAATGCCTAAAAATGTATGGAAATCTGCAGTTGAAAAGATGCCTGCATATATCCAAAAACGCCTACAATAATGTCTGGAACTACAATAGTTCCTTGGAGATAAACTGAGGCTGCTGATACGTCCATTTTGCATCATGCTTTTATATCAATATTTATCGCATTATGGACTGTTATTTCACTTTATGTCACAATACTTATGGCTATTCTCTCTTATTTTACAAGGTTTACATAAGGAGGGAGAATGCCGGCAGCTGGAATTCTGGGCTGGAAAAGGAGCAAATATTAGAGACCTATTTTGCGCAACTCCAAAAGTCCTGAAACTTCACGGAACATCTTAAAACAAATAAAGAAAAATCCTCACCAAAGATGAAGGCCAGGGGGCCCACACCCTGCTCACGAGGGTGGGGGGCGCCCCCCCCCTAGGGCGCCCCCCTACCTCGTGGGCCCCTGGTGGCTCTCCGACGCCCATCTTCTCCTATATGAAGTCTTTCGATGAGGAAAAAATAAGAAGGAACTTTTTGGGATGAGACTCCGCCACCACGAGGTGGAACTTTGGCGGATCCAATCTAGAGCTCCAGCAGAGCTGTTCTGCCGGGGAAACTTCCCTCCGGGAGGGGAAATCATCACCATCGTCATCACCAACACTCCTCTCATCGGGAGAGGGCAATCTCCATCAACATCTTCACCAGCACCATCTCATCTCCAAACCCTAGTTCATCTCTTGTATCCAATTCTTATCTCAAAGTCCGGGATTGGTGCTAGTAGGTTGCTAGTAGTGTTAGTTACTCCTTGTAGTTGATGCTAGTTGGTTTATTTGGTGGAAGATCATATGTTCAGATCCTATATGAATATTATTACCCCTCTGATTATGAACATGGATATGATTTGTGAGTAATTACGTTCGTTCCTGGGGACAAGGGAGAAGTCTTGCTATTAGTAGTCATGTGAATTTGGTATTCGTTTGATATTTTGATAAGATGTATGTTGTCTAGCCTCTAGTGGTGTTATGTGAACATCGACTACATAACACTTCACCATTATTTGGGCCTAGAGGAAGGCATTGGGAAGTAATAAGTAGATCATGGGTTGCTAGAGTGACAGAAGCTTAAACCCTAGTTTATGCGTTGCTTCGTAAGGGGCTGATTTGGATCCATATGTTTCATGCTATGGTTAGTGTCGGTGTCAAAACCGGCGGATCTCGGGTAGGAGGTCCCGAACTGTGCGTCTAGGCCGGATGGTAACAGGAGGCAAGGGACACGAAGTTTTACCCAGGTTCGGGCCCTCTTGATGGAGGTAAAACCCTACGTCCTGCTTGATTAATATTGATGATATGGGTAGTACAAGAGTAGATCTACCGCGAGATCGGAGAGGCTAAACCCTAGAAGCTAGCCTATGGTATGATTGTTCTGTATGTTGTCCTATGGACTAAAACCCTCTGGTTTATATAGACACCGGAGAGGGTTAGGGTTACACAAAGTCGGTTACAATGGTAGGGAATCCACATATCCGTATCGCCAAGCTTGCCTTCCATGCCAAGGGAAGTCCCTCCCGGACACGGGACGAAGTCTTCAATCTTGTATCTTCATAGCCCAGGAGTCCGGCTGAAGGTATAGTCCGGCCATTCAGACACCCCCTAATCCAGAACTCCCTTAGTAGCCCCCGAACCAGGCTTCAATGACGATGAGTCCGGCGCGCAGATTGTCTTCGGCATTGCAAGGCGGGTTCTCCTTCAAATTCCGTGTACCCGTCGAATAAAGTCCGGTTTCTTGTAAATGTTGCGCTCCTCGGCTTCTACGCCCAATAATGGCCGTCTCCCACGTGTCAAACGGATATGAAAAGTCTGAGTGTTTTTACATCCACACCCCTAGCCGCGTAAATGAGCCGCCCATTTAAAGGGATGAGGATTTAGATCCAAACCACACCTTCTCCCCTTCGCGAGTGTTCAGCAGAGCGCATCCGACAAAGGTCCAGTCTACCATGGCCAGCCGTCGCAACTCCTCCTTTCACCCTTCCAGCCCTCAGCCTGGATATTGGGTGAGATGCTCCATCCCGCATAGCGATCTAGTAATGCTCCAGTCCAAGGGATTTCTCCCCCCGGCCTATATGGTCCCGGTCCGAGCCGGTCTTGCCATCTATAATGGCGGAGAGCAAGCGGAGAGTGCCCCTAATCCCTTCAAAGGAGAGCGAGTATGCCTTGTCCCTTATTTAATAAGAGGGCTCGGATTTCCGATCCATCCGTTTCTTCGGGGGCTCCTGGAGTTCTATGGCCTCCAGCTACACAATCTTACACCTGCCTCCGTATTGCATATCGCGGGCTTCGTAGCCCTCTGCGAGCTGTTTTTGGGTGTTGAGGCTCATTTCGGGCTGTGGAAAGAGCTATTCTGCCTTGTGCCCCGTTCTCAGAAGGGGTCAATATTTCAAGTGGGCGGAGCCGAAGTGTGGCGCATCGCTGGGACCGGATATCTATCTGGAACCCCAAAGAAGGCGTCCGAGGACTGGCCTTCGGAATGGTTTTACATAGAGGACGTCCTGCTGCCGGATCCTGTCCGGATCAGCCTCCCTGAGTTCGACAGTGCTCCACTAAAGAAGCGCCTAAGTTGGCGTCCACGGAGCCCTCAGAGGGAAAGTGACAAGGACGTCCGTTACCTGATGGGCCGGATAAGATTTCTAGCTCATTCCGGACTGACCATGATCGGGGTCATGGCCGCATGCATCATGCGAGGAGGCCACCCCATGTGGGATTTCAATGGGGAGGACGACGCCACCCGCTACGGCCGTAAGGGACCAGATTCGGCTGCGGCCCTAACAAAGACCTTGTCCGCTTTGTACAAGGGAGAAGAGGAGGAATTTCTCCGCGTCAACCCACAGGGTGGATTTTCTATGTACAATCCCCCAAGCTGGGTAAGTGGTTTACTTGCCCATCCGTTTTATATTCCCATTGTTAAATATTCAGTCTAACGACTTCAATGCATGAACTGCGCCGGGCTATTAAAGAAATAAACAGCCCTTCTCCACAACCCGAGGACCTAGGACGGTCCCTCGACCCGGCCTCTCAAGAGGATCCGGACTTATCTATGGAGTTGATTGATGGAGTGTTCCATCAATTGAGCAAGGACAACGCCTTGGTGGCCATTACGACCGATTACCTAGGGCTAATCCCGGCCTCCCAGGTAACTGAGATCGAAGTGCCAGCACCCCGAATAGGGGTCCGCCCTCTCGTGTTTTTAGTTTCCTGATTACAACCAAGCTTTGTAGGGGAGGTTTTTGAGACGGGAGGCCGAACCTGCAGCGACAAGCCAACAAGGGGCCGCAGGGCCCCGTGGGCAGAAAAGAGGTGCAGTCCGGACCGAGGTGTCAACGCAAAGGTATGGCGCGCCCCCCTTATCCCAGGTGTTATACCTTCAAGGCATATTAACGCTCGTGCTCTCTTCAGGACAAAGAGACCTCGCCGGACTATATCCGGAGAGGCTGCCAATCACGCCTCCACCAGCCAGGCTCCAAAGCCTGGTTCGAAGGCGGAGACGAACACGAGGCGCGTACCGGACGCTCCTCCGACGGAGGATGTGGACATGTTGTCTGCCACCAAGTCTGAGGTGGAGAGTGCCATGAACCACAGGCGTCGCCACACAATTCTTCGCGACGCTTGTTTCTCCCGAGAGGCATTAGATGCCTTCAATTCGGGAGATGCGTACCTCCGTGCCGCTCAAAATGGTCTAGCCAGAGCCACGGAGCAATATGTAAAAGACATACGGGAAAGAAAATTTTGGTAATTATATATATATATATATATATATATATATATATATATATATATATATATATATATATATATACCAGTAGCCCCGAGACTTGAAACAGTTAAAATAACTGATTTAAGGATCATTTGTTATGCAGGTTCTTACAGAAAAGAATTCCCTACTGTCCCAGGAGCTGGAAGAGTGCAAAGCCCAACTTGAGGCAGCACTAGCCGCGGCAGGGGAGCCCAAGGAGACCCCCTCTGGTAATATACACTTCGAAAGATAAGTATTTTGCGAAGCGCGGCATGGGTGCGAATCTGATAAATGAAATTGCAGATGGCGCCGGATTGAGTCCGGAAAGGCAACGACTCCTACGCCAGCTGAAGGCAGGTGAGAAGGTACTGACAAAGGTGAGGCGGGAGAAGAACGATCTCCAAGATGCCAACACCAAGCTGGGCGTCGACCTGAAAGATGTTCGTGCCCAGCTGTCAGACTCCGTTAAGGAGAATCAGCGGCTTCGGCGCGACATATTTAGTAAGTGCTTGAACGAACCTTTGAAAAAAAAAATTGGCTGGGAAGTCGACTAACAGAGTAATGTATGTAGGTGTGCTAACAGGTCGTCCTGCAGACGAGATGCCCGGTTCTACGGGTGACCTTCTTCCCGAGCTCTCGCAACTGCTCGAGCGAGTTCGGCAGGCGATGCAAGGCGTCGCCCAGGCCTTGTGGCCATCCATCTCCATGCCCGAAGGTCTTGGAGAGCTTGCGGAGAAGCTAAAGGGAGCACGGCGGCGCTTCCGATTATGGAAGATGTCGGCCTGCCGTCAAGGCGCTAGGGAGGCCTGGGCCATGGTGAAGACGCGGTACACAAAGGCTGACCCCAACCACATGGCCGAGGTCGGTCCTATGGGGCCCGATGGGAAGGAGATCCCTGTAAGCTTAGTATACGGCCAAGTAGAATTGGCCACAAAGTATTCCCAGCAGGACTGTAAATTAGACAGCCTTTTAGATGGTATTGAAGAGGAATACAATCAGTCAGGATGACTATGTAATTTAATTGACATTTATAATGCCTTCTAGCCGGATTGTAGATCATTTGTCATGGCCGACCTTCTCGCTTCAGCCTCGGGACCTGACAGTCCGGAGAGTGTCCGAATTCCCATGTGGTTATATAAGAACCGGGGAATGCATGGAGACCAGGCGTAGGGGTCATTAGTGCGTGAACAGACAAGTGCCCGACTAGTTATGTTATATTACATGGTTAGTAAGAAACATCTTCCAGGGAGAATAGTTTCGTTAGGGGTTCCTTTCCCTGGGAGGCATGCCCTAAAGTGCATGCCCATTCTGCGAAAAAGACGTGGAAAAAAGCATCTGGGGGCGCATAAATAAATAAGTGAAAAAAAATCATCTTTTAGGTCACCGACCGAATATTCCCTTAAGAACGCTAGCTTTCGGCTTCACCCAGTCTGAGGTACACATCCGGCTAATCCGGCAGTAACAATCACAGAGGTGCTCCCTTTACCGCCTAGCCGAATAATCGGGAACGTAGGGGTAAGCACAGGAGCCAGGCAACCCAGCTTGGCCAAAACTTAAGTCATATCGATGCATATAATGGTGAAATAAAAGGTACATGCGGAAGTGTAACACATGTGTTGAGCATGAAGCCCATATAAATAAGCTTCTGTTAAAAGAAGCCCCCAGGTTTAATGAGTGCGAATAGCACGTCATTTGATGAGCCTTTATAGGCTATAAGAGAAAGGAAGGGGAGAAGGAGAGAAATGTAAGACAGACAGTAATAAAAAAGGGACAGAGGAAGGAGACGAACACAGAGTCCGGCGCTAGGCATAGAATCTTCGGAGACGGGCTGCGTTCCATGGGTTCGGCTCGAGTCGGTTATCCGATGCATCTCGCAGGCGGTACGCTCCACCAGTCAGGACTTGGTCAATTATGAAGGGACCTTCCCACTTGGGCTTGAGTTTGTCCTTTTTCTTGTCCGGCAGGCATAGAACTAATTCGCCAACGTTGTAATTTTTGGCCTGTACTTCTCTGCTTTGGTATCTTCGAGCCTGCTGTTGATAGAATGCGGAATGGGCTTTTGCCACATCACGCTCCTCCTCCAATGCATCCAAACTGTCCTGCCGATCGAGCTCGGCTTCTCTTTCTTCGTACATGCGCACTCGAGGTGAGTCATGAATTATGTCGCAAGGCAAAACTGCCTCTGCGCCGTACACCATAAAGAATGGTGTGTATCCAGTGGTGCGATTCGGCGTGGTCCGCAGCCCCCAGAGTACGGAGTTGAGCTCCTCTACCCAGTGCGTGTTAGATTCCTTGAGGGACCGCACTAATCTGGGTTTGATGCCGCTCATGATAAGACCATTTGCATGTTCGACCTGGCCGTTAGTTTGTGGGTGATAGACGGAAGCATAATCGAGCTTGATGCCCATGTTTTTGCACCAGAGTTTTACCTCGTCGGCCGTAAAGTTCGTGCCGTTATCAGTGATGATGCTGTGGGGGACGCCGTAACGGTGTACAACCCCGGATATAAAGTCTATCACCGGTCCGGATTCGGCCGTCTTAACAGGCTTGACTTCTATCCATTTGGTGAACATATCCACCATGACCAATAAGTATTTTTGCTTGTGGGTTCCGCCTTTAAGGGGTCCAACCATGTCAAGCCCCCAGAACACGAAGGGCCAAGTGATGGGGATAGTTTGGAGGGCGGTGGGTGGCATATGGCTTTGGTTTGCAAAGAGCTGGCAACCGACGCATCGCTGGACTAAGTCCTGGGCGTCTGCCCGGGCCGTCGGCCAATAAAAGCCTGTACGGAAGGCCTTGCTTACAAGGGACCGAGCTGTAGCGTGATGACCGCCGAGTCCGGCATGAATTTCAGCCAGGAGGTTCCGCCCTTCCTCTTCGGAGATGCACCTTTGAAGGACTCCGGTAGTGCTTTTCTTATAAAGCTCTCCCTCGTGGACTTTGTAGGCTTTGGATCGCCGCACTATGCAGCGTGCCTCATTTTGGTCCTCGGGGAGTTCCTGCCTAGTAAGGTAGGCAAGGAATGGTTTTGTCCACGGGGCGATGACGGCCATTATTACGTGGGCTGCAGGTGTTATTTCATTGGCAGAGCCTCCGATTGTGTCAGAATGTTCGGTGTCGGGCAGTGCGGTTGGGTCCGGGCTGTTATTGTTCGGCTCCCCTTCCCATACTACGGATGGCTTGAACAACCTTTCCAAGAAGATGTTGGGGGGGACTACATCACGTTTTGCGCCGATGCGTGCCAGGACATCTGCCGCCTGATTATTTTCCCAGGCTATATGGTGAAATTCAAGCCCTTCGAACCGAGCTGACATTTTTAGGACGGCGTTGTGGTAAGCTGCCATTTTTGGATCCTTGGCATCGAAGTCTCCATTTATTTAGGATATTGCGAGGTTCGAGTCCCCGCGCACCTCTAGGCGTTGAATTCCCATGGATACTGCCATCCGGAGACCATGTAAAAGGGCCTCATATTCGGCTGCATTGTTGGAGTCTGTGTACATAATCTGGAGTACGTATTAGACTGTGTCTCCTGTGGGGGACGTCAAAACGACGCCAGCCCCTAGTACGGCCAACATCTTGAAGTCGTCGAAATGCATGATCCAATTTGAATATGTGCCATACTCTTTAGGGAGTTCGGCCTCCGTCCATTCTGCGACGAAGTCGGCCAAAACTTGCGACTTGATGGCTCGCCGTGGCTTATAAGTTATGTCGAACGGGAGGAGCTCAATGGCCCATTTTGCAATCCGGCCCGTTGCGTCACGGTTGTCTATAATATCATTAAGTGGTACTTCCGAGGCTACTGTTATTGAACACTCTTGAAAGTAGTGTCGTAACTTCCGGGATGCCATGAATACCACGTAAGAAATCTTTTGATAATGCGGGTACCGTGATTTGCACGGAGTGAGGACAGTGGACACATAATAGACTGGCTTTTGAAGGGGGGATTTGTGTCCGTCCGTTTCTCGTTCGACGACGAGCATTGCGCTTACAACCTGATGTGTTGCTGCAATGTACAATAGCATTGGTTCACCAATGTTTGGCGCGGCCAGGACTGGGTTTGTTGCCAATATGGCTTTTATTTCGTCGAGTCCGGTCGTGGCTGCATCCGTCCATTCGAAGTGTTTGGTGCGCCGAAGGAGGCGGTAAAGGGGTTGGGCCTTTTCTCCCAAGCGGGAGATAAAGCGGCTTAGAGCCGCCACGCATCCGGTTAACTTTTGTATTTGTTTGAGGTCCTTTGGGATATCCAATTGTGACAGAGCTCGGATCTTGGCTGGATTTGCTTCAATTCCTCTACCGGATACAATGAAGCCCAAGAGCTTTCCGGCTGGGACGCCGAAAACGCATTTTTCCGGGTTGAGCTTGATGTCGTATGTTCGGAGGTTATCAAATGTGAGCCTCAAGTCGTCTACTAGAGATTCGACATGTCTTGTTTTGACGACCACCTCATCTACATATGCCTCCACTGTTTTGCCGATCTGGTTTGCCAGACATGTCTGAATCATGCGCTGATATGTTGCGTCGGCGTTTTTGAGCCCGAAGGGCATTGTGTTGAAGCAGAATGGGTCGTATGGTGTGATAAATGCCGTTGCGGCTTGGTCTGATTCTGCCATCTTGATTTGATGGTAGCCGGAATATGCGTCGAGGAAACACAACGAATCGTGTCCTGCGGTAGCATCGATAATTTGATCGATGCGGGGGAGGGGGAAGGGATCCTTTGGGCAAGCCTTGTTAAGGTCTTTAAAATCAACGCACAGGCACCATGATTTGTCCTTCTTTGGTACCATTACCAGGTTTCCTAGCCAGTCCGGATGTTTTATATCTCTGATGAATCCGGCCTCCAATAGCTTTGCTAGCTCCTCTCTCATGGCCTGTCTCTTAGGTTCGGAAAAACACCGAAGAGCTTGTTTGACAGGTTTGAATCCTTTTAGGATATTTAAGTTGTGCTCGGCCAGCCTGCGTGGGATTCCTGGCATGTCTGAAGGGTGCCAGGCGAAAATGTCCCAGTTCTCTCGTAGGAACCCTCGCAGTGCGGCGTCTATATCGGGGTTTAACTGCGCCCCGATGGAAGCTGTTTTATTGGGGTCCATTGGATGGACCTGGAATTTGATTATTTCGTTTGCCGGTTTAAAGGAGGTGGACTTGGATCTTTTGTCGAGTACCACATCGTCCCTATTCACCATGGAGCGCAGCGCAGTCAGTTCCTCAGCCGCTAGGGCTTCGGATAGTGCCTCGACGGCCAGTGCGGCTGTCTTGTTTTCGGCGCGGAGTGCTATGTCCGGATCACTAGCGAGAATGATGACCCCGTTAGGCCCGGGCATCTTGAGCTTCATGTACCCGTAATGGGGTATTGCTTGGAAGATTGTAAATGCTTCCCGCCCTAGCAGAGCGTGATAACCGCTGCTGAACGGAACCACATGGAACATGACCTCTTTCGACCTGTAATTATCCGGCGTGCCGAACACCACATCTAGTGTGATTTTTCCTGTACAGCGCGCTTCCCAACTGGGGATTATTCCTCTAAAGGTTGTGCTGCTTCGCTCAATGCGGTTCCAGTCTATTTCCATTTTTTGAAGGGTTTCCTCATAAATGAGGTTCAATCCGCTGCCGTCGTCCATGAGTACCTTGGTAAGACGAAAGTCATCCACTATTGGACTGAGGACCAATGCGGCTGGTGCTCGGGCTGTTCGGAATTTAGGTTCATCACTGGCGTTAAAGGTAATAGCCGTGTCACTCCATGGGTTTATTGTTGCTACTTGGTAGACTTCAGCAAGGCTGCGGAGTGTCCTTTTTCGCATATTATTTGATGCGAAAGTCTCGAAGACTGTTAATACCGTATTGGTGTCTCTGGGGTGGCTTTCTGTGGCCTCCGGAATTAGGAGATCTTCGCCAATTTTGGCCACCTGCCGGAGTATCCAACATGCTCTAAGGCTGTGAGTTGGTGTGGCGTCCTCTGTACTGTGAATTTTACAGGGTCCATTAAGCCATCCTTCCAGTACGGTTCCATGCCATGTAGAGGGTTTTTGCTTTTTGGTGTTTGACCCGGGTGTCTGGCGATGATGCACCCTTTTATTTCGGACTAGGTTTGTATTCAGGGCCGGATCGTCCCAAAATTTTATTTCGGTTTTCCAGGCGCTTTCCATTGCACAGTACTTTCGTACAATGGATGCTAAGTCAGCAAAGCGTGTAATATCACGGCGACTTATGACGTTGAGGATTCCCTTGTCCGTGCAATTATTGCAAAAGATTGAGATTGCATCTTCCTGCGGCAATCCCTTATCCTGTTCCTAACCAGGAGGAATCTGGCCCAGTAATGATGTACTGTTTCATCGGGCTCTTGCCTGATTTGGGATAGATTGCTTATGTTCGGGTGGGTGGGTGGAATTAAATCCGAAGCCTCACCCAATCTGAGGCTCAAAGGCCGAGGAATTTCCGAACTCGAAAATTTGGATTCTTGGATGTTGTCCAATGAATCCAGCCCGTCGCCTGACTCTAAGTTCAGGTCTTGAGTGATATCCTCCCCTCCGTGGGTATCCGGCTTGGAGGGATCGGGAATCCGGACGTAGCTAGTCCTTAAGATAGATGAAGGGTCGCCGCACTGTCCCTCTACCACGGCAACATGATGGGTGACTTGGGGAGAGTTAATCTCTCTCAGATCGGGTTTAGGCCCAATCTGGTCGTAATCCGTAGCGACTCCCAGGGCGGCGATGCGATCCAAGAGCTCGTTTATGGAGGAGAGCTCCATTGGATCTAACTGCTCGGCGAGTTCCGAGCTGACATGAAGATTGTCTTCGATGGCTCGAGAGGTCATCGTCGGCGCAGAAGCCGAACAGGAGGTCATAAGAAAACCACCTAGCTGGAGGGTTTGGCCGACAGCCAAAGCTCCCTTAGCAACGGTGCCGTCTTTAAAGACGGGGCGAGGCATCCTTCCTGATGGCGACGACACAGAGGAACTCTTAATGAAAGCACCAATGTCGCTGTCAAAATCGGCGGATCTCAGGTAGGGGGTCCCGAACTGTGCGTCTAGGCCGGATGGTAACAGGAGGCAAGGGACACGAAGTTTTACCCAGGTTCGGGCCCTCTTGATGGAGGTAAAACCCTATGTCCTGCTTGATTAATATTGATGATATGGGTAGTACAAGAGTAGATCTACCACAAGATCGGAGAGGCTAAACCCTAGAAGCTAGCCTATGGTATGATTGTTCTGTATGTTGTCCTACGGACTACAACCCTCCGGTTTATATAGACACCGGAGAGGGTTAGGGTTACACAAAGTCGGTTACAATGGTAGGAAATCTACATATCCGTATCGCCAAGCTTGCCTTCCACGCCAAGGAAAGTCCCTCCCGGACACGGGACGAAGTCTTCAATCTTGTATCTTCATAGCCCAGGAGTCCGGCTGAAGGTATAGTCCGGCCATCGGGACACCCCCTAATCCAGGACTCCCTCAGTTAGGTTTACCTTAATACTTTTGTTGTAGTTGCGGATGCTTGCAATAGAGGTTAATCATAAGTGGGATGTTTGTTCAAGTAAGAACAACACCTAAGCACCGGTCCACCCACATATCAAATTATCAAAGTATTGAACGCGAATCATATGAATGTGATGAAAACTAGCTTGACGATATTCCCATGTTTTCTTAGGAGCGTTTTTCCTATTATAAGAGTTTGTTCCGGCTTGTCCTTTGCTACAAAAGGATTGGGCCACCTTGCTGCACTTTATTTACTTTTGTTACTTGTTGCTCGTTATAATCTATTTATCACAAAACTATGTGTTACCACTTATTTCGGTACTTGCAGAGAATACCTTGCTGAAAACCGCTTATCATTTCTTCTGCTCCTCGTTGGGTTCGACACTCTTACTTATCGAAAGGACTACGATAGATCCCCTATACTTGTGGGTCATCAGCTGCTAGGTATGAAAAGGCCAGCCCTACACTTACACATGCTCATTTACTCTCAGAGAGAAGTGGCTATGCTCAAGTACTGCACTTTGCTAAATCTGCACATCTACTGAATTAAAAAATAGATTAAAAATAGAAAAACCAGAGCAACCCTACTATTGCATGATTTCATCTAAGAAACCTTCGCTAAATCTGTATGACAACAGATATCTGAAGCAAAAAGGTAGGGACAAATCCCGGCAGAGATAATAGAGCAAACTTTTGACTGAACTTAACTGACTTTTTAGCAGCACTAAGAATAGCATGAGGGGATTTGCAGAAAAATACAGACTTGTACTACCACATATTGTAGAGATATCATTTGTAACTCCCGCTTATAGTAACAGATCAAAAAGCTAGAAGAACACATCGTATTGCCTGGAAAAACATATTCTATTGCCTAGAAGATGGCAGGTGCTCTCTTTGTTTTTCTTCAGTTGATATAAAATGTAGGCAAGCACAACGGACATAATTAGGAAAAATAGAAAAACATGCACCCCACACTTGACCTAATTTCATACACAGCCTGATTTGTATCTGCTATTGTTGTTTGCCAGCATGAAACACACTCTAAAAACAGCCTATAAATCCACTATTATTGCCTAGTTTTAAATCTTCTATTGCCTAAAAGTAAAAACATTGCATACTATTGCCTACATCCCTGGGATCTGATGGGATGGCGACATGAATTGTTGCCTACCACCCCAAAATCCAAGCAACTATGAGCTGCTGCACTTCCTCCCTCTCAATGATTGTGTGCTGCTGCACCTCTAATCCGTCCCTAATCCAAAATGGTGGGGTGAGGATTTGTGCGTGGGAGACATATCTAAGACCTCTAGCTGTTGATTGTCTGTCGGAATTTGAGTTTTGCTCTAAAAATTTCTCGATTTCAGCAACCCTCGCCCCTCTGTATTTCCAGATATCTGAGAATTGGGCCTAAATGAGTGCCCATTCGACAATATTGCCTGCTAAACGCATATTGACTGCACAAAAACAAGACCTAATTATGTTGCCTACTGAAAAAACAAGTGGTGGGTTCTAGTTATATGATCACAGATATTACATCATTTTGCTTACTGAAGGCGCATATATATATGCTGAACAAAAAACTACTATGAATTCAGATAGGTTACAGTATTGCCTGCTGAAAACGCAGATATTGACATGCTAAGATAAAAGCTATATGAACACATATATCACACAGAATTTGCCTACTGGACACACATATGATGAAAATATAATGCAGTATTTTTGCCTCTTATCTCTCTGTGTGTTGCCTACCAAAAAAAGACTCCTCTGTAAATTGTTACCTACAACCTGAAACATTTATAGTGTGTATTCCCGAAGCTCATGCATCCACCAAACCCATCGTGAAACTCTAATCCTTCTCTCCCTTGACTAGCAAATCTCAAACCCATGCTCCAGTAGAGATTTTTCCCCGTGGATGCAAAATTGGTGCACGCAGACAGCAACTCGATGGCTAAAGCGCTAGAAAACTCACCTCTGTTCGCGCACTTAGCAGAGAGCCTCGTCCCCCATCGGCCGCCGCCACGCCCAACTCCCTCTTCTCCCTGGTTGCGCGCGCGAGCAACTCACCACACCCACCCCCCTACTAGAGCCGTGGGCCGGCCGGGGCGGCGTCCACGCAGGGCGGGCCGGGGTCAAGGAGGGAGGGGCGGGGACGGCTGGAGCGAGGGAGGGGCGGGGGCTGCTGGAGCGAGGGCGGCGCCGGCTAGAGCGAGGGCGGCGAGTGGGCAGCGGCAGGGGGCGGGGTCAAGTGCGGCGGCGGCGACAAGGGGCGGGGAGTCGGCGGGAAGGCAAGCAGTTCGCGGGGTCGCGGCGGGGAGCTGGGAGAGAATGAGTGGAGCAGACGCTGCGCGAGGGGATAAGGCAGTCTATGCCGACGGCTGCCATCGGCATAGACGCCACGTCACCGATCCGCGTGACACGTCCCCTATGGCCGCAGCTATGCCGACGGCTTTGCCGTCGGCATAGTTATATTTTTCGTTTTTTAATGTTTTTAATAGTTTATATTTTTCCTTCTTTATGTTTTTTTATGTCGTATAGATTTTTTAATGTTTTTTATAGTTATATTTTTCCTTTTTTATGTTTTTTATGTATTATTATTTCATATAGATTTTTAATGATTTTTAACCGCTCGGCCCTCTCCTCTCCCAGAACCACACAGAGGGGAGGGGAGGGGAGGCGCCGAACTCGAGCAGCTTCGTCCGCCGAGGCCGTGGCCTGGTCGCGGGTCTGGGAGCGCATGGTCGCCGCCTCGCATTCTCGATCTGGAGCTTAGTAGGTCAGCTGAGTGAAGGGGGGTCATCGACGGTGGGGGTGGGGGTGGGGGCGGCGGCGGATTCAAGTCCGTTGGAGGGAGATGGTTCGCGCGGGGACACCTGGGAGCAACATCCGGGCCAAACCCACAGCTACATCACCTCCGTGTAGACCCGACGTGTCCGTTTCCCCCCTCCACATGCCGGCGGCGGCGCCGTCCGTGAGGGGGGCCACACCCCGAAGACGCGTGCCGCCTCTTCGGACATGCCACAACACCACCCCGCATGTATGAGGGGCCGGTGCGACGCTCTGGTGGCATTGCTACCCCCCCAGGCCCCCCGTCCCGCCTAACCCTAGAGCGGTTGACCACGAGATCTAGCCCTTTGACTTCCCACGAGCAGGCTTTGACCAGTGGACCTCTCCACTTGGTTGTGTGAGGTCGGCACAGAGGGACACCTGGGAGCAACATCTAGGCCAAACCCACAGCTACATCCCCTCCGTGTAGACCCGACACGTATGTTTCCCCCCTCCAGGTGCCGGCGGCGGCGCCATCCGTGAGATGGGAGGCCACGCCCCGGAGACGCGTGCCGCCTCTTCGGACATGCCACACCACCACCCCGCATGTATGAGGGGCCGGTGTGACGCTTCGGTGGCATTGCTACCCCCTAGGGCCCCCGTCCCGCCTAACCCTGGAGCGGTTGACCACGAGATCTAGCCCTTTGACTTCCCACGGGAGGGCTTTGACCAATGGACCTCTCCACCCGGTTGTGTCAGGTCAGCATAGAGGGACACCTGGGAGCAACATCCGGGCCAAACCCACAGCTACATCCCCTCCGTGTAGATCCGACATGTCCATTTCCCCCCTCCAGGTGCCGGTGGCGGCGCCATCCGTGAGCTGGGAGGCCACGCCCCGGAGACGCGTGTCGGGCGTTTGCAACCGCCACAACACCTTCAGACTTGTGAGAAGCCGTGTACGCAAGATTGGCAGCATGCTAGCCCACGGAGGCCGCCGGCCACAGTCGTAGACATGCGAAGGGCAATCCGCGTAGAGGGAAGTGTTCGGATACCTCTTCATCACCAAAAATTATGAAAAATTACCATCGTTCATATAGCACATGTGCCCACATCGTGTAAAAAAGTCAGGATTTTATCGCGATCCGAGTATTTAATAATATTCACACCGCACCGTTACCGCAGAACGTCTACTACTGTGTCATCACCGTCCGTGAGGGGGGTCACACCCCAGAGACGCGTGCCGCCTCTTCGGACATGCCACAACACCACCCTGCATGTATGTGGGGCCGGTGCGACGCTCCGGTGGCATTGCAACCCACCAGGGCCCCCGTCCCGCCTAACCCTGGAGCGGTTGACCACGAGATCTAGCCCTTTGACTTCCCACGGGCGGGCTTTGACCAGTGGACCTCTCCACCCGGTTGTGTCAGGTCAGTACAGAGGGACACCTGAGAGCAACATCCGGGCCAAACCCACAGCTACATCCCCTCCGTGTAGACCCGACGCGTCTGTTTCCCCCCTCCAGGTGCCGGCAGCGGCGCCGTTTGTGAGCTAGGAGGCCACGCCCCGGAGACGCGTGCCGCCTCTTCGGACATGCCACAACACCACCCCGCATGTATGAGGGGACGGTGCGACGCTCCGGTGGCATTGCTACCCCCAGGGCCCCCGTCCCGCCTAACCCTGGAGCGGTTGACCACGAGATCTAGCCCTTTGACTTCCCACGGGCGGGCTTTGACCAATGGACCTCTCCACCCGGTTGTGTCAGGTCAGCACAGAGGGACATCTAGGAGCAACATCCGGGCCAAACCATAGCTACATCCCCTCCATGTAGACCCGACACCTCCGTTTCCCCCCGCCAGGTGTCGGTGGCGGCGCCGTCCGTGAGCTGGGAAGCCACGCCCCGGAGACGCGTGCCAGGCATTTGCAACTGCCACAACACCTTCAGACTTGTGAGAAGCCGTGTACGCAAGATTGGCGGCATGCTAGCCCACGGAGGCCGCCGGCCATAGTCGTAGACATGCGAAGGGCAATCCGCGTAGAGGAAAGTGTTCCGATACCTCTCCAACACCAAAAATTATGAAAAATTACCATCGTTCCTATAGCACATGTGCCCACGTCGTGTAAAAAACTCATGATTTTATCGCGATCCGAGTATTTAATAATATTCACGCCACACCGTTACCGCAAAACGTCTACTACTGTGTCATCACCGTCCGTGAGGGGGGCCACACCCCGGAGACGCGTGCCGCCTCTTCAGACATGCCACAACACCACCCCGCATGTATGAGGGGCCGGTGTGACGCTCCGGTGGCATTGCTACCCCCCTCCCTCAGGGCCCCCGTCCCGCCTAACCGTGGAGCGGTTGACCACGAGATCTAGCCCTTTGACTTCCCACGGGCGGGCTTTGACCAGTGGACTTCTTCACCCGGTTGTGTCAGGTCAGCACGGAGGGACACCTGGGAGCAACATCCGGGCCAAACCCACAGCTACATCCCCTCCGTGTAGACCCGACGCGTCTGTTTCCCCCCTCCATGTGCCGGCGGCGACGTCGTCCGTGTGCTGGGAGGCCATGCCCCGGAGATGTGTGTCGCCTCTCCGGACATGCCACAACACCACCCCGCATGTATGAGGGGCCGGTGCGACGCTCCGGTGGCATTGCTAACCCCCCCAGGGCCCCCGTCCCGCCTAACCTTGGAGCGGTTGACCACGAGATCTTGCCCTTTGACTTTCCACGGATGGGCTTTGAACAGTGGACCTCTCCACCCGGTTGTGTCAGGTCAGCCCTGAGGGACACCTGGGAGCAACATCCGGGCCAAACCGACAGCTACATTCCCTCCGTGTAGACCCGATGCGTCCGTTTCCCCCCTCCAGGTGCCGGCGACGGCACCGTCTGTTAGGGGGGCACGCCCCGGAGATGCGTGCCGCCTCTTCGGACATGCCACAACACCACCCGGTTGTGGTAGGTCATCTCATAGAAACACTTGGGAGCAACGTCCCCTTCGTATAGACCCGATGCGGCTGTTTCCGCCCTCCAGATGCCGGCGGCGGCGCCGTCCGTGAGGGGGGCACACCGCGGACGTGAGGGGGTCACACTCCGGGGACGGGTGTCGGGCGTTTGCAACCGCCACAAAACTTCTGTCGGCATAGTTGTTGTTTATTTTAATAAAATATAAGGACCTATATTCAAAAGAACAAGACGGCACATTATTAATGTGCTTGAAAAAAAATACAAACTATATATATATATATATATATATATATTCATAATCTATGGAAAAAATTACAAACTACATATATTTTCATATAATACATAAAAAGCATAAAAACATATGTAAAAAATGCATAAAAGCATATGTAAAAAAAGCATAAAAACATATGCAAAAAAACAGATGTAAAAAATTTAATTATGCCCGCCGTCGGCATAGCGACGGCAGGGTTTAGGTGGGCGCCGTGCCGCACATCGTTGACGTGGCGCCTATGTCGTCGGCATATCTACGGCGCGGATCGGTGACATGGCGTGCGGAGATATGTCGACGGCCGCCCGTCCCGACCGTCGGCATAGGTTTGACGGTGTTAGCCGCTGGTCACGGGCGGGGTCGCCGGGCCCACAGGTATGCCGACGGCTGGCTTATGCCGACGGCTGCTGTCGGCGTGTCTGCATCTAGGTCGACGACCGTTCTGTGCCGACGGCTGCCGTTGGCGTAGATCGGGGTAGCCCGACGGCCAGGATAAGCCGACGGCCAGGAGTAGGCTGTTGGCATAGCTCCAAGTAGGCCGACGGCAGCCGTCGGCATAGTTTTGGCTGTCGGCGTAGGACCATTTTCCGGTAGTGTCATCAGTGCCTCCTCCTAACCACACCGCAGTGCGAGGAGTGCACCATCCATAGGTAGCGAGATAGTGACTAACTTTATTCTAAGAACGACTAATCTTAGTAACGAAGATCTCCCTATCATCTTTCATCATCTCCTGGATCTCTCTGACTAGCACCATATGCCTCGAATGATCCGGTACTGTAGCTTGCAGCATCGTCACCGCCTCGGCGCTATCAAGTTCCAACTGTATGGGACAGTTGGTGCGGTGTAGGGCAATAGCTAGGCCGTCCTTGCACGCCCCCAACTCGGCTACAAGAGCGTCATCGCATGCAAATAACTGCCTGCAAGCCGAGTATATAGGCCCTGTTTGGTTCATAAGTCTTAGGACTTTTTTTAGTCTCAACTTATAAGTCACAAGTCCCTAAAAAGTCCCTACCTGTTTGGTTCCTGGGACCTATAAATCTCTATAAGACCATATTATAACTATAAGTCCCTATAAGTCCCTCCTTGAGAGTCTTATTTCATAAGTCCCAAATGTCCACTTTAAGTCCCTATAAGTCCCTCATGTTTGGTTTAGATGAGACTTATAGGGACTTATTTAAGTCCCTAGACCAATAAATCCCTGGAAACAAACACCCTCATAATCTGACCTTGTGCGTCCCGCAGTACCATGCCACAGCCGCCGGTGTTGTTGCTTGCCACATAACTACCATCAGTATTGAGCTTGGCCCAGCCAACAACCGGCTTGCTCCACTTGAGCTCCATGCATGCGTTCCCGGCCGGCCGCTGATCAGGAGCTGGACGTACACGGTCAGGATCAGTGGTGGAGACAGGCCTGGGGCAGCTAGGGCTATAGCCCAGGCCTAGAAACAACTTCCTTTGTAATTTCTTCATGCAAAGCATAGAAAATTATAGAAGTTTATCACTCAACATAGCACAGCCCCAGGCGTAGTCTGCATCCAGCTCCGCCACTGGTCAGGATACAATACCATTTTTCCTTTAGCTTGGTCATGATGTGGAAATTGTTGTTGGCACAACAATGAGTTTATGTAACTCTGAAGAAATCTACGGGAAGCTTCAGTAGGCGGTGGCAGTTTGTCATGGGTGATTTTGTTTCGGACGTGCCACGTACGCCAGAAGACCATCAACAGAACCATGCGACTGAGCTCCTGCAGCTGATCAAGCACCCCAAGGAGCCATCCCGGCCCTGTGTTGCACACTTCGTCCACGTCCGGGATTGGCCAGTCCTGCGCCACGGCTCTCCATAAATCCTTGGCATGTAGGCGTCTGCACATCGTGTGGAAACCGTCCTCGTGTTCCACACCACAAAGGGGACAAACATCATTAGTTTCTAAATTGCGGGAAAATTTGTTCGTCCAAGTAGCAAGAGAATTTGTCGCCATGCATGCCCATATCATTTGCTTTGCCCATATCATTTGCTTTGCTTAATCTTTCTTAGTTTAGCTTTAAACACTACAACTTCTTGTGTGATGACACAACTAAGATCCAATCCTTACTCTAACCAATGTCCAGTTAAGCACTAACTTACTGTAACCAATGGCAGACATGAACACAAACTTATTGTAACTAGAAAATCATCCCTACTCCTATAAAAAAGCCAATTGGTGGTGATGGTATGTCTGCCTTAGGGCCATCTACACCGTCCGATGTGGAATCTAAGGATGAGAATGACCCGAGGCACCAGTTTTGCAAAAACACCCTGAGCATCTGACAGAATTTTGCAGAAGGCATCCGAAAGACAACACGAATATTCTGGAGGTTTCTACTTATCTCCCCAAACAAACGTGTCTTCAAGAAGGAGCTAAAAAAACGTTTTCGAGGACCCCCTCCCCAATTCCTCGTCGCAGGTCCCTCGACTCTCTGCCCCGGCGAAAGCCCAAGTTTAGTTGGGCGAGAGCTTCGCCTCTTGTACAGTCGTAGACCGTAGTTGTAGTCAGGGTTTCGATAAATCGGATCTGGCTTTGAGCTTTGCCCAATGTCTCTCCTTCTAGATCTTGCCGTGCAAGCTGTCGGAGTAGGAGAAATGACAGATCCCACCGGGCCGCCGCTGCCAAGGTCAATGAGCCGCGGGCGCTCCAGGTCACTCTCTGTTAGCGCAGCTTGCCCAATGACTGTGCCGATGTGTACGCCAACATCCACCTTCCGCCGGCTGCGTCCCTTGTGCACTCACGGACAGTAGCGGGGGTCCTCTGTAGATGAAGACTACACTGTTTATTCCAATGACCACTACAAGCTCTGAACTGTATATGTTACCTTGACTAGGCCGCATGCCCCAATTTTTGGCTTCCAGGGATACGCACTGTCGTGTTGGTCGCAGCGCAATCACGCTGGCACAACACCCTCCGGTGTAGCTGAGTCTTCGTCAACGATAATTGCCCTCTTAATTTTCAAGCTTCTAGGCTATACTGTAGTAGGCCAAAAAAATATACTGTAATCGGTCAAAAACAGTCTATGTGTGTCAGTGTGAAATGTTACTTTTTCTCTCTCTCATTGTAATGTTACTCTCTATATTGTTACTCTCCCTCTCTGTAATGACCACCGATATGACTTATATTTAAAGCATGTGACCCCTTGATTTGCATCATGAATCCCTTTTTTTAACAATATATGTGGGTCAGTGTGATGAATTTAAAGGCATATATTAGACACGATAGATGATGAGCCGTCAAAATATGTATGTTCCGTTGCAACACATGAGCAATTAACTAGTACTTTCAAAGATCTGACAGAAACACCAGCTTCTTGTGTGAACGCCAAGCAACTGTACCCACAAACTTCAGTGGTTACCACTAACTTGACATGAACACGAACTTCAGAGTTACCGCTAACTTCAGACTTGACGGTAAAGATCAAAATTCCAGACTTACAGTAAAAAATTCAGACTTGCAGAGCACTTGGGAATGAGGCCGATAAGCATGAGGAGGATTTGGAGGAGGAGCCGACATCGTCGGGGTCGACTTCCGCAGCAGCCGTCGTGGGTTTGGTCAGAGAAAGTTGGAGGGTTTTTTTCTGTAAGAATGCTGTCGCGACATTCTTTTTCGGACGGAGGGAGTATATATGTATGGTTCCTGTTGCAAAGAGCATGATATCGTACTTAATTTGTGGCGTATAGTTAAGGAATTTTATCGTATTTATATGAAGGAAAGATGTTGCATATTGCATTGTTTGTTATCTCCCTTTCTCTCACTCTCAGAAAATCCATATACATGTCACACTCCGCAAACATACTACGTATATACTGCATTGAGCAGAAGCAGGGTTCAGTACAGCACTACATTAAGCCAGATTGAGCAGAATCATATACGGACTTCTGCATTTATTGGCATGAGTAGCGATCGGGTGTTTTTGTTGCTGGATTTGGCCACTGATCTCGCCGGCAGATCACGCTACAGAGCAGAGCCGGCGAGCTCCCTAGTCAATCCGCCTTGAGGGTGTTGCCGACGTCGATGACGAAGCGGTACCTGACGTCGCCCTTGGCCAGGCGCTCCATGGCCGCGTTCACCTCCCCGGCGCCGATCACCTCGACGTCCGCCGCCACGCCATGCTCGGCGGCGAAGTCTAGCATCTCCTGCGTCTCGCTGATGCTCGCCATGCAGCTCCCGGCAAGAGTCTTGCCGCCTGTTCGGTCGCAGTAAAAGATCAAACCGGGAAGCTCGCAAGGCAAGATTTTTCTGAATGAAGGAAGATCATAAGATTTTTCTGGGTGATGAAGGAAGATCACAATCGAAGCTGAACTTACCGCCGATGAGAGCGAATGCGGAGACTTGCAGGGGCTTATCGGGGATGCCGAGCAGGATCATCTTGCCGTGGGGTTTGAGGAGCGCCAGGTACGGGTGCAGGGACGCGGCGGCGGACGCCGTGTTGACGATGCCGTGCATGGTGCCCGCGGCGGCCTTCATCTCCGCCGCGTCGGTGCTGAGGACGAACGCGTCCGCGCCCAGCCGCTCCAGCGCCTCCTCCCGCTTCCCGGGCGACGTGCTGATCACCGTCACCTTCGCCGCCCCGAACGCCCTGGCGAACTTGACGGCGACGTGCCCGAGCCCGCCGAGGCCGATCACGCCCACGTGGCTGCCGGGCGCGCCCAGCCCGTGGCGCCGCATGGGGGCGTACACGGTGGCGCCCGCGCAGAGCAGCGGCGCGGCGACGTCGAGCGGCAGGGCGTCGGGGAAGCGGACGACGAAGCGCGCGTCGGCGACGACCAGGTCGGAGTAGCCGCCGCGGGTGACGGCGCCGTCCCTGTCGCGGGAGTTGTAGGTGAGGACGACCCTGGCGCAGTAGTTCTCGGCGCCCTCCTCGCAGCTCTCGCAGGCCCGGCAGGTGTTCACCATGCAGCCCACGCCCACCCTGTCGCCGGCCGCGAACCCCGCCACGTTCTTGCCGACCTCCGTCACCACCCCGGCAATCTCGTGCCTGCAACCATATAATCGGTGATTATAACAAGTTGTGGCACGGTGATCAGCCTGGCGATCTCGTGGCTCCTGTGAGTGATGTGTGAAGTTTACCCGGGGACGACGGGGTAGATGGCGTTCCTCCAGTCGTTCTTGATGGTGTGCAGGTCGGAGTGGCAGATGCCGCAGTAGAGCACCTTTATGGCCACGTCGTCGTCACCAGTGCTCCTGCAGAATTAACGGCGATATTAGATTCTCACGAACCAGTCCAGACGATTCTACTGCATCGGAAGGGATCGTGTCAGAAACACAACCATCTCCTCTGCCATGCACTCTCACCCATGAGCACGTCTCAGAACTGCAATTTGCTGACGCGGGGTACATATTCAGAGCTCACAATGACAATGGAGACTACTAACCTTAATCATTCGAGATTTGCATCTGAAAATTCAACTAGTTACTGATAACACCAACTCTTTAAACTACTTCCTACGTGTCCCAGATTACTTTTCACTCAAATGGATATATCTACCACTAATTTGAGCGACAAGTCATTCGGGGCAGATGGAGTGTTTATTTGTCCGATCTCTTGCATTACTAGTAGGAGATTAACCGCGTGTCGGCGTGTGCCCTTCTACATATATGTCTTGCGACCTTTCGTATGTCTTGCCTCCTACGAAGGGTTTGCACTGCTGTTGTAGCTGACAGAGGACACATGCATGGTCAAGCGAACATCAACAAGGTGAGCTGGCCTACTCGCAAAAAAAAAGAGAACATGTTGAGCTGGCCGGCACAATAAACGAGATAAAAACTGTAACAAATCCTCTCTGCGGGCTGAATCCGGTCTCGGGGACAGTGGGGCATCTTCATCCATCTCCCATAAACTCAGCCATGTGCGGGTGCAGCAGGCAGGAGCGGGGCGATGAACAACTTGACGTTCCACCAAGCGTACATATACGTAGCAACGCAATTGAATTGCCTTGAATTAATGCATAGTAACTGCCAGCCAGCTAGAGAAGAAGGAGGCCCAGGCCGAAACGAGTATACGTAGCGGATGGCAGGACATGTTGTGGACTGAGGTATGCAGCAGCCAGAAAGATCAGGTTGGTGGCGGGCACCATAAGTTCTTTGCAGGGGCAGCGATAAAATTCACCTTCACTCCAAGAACTTTCAAGGAAAGAATGAAGGTTCGGTACCTGCAGCTGCAGTTGAATTGAGGTCTGACCCGATCTGGTATGATGTGTGTGTGGATGATGCAGAGAGCAGTGAATGGGTAAAGGTTTAGCATCGGCAGCTCTACCTGCATGTTACTCTTACTTAATTGCCTATCACCAACTCAGAACTGAAGTCGCCAGAATTTCATAGTTGATATTGTGAGTTGCAACCTGGCTACAATGATTTTACTTTGGGTATGGCTAGATCTCAATCAACTGATACTTAACGAAGTCTTAGTCAAGTGAGAGAACATAAAAAGGAAGAACGAAAAAAAACTAAAAGAAAATTTTACACGGATCTCTACGTAGGATCTAACGAGTATAGCATCGACTAAGACTTCGTCAAATCTCGATCGTCCGAGATTTAGCAACTCCGTTTTACTTTACTGATTCTTCAGAAATCACTGTCGATCGCTTGGAACAAGAGGGTTCGAGAGGCTGAGCAAGAAGTAGTAAGTATATTTTCCTTGTAGAACAGTATAATACTAAAAGAAGGCTCGACCGTTACTTGAGTAGTACCACTTGCGGGAAAATATGGCGTAAATAATATTGTCCCTTCTCCGACTCCGCATGGGGCGAAGTGACAGGTCGTAGTTTACTTGAGATACGAAATTAAGATCAGCTACGCGCGTACACTGACCACGGAACCAAATTCAGAGTCTCAAGCTTGCACTTAATTGGTGTGCTTGATCTGAACCGCAAACTAGCACGACGCGCACAGGCCTATACTGAGTCTGTTCCCACAGCCCCAGCTGAGCTAGCGCAGGCGTAGAAATTACAAACCGGAACGATTCCCCGCAATGGCGACTGCCGGTGTGTCTCCGACAAGAGACGGACAGGGGATGGGGATGGGCTAGCTAGATAGGGGAGCGTGCGTGCGTGCGTACCTTCGGGGGATGCGGATGGGCGAGAGGTGGCCGGATGCGTCGTGCGCCGCGAGCCCCACCGCCTTCCTCGGGTGCTGCTGCTGCTCCGCCGCCGTCGTCGTCGTCGTTGCCGTAGGCGCCATTGCGGATGGGCGACGGTGGCCGGAGAAAGGGAGAAGCGACTCGTCTTGGGTGGCTTTTGCGAGATACTACTGGTTGAATGACGGTGCGCCTCCGCGCTGCCTTGTTTTATAGCGACGCGAGCGCACGCCGGGGGCAGCTGGAGGCGACAGAGCGAGCCGAGCAGGCGTGGCGTTCACATTGTCCTGCACAGCTGGACTAAACACGAAAGCATTGTGCGAACGGTCGAACCGATTGTGTCATGCCCGCTCGATCAAGTTTTTACTGCAGTACTAGCTGAGTGCCCGTGCGTTGCCACGGAATAAAAAAATGTATATGGACACAATGAAATATTCTACTTCAGAAATATGCATTGAGCATGCATGGCAATATGTGATTTCATTTCCGAAGATTTACTTTCGCTCTAGCATTTTGTTTTGTTGGACTGAATAGCACATAAACAAAGGCTGGCTACAGGGTGCAAGTGCAAAACACTTAAAACTCTAGGCACCTAATGTGAAGAACAATTAAAAAATTGGGTTTTCTGGGTAATTGAATAGATCTAATGAAGATCAACTATGTTCCTCGTCTCAGAAATTTATAACTGTAGTTGTATTAAGTAAATTTTGCAGTGAACCATGTTTGCTCCATTGTTTTACTGTAGTCTTGAGACCAAAACCAGGAGTCAGATGCTGGATTTCCGAACACCATCTGCTTCATCGCACATTAAGCATCTGAAACAACATAACTTCCAATTCACGAATTTAAGAGACAGAACAAAAAAAAGGACAAATGAGAGGAATAAAAATTTCATGCCACAAATGTAAGGAAATATGGAGTGTAATACATTACAATTGGTACATCCTACATGGTCAGCCGATTATAACTCATATTAGATTGATGTATTGCATGGTTCACTTCCGGCCTTTGATGCAATATCTGCAAAGCAAAAAGAATTGAATGAATGAACAAACTGGATGACCTTGTTGCCCCCTTGAGACTGACAGAGAAAGATTTTGTAGCTACACATAACTTCACCGCCATAGGTAATCATTTACATTGCCAATTTGCTATGCTGGTATAGAAGACTAAATCACAGGCAATGGATTTTGTGATTTCAGGTCATAGAAAGAGAACTACCTTATGGAAGGGGCTGAAGTGGTGAATTCAAATTTTATGACATGGCACTGAAATTACAATTGAACGGTCATTGTAAATGATACATCTGTCAACATTTTGTGTGACTGGAACAATGACTCCTCAAAACTGATAACAGGGACATATCTCTGAGATTAAATAAGTCACTTGCTTTCTTTCTGGCAGGAAAAACTGAAAAAGAAAGGCATGTCAGACACTCAGACATACGAACCTGCTTTTCGACAATGCTTCGAGGAATTTTATACATATTTCTTTCATACAAAAAAGTGTGTCTTGTGGCAAACAAATTTTTACAACCAAATTTTCATATGAAGTATCAAGACGCTCAATTTGAGATGAACCATAGAAATAACTTGGCAACCATACGCTAACCATTGTTAAGAGCTTCCATGTCACACAGATGTGCCTTATTCTTAAATTATATACTCTTCCCTCAAAAGGTAAACTAATATACTCTCTTACATATCTTCTCCCAGGCAAGCTAGTATTCTTGGCTCCTGCCTTGTGTCAAAAATTTAAATTATGAGCAATTACAATTTCATATCACAGTCAATATATGCAGTTTGGAGTGTGGGACAATGGCTTGGAGCGTGAGAGCACACCAAAGCATTAAATGTAGCAATGTGGCGCTTGCTCCCTGTACACATGATGTATCTAAATGACACAAGAGATGTATATGACTCAAGGAACTGCATGACAAAAACTGAAGTTGCTGGATCTCTCTCACAACACTACACAAGTATTTGGACATGAAAGAACAAGCGCGCCTACACACACGCGAGCACGCAAACAAATGATTTCCATTGCGTAAAAATCTTGCAACCTTTTCTGGTTTTTTCCTCTTATTTATATGGTCAACTACTGTCGTTTAAAATACTACTGAAAAAGAGAGAATAGCTAGTGGGTAGGTATATCGGATGAACCATCCCATGTCCACCTGAACCCAGCCACTGCGACGCTGCTTGCACTGGATTCGTGGCATCCCACGAAGCACATGCATCGGTAAGATCTAACTAACCGAGAATTACACTAAGACATGGACATGCACACATTACTTGGTTGTTATTGGTAGAAAAATAAAATTAATAATGCTAGGGACCAAGCAAAACGGGATTACATGCACATAAAAAACTGCCCGGACTTGAACTGCGAAGGAAATCACTCCGGCTACACCCGGATGAGCTGAAGTGCACATGGTGGCGTCCACCATGACCACCACCA
The DNA here is from genome assembly GCF_018294505.1 of Triticum aestivum. Lineage (NCBI taxonomy): Eukaryota > Viridiplantae > Streptophyta > Magnoliopsida > Poales > Poaceae > Triticum > Triticum aestivum. The sequence continues at coordinate 682,330,155 of NC_057797.1, forward strand.
CATTGGAGGCATTGCCGGCATAGCCGAGTCTCCCACAACTAATATCAATGTGTATGCTAATATTTTTGGGTATAAGTTGTATCTGGGAAGGCATACAGAACCAGAACTAAATAGGATCGATGCACCATTGCCAACACTGGTCAACTGATTATTTAGTGATACACTGGGAGGCAACAGGAAGCAAGTACCCAAAACACTGATTATTTAGTGATACACTGAGAGGCAACAAGAAGCAAGTACTAAAAACTGTAAGTGTAGAACCTACAAGAAAGTAAACCAATCCAGACTTACATATCTGGTCACATTAGCCGCCATATGAACAGAAAATCAAATGAAACTTACCTGCTTCCTCCTCTTGGTTCCAATTATCATCATCATCAAACTCGATATTCTGCAGAGTGCGGCCATGTGAGCCATATTTGCAATATGAAAGACAAAGAAATGATACATCACTGCTGGTCTATGATTTTATAATGGGTACCCTTTCATATTTTTCCATGTGAAGGAACACACATAGATCATACTGTTTCACCAAAATCATGAGCCTATTAAAACACTTATTTCTACCACAAAGAATACCTCAGTGCATAAAGATTCGAAGTACTAACCTATTTATAATTGTCATCCCAACTTTCTTCCTCTTCCACTCCCCGTTTTCCTTATATCACTGTCCTTTTCGATCTTGTCCTCTCCATACTATTAATAAGCCAATCTCTGTCAGCACAGTGGCATAAGCATAATCTCACTATTTCCGTAATGTGTAATGTCAAACAGAGTATAAGACTATAAACCAGTAAATATTGTATCTACAATAGGATGATGTTTTCCAGATTGATTCCAACAACTCAAAAATAAACTAAAAGGTAATGATGTATTTCCTTGAGCTTGCCTTCAAGTTTCTCAAATAGCTCAAATGACTGGCAAATAAATATGGCAAGATCCATGTAAAGGGTCAATGTATGTACACCTTAATAATATCTAGCCTAGAAGTGTTCGTTTAAGTTTCACTGATGCCATAGACATGCCAATAGGATGGTGTAAACAAAATAGTTTCCTCAAAAAAGAAAAACGTCCCAGAAGAAGCTACAGTGATTCTAGCAAACCTGCCACTCTATCTCACCAAACTGTTTTCTTAATTGGTTGACCTCATCTTGAACTTGAAGAGTAAAAACAATATTAACTATCTATTGTGCTAAAAACACATAGAAAATAACAGAAATAGTATTTACTTCAAGACTACCATGTTGTAGTTCTGTAGGAAAATTTGCAGGAATCAGTCTGAGGATTGATGCAAGAGCTTCACATTTGCCTTTTATTTCACACCTCGGTATCTCTGTCATCACTCTGCAGTTTTCATGACAGCGGCTTCGTTGTCCCATTCATGCAGTTGCATACATCCACGAAGGAGGGAAATATCACAGTTGTAGAAAGAAAACGTGCGTCAGCATCACAAGTCAAAACTAAAAGGCAGATAATAGGATCATGAAAGACAGCGTCAGCATGACAGGACCAAACCAAAAGGATGGGTGGATATGGTGGTAGTTCCATCCACATAAACCTGCACAAGAAGTGAAAGCAAAGGTTGAATGCCTTGAGAACACAAACAGACATGCAAGATCACCACACTTCAAGATAAGATTAATTCAGGAATGAAACCATAGGCATGGCGCACACAGACATAACCTTTTAGATGAGAAATTGAGGATCCTGAGGAGGGAGGGGGGACAAGTGTGTGGCGGGGCTCTGCCACCTCTCGATGTTCGACAGGCGCCACCAGATCACATTCCCCACGGTCATCGGTCCCCAGCACGCCAGGGGAGGGCAGGGCATCCCCTGGAGATAGATGAGAGGAGTGTGTCGCCGCCTCCAGGGGAGGGCAGGACAGGGGAGGGAAAGAGTAACCGACCCTATCAAGACGGGCAAGGCCTCCGATGAAGGTGAGGGTGAGGGCTGGGTCAGGGACACCTCGACCTCGTTGACGCGGCTGAAGCCATCATTTACCCGTGGGCGGCGCTTGAGCGCTAGGAAGGCATGAGCACCTGCGCTAGTGCGGTGAGCGAAGGGGAGGATGAGTCAGGCCACGGCCTTGGGGGGGAGGCGGGCGAATGGTGGAGGAGACCTGAGGTGATCACCGATCTGGATGGCGGTAGGGGATTTTTCTCGCGAGAGATGGGATGGGAGGAGCGATGGGTTTGGTGACGAGAGTTCGCGGCAGGGAACGTGTGTGCCTGGTTGTGGCCTCGTGGGTGCTTTTTCTACGGAGGTTGTTTTTCATTTTCTTTTTATCGTAGTGGAAGGCTGGTTGGTTCTCAACGTGGATTGTGTGGGATCTATCGAGAGGAGGAGGGAAGGAGGAGGTCGAACCATCACGACGTTCGATCCCCTTTTAATAGTAGAGATATATACGTGACAGCACAGTGTGATGACAGATGATGATATATATATAAAGATGTAATCATGTACTCCCTCCGTCCTACAGTGCATTGGTATCAAAAAAAAGTCTTACATTATGAGACGAGTACTTAATAAGTACTCTCTTCGTCCCATAATATAAGAACGTTTTTGATATTAGTGCAGTGTTAAAAACGTTCTTATATTTTGGGACAGAGAAAGTAATTGTTATGAGTCACAAACACCATCGTTTGGATATTTTCCTTTTCCAACTCTTGATCCGCGGCATATGACAACAATTGAGTACTCAAACGGTATCACCCTATCAAGAACCTCTCACGTGGTGCTCTCGATTTAACTTCAATTCGGATGCAGTCGGACTTCTAAGAGCATCTTTAATAGATGATGTATATTTTGGTGCTTCAAACTGGTGACGTAAAAATTTGAAGCACCAAAAAGTGTTTTTTACATCTTCGAAAAAACCTCCACTCCAACAGATGGTCCAAAACAAAGATGTAAAAGAGCAACTCTAACAGACGATCCAAAACGAAGATGTAAAACCGGCCGCTGGCCGCGCAGCTACTGTTCATCCGTTGTATAGCCACAGTTTTGCATTGAAATATCACTTCAAATTTTAAATTAAAGTGCATCATCATCATAGTTTCAAATCCCTAACAAAAGTGCATCATCATCATAGTTTTAAATCCCTAACAAAAGTACATCATCCCAATCAAAGTTTTTCACCCTACAAATTAAAATGCACATAAATATCATTCATGCGGGTCATCAACACCACCGGCGTTGTGAACCGTGGTACGATCATCATCATCACCGGCTTCTTTGTCGACGTTGTGAAGCGGTGAAGTCTCGTTGCCGGCAGCACAGCCGGAAGCACCTTCATTGCCTCCCATGCCAGTCATGTTGCCGAAGAAGCCACCTCCAACGCCACTCATGTTGCCACCATAGCCACCTCCGAAGCCACCCATCATGTTGCCGCCAAAGCCACCTCCCATGCCGGTCATGTTGCCTCCGAAGCCACCTCCCATGCCACCAAAGCCACCTTCCATGTTGCCACCGAAGCTACCTCCCATGTTTCCGCCAAATGCACCATTCATGGCAACCCCCATCATGTTCATGTAGCCACCCATGGCACTTCCCATGCCTCCTCTCATCATAATTTGCCTCATGAGCATTTCATCATGACAAAGTTCAACATAGGCCTTTGCCTTGGGATCAAGAGTAGATGTGTCCTCGAGTGCCTTTTCCTCGACCATCTTCATCTCCTCGGTCGCCGCCCTCTTCTCCTCGGTCGACGCCCTCCACCGCTCGGCCTCACTCCTCTCCTCTATCTCCTTGAGCTTGAACATTCTTGTTTCTTTGGCATAGTCTTTCCTTGCCGTGATAATGGCATCAAATCATTCCTTGAGATCATTGTCTCCGGCCTTGGCTCCCTTCACTTTCTTGTTTGCATCGGGCCTATAAGATTTTGTCGCGGAGTGAGGAGTGGGGCTCCTTCTCTCCTCACCGACGACATCTTCTTAATCCTTAGTCATCACACTCTTCTTCTTCGAAGCATCAAAAGTATCTCTAGTTTTCCACTTCTCCTCATCCTTGAGCTCTTTGTAGCAATGATGAAAAGTGAAAGCAACCATTGTGCAATCATTTTCTACAATAAAACAACCAACATGTCATCATCAAAATGTGGAACAATCCAATATTTGCGAAAGCACGCACGAAGAGGAAATATTTACCAAGTCACTATCACCGCAACCACTTGGGTTCATGCGAGCAACATTTGACAAGCAACTGGCCCACTTTTGGCATTCGACATTGATGGTGGACCAACGTTGACGAAGAGAGTCGCTCGAATGGAAGTGACCACTTGTGTTGCGCTCATCGAAGTGATCCTTGATGCATTGCCAATAGGTGTTTACCGTTTGGTCGCTTCCAACGGATGCATCTTGAGAGACTTTCTTCCATGCGGTGTGTTAGAAGGGAATAGAGGAGATTGGCGGAATCGTTCATTGTATTGCTTGAGCCTCGTGGGCATATATATAGGAGTACATGATCATCTTGGAGTACAAGTCAGGGTAGAATAAATTCTACGCTATCCTACATTTCCTAATTAACCCTTATACTCAACATCCCTCCGCAGTCACAATGGTAGCGACGCAGACGGTGAGACTGGAGAAGAATCTGAAGGCAAGCCGACGGACACCCCCCCATAGTCGTAATGGTCGATGCATCATGGAGTCGTGGCTGGAGTGAAAACCGACGAGCTTGCTCAAGCAAGGCGGTAGCCCTTTGTGCCGTTTATCAATGTAGTCAAGAGCGTAGGGTGGTGTAGCCTGATACGTCTTCAATATATCTATAATTTTTGCTTGTTCCATTATCATTCTTAGATGTTTTACAATCATTTTATAGCAACTTATATCATTTTTTTTGGACTAACCTATTGACATAGTACCCAGTGCCAGTTGCTGTTTTTTGCTTATTTTTTACTTCGCAAAATATTAGTACAAAACGGAGTTCAAACACAGCGAAACATTTTGGAGATTTTTTCTGGACCAGAAGATACCAAGTGGGCCAAAGAAGTACCAAAGGGGAGGCCCAAGGTGGACACAACCCACTAGGGCGCGCCAGGAAGCCCAGGTGTGCCTAGGGGGGTTGTGCCCCCGGCCCCTCGGTGACCTTGGCCCTATAAATACCCAATTATTTCAAAAACCCTAGGGGAGTCGACGAAACACAATTCCAGTTGGTGCAAGTTCCAAAGCCACGAGATCTAATCTAGACACCATCACGGAGGGGTTCATCATCCTCATTGGTGCCTCTCCGATGATGTGTGAGTGATTCATTATAGACATACGGGTCTGTAGGTAGTAGCTAGATGGCTTCTTCTCTCTTTTTGATTCTCAATACAATGGTCTCTTGGTGATCTATTTGATGTAACTCTTTTTTGCGGTGTGTTTGTTGGGATCCGATAAACTTTGAGTTTATGATTAGATCTATATCCATGAATATTATTTGAATCTTATTTGATCTCTTATATGCATGATTATTTATAGCCTCGTATTTCTTCTTCGAATCTTTGGTTTAGTTAGGCCAACTAGACCGATTTTTCTTGCCATGGGAAGAGATGCTTTGTGATTGGTTCAATCTTGTGGTGTTCTTTCCCAGTGACAGAAGAGGCAGTAAGACACGCATGTATCGCTGCTATTAAGGATAACAAAATTGGGGCTATTCCCACATGAATAGATCTCGTCTACATCATGTCATCATTCTTATTGCATTACTCCATTTCTTTATGAACTTAATACAATAGGTGCATGCTGGATAGCGGTCGATGTGTGGAGTAATAGTAGTAGATGCAGGCAGGAGTAGGTCCACTAATCTTGAACGTGATGCCTATAAATTGATCATTGCCTTGGATATCGTCATAATTATTCGATCTTCTATCAATTGCCCAACAGTAATTTTTTACCCACCGTGTGCTATTTTCTCGAGAGAAGCCACTAGTGAGATCTACGCCCCGGGTCTGTTCTTTATCATATTTGCTTTGAGATCTATTTTCATTCCCTTTTATTTCCAGATCTGTTATTCCAAAAACTCAAAAATACCTTGTTGCATTTTATTATTATTTATTTCCGTGTTTTATCGAGAACTATTTATCTAATCTACCATAAATATTTTCCCGTCAACTTTGACAATTTTTGGCACCGTTACCTTTGACAACCCCTCATACGCGTCGGGTTACAAGTATTTGTTCTTTGTGTGTAGGTACCGTTTACATAGTGTTGCTTAGTTCTCCTACTGAATTGATACCTTGGTTTCATAACTGAGGGAAATACCTACCGTAACTGTACTGCATCATCCCTTCCTCTTTGGGAAAATACCAATGCGGTTTCAAGCGACATCATAGCCGTGGTCAAGGTAGCCGTGCGAAGAATGCAGTGGTCGATGTCGAGTCGGGGTGGCCGGTATCGAGGAAGTCGATGTGGAGCCACGGACGCAAGGAGGCGCCATGTTAGTCATAGACGCAGTGGTGTTGAAGTAGTGGTGTGATGTGAAGAAGACATTGTTAACGACGCGTCACGCCGGGTTTGCCAATCCCAGGAACACATTGTTGAAAAACATTGCATAGAAAACAAAAACAATTCTACGCACACGCAAGATCTATCCATGAAGATGCATAGCTGAAGAAAATATGCCCTAGAGGCAATAATAAAGTTATTATTTATTTCCTTATATCATGATAAATGTTTATTATTCATGCTAGAATTGTATTAACCGGAAACATAATACATGTGTGAATACATAGACAAACAGTATGTCACTAGTATGCCTCTACTTGACTAGCTCGTTGATCAAAGATGGTTAAGTTTCCTAGCCATTGACATGGGTTGTCATTTGATTAACGGGATCACATCATTAGGAGAATGATGTGATTGACTTGACCCATTCCGTTAGCTTAGCACCCGATCATTTAGTATGTTGCTATTGCTTTCTTCATGACCTGTACATGTTCCTATCACTATGAGATTATGCAACTCCCGTTTACCAGAGGAACACTTTGTGTGCTACCTAACGTCACAATGTAACTGGGTGATTATAAAGGTGCTCTACAGGTGTCTCCGAAGGTACTTGTTGGGTTGGCGTATTTCAAGGTTAGGATTTGTCACTCCGATTGTCGGAGAGGTATCTCTGGGCCGTCTCGGTAATGCACATCACTTAAGCCTTGCAAGCATTACAACTAATGAGTTAGTTGCGGGATGATGTATTATGGAACGAGTAAAGAGACTTGCCGGTAACGAGATTGAACTAGTTATTGATATACCGACGATCGAATCTCGGGCAAGTAACATACCGATGACAAAGGGAACACCATATGTTGTTATGCGGTCTGATCGATAAAGATCTTCATAGAATATGTGGGAGCCAATATGAGCATCCAGGTTCCACTATTGGTTATTGACCGGAGACGTGTCTCAGTCATGTCTACATAGTTCTCGAACCCGTAGGGTCCGCACGCTTAACATTTCGACGACAGTTATATTATGAGTTTATATGTTTTGATGTACCGAAGGTTGTTCGGAGTCCCGAATGCGATCACGGACATGACGAGGAGTCTCAAAATGGTCGAGACATGAAGATTGATATATTGGAAGCCTATGTTTGGATATCGGAAGTGTTCCGGGTGAAATCGGGATTTATCGGAGTACCGGGAGGTTACCAGAACCCCCCGAGAGGTTAATGGGCCATAGTGGGCCTTAGAGGAAGAGAGGAGAGGCGGCCATGGCAAGGGTCGCGCGCCCCTCCCCGTAGTCCGAATAGGATAAGGAGAGGGGGGCGGTGCCCCCCTTTCCTTCTTCTCCTCCACCTCCCCCCCCAAGTCCTAATCCAACTAGGAAAAGGGAGGGAGTCCTACTCCCGGTGGGAGTAGGACTCCTCCTGGCGCACCCCCTCTCCTGGCCGGCCGCACCCCCCTTGCTCCTTTATATATAAGGACAGGGGGCACCCTAGACACAACAATTGATCGTTTGATCTTTTAGCCGTGTGCGGTGCCCCCTCCACCATAGTCCACCTCAATAATACTATAGCGGTGCTTAGGTGAAGCCCTGCATCGGTAGAACATCATCATCGTCACCACGTCATCATGCTGACGAAACTCTCCCTCAACACTCGGCTGGATCGGAGTTCGAGGGACGTCATCGGCCTGAACATGTGCTGAACTCGGAGGTGTCGTGCGTTCGGTACTTGATCGGTCGGATCATGAAGACGTACGACTACATCAACCGCGTTGTGCTAACGCTTCCACTTTTGGTCTACGAGGGTACGTGGACAACACTCTCCCTTCTCATTGCTACGCATCACCCTGATCTTGCATTTGCGTAGGAAAATTTTGAAATTACTACGTTCCCCAACAGTGGCATCCGAGCCAGGTTTTATGCGTAGATGTCATATGCACGAGTAGAACACAAGTGAGTTGTGGGCGATATAAGTCATACTGCTTACCAGCATGTCATACTTTGGTTCGGCGGTATTGTTGGATGAAGCGGCCCGGACCGACATTACGCGTACGCTTACGCGAGACTGGTTCTACCGACGTGCTTTGCACATAGGTGGCTGGCGGGTGTCAGTTTCTCCAACTTTAGTTGAACCGAGTGTGGCTACGCCCGGTCCTTGCGAAGGTTAAAACAGCACCAACTTGACAAACTATCGTTGTGGTTTTGATGCGTAGGTAAGAATGGTTCTTGCTAAGCCCGTAGCAGCCATGTAAAATTTGCAACAACAAAGTAGAGGACGTCTAACTTGTTTTTGCAGGGCATGTTGTGATGTGATATGGTCAATACATGATGCTAAATTTTATTGTATGAGATGATCATGTTTTGTAACCAAGTTATCGGCAACTGGCAGAAGCCATATGGTTGTCACTTTATTGTATGCAATGCAATCGCCCTGTAATGCTTTACTTTATCACTAAGTGGTAGCGATAGTCGTAGAAGCATGAGATTGACGAGACGACAACGATGCTACGATGGAGATCAAGGTGTCGCGCCGGTGACGATGGTGATCATGATGGTGCTTCGGAGATGGAGATCACAAGCACAAGATGATGATGGCCATATCATATCACTTATATTGATTGCATGTGATGTTTATCTTTTATGCATCTCATCTTGCTTTGATTGACGGTAGCATTATAAGATGATCCCTCACTAAATTATCATAGTATAAGTGTTCTCCCTGAGTATGCACTGTTGCGAAAGTTCTTCGTGCTGAGACACCACGTGATGATCGGGTGTGATAGGCTCTACATTCAAATACAACGGGTGCAAAACAGTTGCACACGCGGAATACTCAGGTTAAACTTGACGAGCCTAGCATATAAGAGATATGGCCTCAGAACACGGAGATCGAAAGGTAGAGCGTGAATCATATAGTAGATATGATCAACATAGTGATGTTCACCGTTGAAACTACTCCATCTCATGTGATGATCGGACATGGTTTAGTTGATTTGGATCACGTGATCACTTAGAGGATTAGAGGGATGTCTATCTAAGTGGGAGTTCTTAAGTAATATGATTAATTGAACTTAAATTTTCATGAACTTAGTACCTGATAGTATCTTGCTTGCCTATGTTGATTGTAGATAGATGGCCCGTGCTGTTGTTCCATTGAATTTTAATGCATTCCCTAAGAAAGCAAAGTTGAAAGATGATGGTAGCAATTACACGGACTGGGTCCGTAACTTGAGGATTATCCTCATTGCTGCACAAAAGAGTTACGTCCTAGAAGCACCGCTAGGTGTACCACCTGCGCCAGCAACTGCAGACATTGTGAATGCCTGGCAGTCACGTGTTGATGACTACTCGATAGTTCAATGTGCTATGGCTTAGAACCGGGACTTCAACGACATTTTGAACGTCATGGAGCATATGAGATGTTCCAAGAGTTGAAGTTAATATTTCAAGCAAATGCCCGGATTGAGAGATATGAAGTCTCCAATAAGTTCTACAACTGCAAGATGGAGGAGAATAGTTCTGTCAGTGAGCATATACTCAAGATGTCTGGGTACTGCAATCACTTGATTCAACTAGGAGTTAATCTTCCGGATGATAGCGTCATTGACAGAATTCTTCAGTCACTCCCACCAAGCTACAAGAGCTTCATGATGAACTATAATATGCAAGGGGTGGATAAGACGATTCCCGAGCTCTTCGCAATGCTAAAGGCTGCGGAGGTAGAAATCAAAAAGGGGCATCAAGTGTTGATGGTCAATAAGACCACTAGTTTCAAGAAAAAGGGCAAAGGGAAGAAGAAGGGGAACTTCAAGAAGAACAACAAGCAAGTTGCTGCTCAGGAGAAGAAACCCAAGTCTGGACCTAAGCCTGAGACTGAGTGCTTCTACTGCAAGCAGACTGGTCACTGGAAGCGGAACTGCCCCAAGTATTTGGTGGATAAGAAGGATGGCAAGGTGAACAAAGGTATATGTGATATACATGTTATTGATGTGTACCTTACTTATCCTCGCAGTAGCACCTGGGTATTTGATACTGGTTCTGTTGCTAATATTTGCAACTCGAAACAGGGGCTACGGATTAAGCGAAGATTGGCTAAGGACGAGGTGACGATGCGCGTGGGAAATGGTTCCAAATTCGATGTGATCGCAGTCGGCACGATACCTCTACATCTACCTTCGGGATTAGTATTAGACCTAAATAATTGTTATTTGGTGCCAGCGTTGAGCATGAACATTATATCTGGATCTTGTTTGATGCGAGATGGTTATTCATTTAAATCAGAGAATAATGGTTGTTCTATTTATATGAGTAATATCTTTTATGGTCATGCACCCTTGAAGAGTGGTCTATTTTTCTTGAATCTCGATAGTAGTGATACACATATTCATAATATTGAGGCCAAAAGATGCAGAGTTGATAATGATAGTGCAACTTATTTGTGGCACTGCCATTTAGGTCATATCGGTGTAAAGCGCATGAAGAAGCTCCATACTGATGGACTTTCGGAATCACTTGATTATGAATCACTTGGTACTTGCAAACCGTGCCTCATGGGCAAGATGACTAAAACGCCGTTCTCCGGAACTATGGAGAGAGCAACAGATCTGTTAGAAATCATACAGACAGATGTATGTGGTCCGATGAATGTTGAGGCTCGTGGCGGATATCGTTATTTTCTCACCTTCACAGATGATTTAAGCAGATATGGGTATATCTACTTAATGAAACATAAGCCTAAAACATTTGAAAAGTTCAAAGAATTTCATAGTGAAGTTGAAAATCATCGTAACAAGAAAATAAAGTTTCTACGATCTGATTGTGGAGGAGAATATTTGAGTTATGAGTTTGGTCTTCATTTGAAACAATGCGGAATAGTTTCGCAACTCAGGCCACCCGGAACACCAAAGCGTAATGGTGTGTCCGAACATTGTAATCGTACTTTACTAGATATGGTACAATCTATGATGTCTCTTACTGATTTACCGCTATCATTTTAGGGTTATGCTTTAGAGACGGCCGCATTCATGTTAAATAGGGCACCACCGAAATCCGTTGAGACGACGCCTTATGAAGTGTGGTTTGGCAAGAAACCAAAGTTGTCGTTTCTAAAAGTTTGGGGCTGCGATGCTTATGTGAAAAAACTTCAACCTGATAAGCTCGAACCCAAATCGGAGAAATGTGTCTTCATAGGATACCCAAAGGAGACTGTTGGGTACACCTTCTATCACAGATCTGAAGGCAAGACTTTTGTTGCTAAATTCGGAATCTTTCTGGAGAAGGAGTTTCTCTCGAAAGAAGTGAGTGGGAGGAAAGTAGAACTTGATGAGGTAACTATACCTGCTCCCCTATTGGAAAGTAGTTCATCGCAGAAACCGGTTTCTGCGACACCTACACCAATTAGTGAGAAAGTTAATGATGATGATCATGAAACTTCAGATCAAGTTGTTACTGAACCTCATAGGTCAACCAGAGTAAGATCCGCACCAGAGTGGTACGGTAATCCTGTTCTGGAAGTTATGTTACTAGACCATGACAAACCTACGAACTATGAAGAAGCGATGGTGAGCCCAGATTCCGCGAAATGGCTTGAGGCCATGAAATTTGAGATGGGATCCATGTATGAGAACAAAGTGTGGACTTTGGTTGACTTGCCCAATGATCGGCAAGTAATTGAGAATAAATGGATCTTCAAGAAGAAGACTAACGCTAACGGTAATGTTACTGTCTATAAAGCTCGACTTGTTGCGAAAGGTTTTGAACAAGTTCAAGGGATTGACTACGATGAGACCTTCTCACCTGTAGCGATGCTTAAGTCTGTCTGAATCATGTTAGCAATTGCCGCATTTTATGATTATGAAATTTGGCAAATGGATGTCAAAACTGCATTCCTGAATGGATTTCTGGAAGAAGAGTTGTATATGATGCAACCGGAAGGTTTTGTCGATCCAAAGGGAGCTAACAAAGTGTGCAAGCTCCAGCGATCCATTTATGGACTGGTGCAAGCCTCTCAGAGTTGGAATAAACGCTTTGATAGTGTGATCAAAGCATTTGGTTTTGTACAAACTTTTGGAGAAGCCTGTATTTACAAGAAAGTGAGTGGGAGCTCTGTAGCATTTCTAATATTATATGTGGATGACATATTGATGATTGGAAATGATATAGAATTTCTGGATAGCATAAAGGGATACTTGAATAAGAGTTTTTCAATGAAAGACCTCGGTGAAGCTGCTTATATATTGGGCATCAAGATCTATAGAGATAGATCAAGACGCTTAATTGGACTTTCACAAAGCACATACCTTGACAAAGTTTTAAAGAAGTTCAAAATGGATCAAGCAAAGAAAGGGTTCTTGCCTGTGTTACAAGGTGTGAAGTTGAGTAAGACTCAATGCCCGACCACTGCAGAAGATAGAGAGAAAATGAAAGGTGTACCCTATGCTTCAGCCATAGGCTCTATTATGTATGCAATGATGTGTACCAGACCTGATGTGTGCCTTGCTATAAGTCGAGCAGGGAGGTACCAAAGTAATCCAGGAGTGGATCACTAGACAGCGGTCAAGAACATCCTGAAATACCTGAAAAGGACTAAGGATATGTTTCTCGTTTATGGAGGTGACAAAGAGCTCATCGTAAATGGTTACGTTGATGCAAGCTTTGACACTGATCCAGACGATTCTAAATCGCAAACCGGATACGTATTTACATTGAACGGTGGAGCTGTTAATTGGTGCAGTTCTAAACAAAGCATCGTGGCGGGATCTACGTGCGAAGCGGAGTACATAGCTGCTTCAGAAGCAGCAAATGAAGGAGTCTGGATGAAGGAGTTCATATCCGATCTAGGTGTCATACCTAGTGCATCGGGTCCAATGAAAATCTTTTGTGACAATACTGGTGCAATTGCCTTGGCGAAGGAATCTAGATTTCACAAGAGAACCAAGCACATCAAAAGACGCTTCAATTCCATCCGGGATTTAGTCCAGGTGGGAGACATAGAAATTTGCAAGATACATACGTATCTAAATGTTGCAGACCCATTGAGGGAGTCCTGGATTAGGGGGTCTCCGGATAGCCGGACTATCTCCATTGGCCAGACTGTTAGACTATGAAGATACAAGATTGAAGACTTCGTCTCGTGTCCGGATGGGACTCTACTTGGCGTGGAAGGCAAGCTAGGCAATACGTATATGGATATCTCCTCCTTTGTAACCGACCTTGTGTAACCCTAACCCTCTCCGGTGTCTATATAAACCGAAGGGTTTTAGTCCGTAGGACAACAATCACAACATACAATCATACCATAGGCTAGCTTGTAGGGTTTAGCCTCTCTGATCTCGTGGTAGATCTACTCTTGTACTACACATATCTTCAATATTAATCAAGCAGGACGTAGGGTTTTACCTCCATCAAGAGGGCCCGAACCTAGGTAAACCATCATGTCCCCTGCCTCCTGTTACCATCCAGCCTAGACGCACAGTTCGGGACCCGCTACCCAAGATCCGCCGGTTTTGACACCGACATTGGTGCTTTCATTGAGAGTTCCTCTGTGTCGTCGCCGTTAGGCTTGATGGCTCCTACTATCATCGATAGCGATGCGGTCCAGGGTGAGACTTTTCTCCCCGGATAGATCTTCGTATTCGGCGGCTTTGCACTGCGGGCTAATTCGCTTGGCCATCTGGAGCAGATTGAAAGCTACGCCCCTGGCCATCAGGTCAGATTTGGAAGTTTGAATTACACGGCCAACATCCATGGGGACTTGATCTTCGACGGATTCGAGCCACAGCCGGGCGCCCCGCGCTGTCGTGATGGGTATGACCTAGCTCTGCCACCGGACGGTACCCCAGAGGCCGCGCCCGCATCAGCTCCGACCCTTAGCTCGGAGCCAACTGCGCCAATCGAGGACGGGTGGCTAGACACCGCCTCAGGGGCTGCAGTCTCGGCGGCGATCGAGCCAAACATCAGCATAATCCTCTGCGCAGCCCGTGACTCCAAGGTGCCGGACTCTCTTCCGGACCCCGAACCATCCGTGCCCCTGCCAATCGAATCCGATTGGGTGCCGATCATGGAATTCACCACTGTGGATATCTTTTAGCACTCGCCCTTCGGCGACATTCTGAATTCACTAAGGTCTCTCTCTTTGTCAGGAGAGCCCTGGCCAGATTATGGCCAACAGGATTGGGATGCGGACAACAAAGAAATTCGACGCCCACCCACCACCCACTTTGTAGCCACTGTCGATGATTTAACCGACATGCTCGACTTCGACTCCAAAGACATCAACGGTATGGACGACGATGTAGGAGACGAACATGAACCAGCACCTATAGGGCACTGGAAAGCCACCTCGTCGTATGACATATACATGGTGGATACACCCAATGAAGGCAATGGCGACGAGATAGCGAAGGATGACCCCTCCAAGAAGCAACCCAAGCGCCGACGTCAGCGGCGCCGCTCTAAGTCCCGCCAAAGCAAAAGTGGTGATACCGGCACAGGAGATAATAACACTCCGGATAGCGCCGAAGACAACAACAATCCCCTCCAGCAAGATTTAGAGCAGGAGGATGAAGGAGCCAGCTCTCCTGAGAGAGCGGCTGGCGGAGAGGAGGAGGATGATAATTACATGCCCCCCTCCGAAGACGAGGCAAGCCTCGGCGATGATGAATTCGCCATACCAGAGGATCCCGTCGAACAAGAGCGCTTCAAGCGCAGGCTTATGGCCACGGCAAATAGCCTGAAGAAAAAGCAGCAGCAGCTTCAAGCTGATCAAGATCTGCTAGCTGACAAATGGACTGAAGTCCTCGCGGCCGAGGAATATAAACTCGAGCGTCCCTCCAAGAGTTACCCAAGGCGCAGGTTACTACCCCGACTGGAGGAAGAAGCGTATGATACGGCTGATCGGCCACCTCATGGCCGCGATAGAGAGGCATTCCAGCCAAAAGCTCAGCCTCCACCCCAACGCTATCCAAATAAAAAGGCATGGGGAGATACGCCAGACCTGCGAGACATATTGGAGGACAAAGCAAAGCATTCAAGATCGATCTACGGATCACGAGGGCGCACCACTCTATGAGACGGTAAACGTCACGCCGGATACAGTAAAAGCAAATCCGGCCGGGCCGAACACAGCGGGCAGAACCCATTCGAGCTGCGTCGCGATATAGCCCAATACAGAGGCGCCGCACACCCCTTATGCTTCACAGATGAAGTAATGGAACATCAATTCCCAGAAGGTTTCAAACCTGTAAACATTGAATCATACGACGGCACAACAGATCCCGCAGTATGGATTGAGGACTTCCTCCTCCACATCCACATGGCCCGCGGTGATGACTTACATGCCATCAAGTACCTCCCACTAAAACTCAAAGGACCAGCGCGGCATTGGCTTAATAGCTTGCCAGCGGACTCCATTAGCTGTTGGGAAGATCTGGAAGCCGCATTCCTCGACAACTTTCAGGGCACTTATGTGCGACCACCAGACGCCGATGACTTGAGCCACATAATTCAGCAGCCAGAAGAGTCGGCCAGGCAATTCTGGACTCGGTTCCTTACAAAGAAAAATCAAATTGTCGACTGTCCGGATGCGGAGGCCTTAGCGGCTTTCAAGCACAACATCCGAGATGAGTGGCTAGCCCGGCACCTTTGTCAGGAAAAGCCGAAATCTATGGCAGCTCTCACGACGCTCATGACCCGCTTTTGTGCGGGAGAAGACAGCTGGTATATCAAAGAACCATGGTACCTCAGATACCAAGGACGGCAATAGCAGGTCACGTCGCAACAAGCATAAGCGCCGCATCAACAGCGAAAATACTGAGGATACGGCAGTCAATGCCGGATTCAAAGGCTCTAAACCCGGTCAGCAGAAAAAGCCATTCAAACAAAGTACGCCGGGTCCGTCCAGCTTGGACCGTATACTCGATCGCTCGTGTCAAATACACGGCACCCCGGACAAGCCAGCCAATCACACCAACAGGGATTGTTGGGTGTTCAAGTAGGCCGGCAAGTTAATTGCCGAAAACAAGGACAAGGGGCCGCATAGCGATGACGAGGAAGAACCCCGGCAGCCGCACACTGGAGGACAGAAGAGGTTTCCCCCGCAAGTGTGGACGGTGAACATGATATACGCAACCCACATCCCCAAGAGGAAGCGGAAGCGTGCGCTCAGGGACGTATATGCATTGGAGCCAGTCGCCCCAAAGTTTAACCCTTCGATCGCAGGGACCACCCCACTAGTATCCGTCATGGCAGATTCGCCGCACTAGTCCTAGACCCAATCATCGACGGATTTCACCTCACTCGAGTCCTTATGGACGGTGGCAGCAGCCTGAACCTGCTTTATCAGGACACAGTGTGCAAAATGGGTATAGACCCCTCAAGGATCAAACCCACAAAAATGACCTTTAAGGGCGTCATTCCAGGCATAGAGGCCCACTGCACAGGCTCAATTACACTGGAAGTGGTCTTCGGATCCCCGGATAACTTCCGAAGCAAAGAGTTAATCTTTGATATAGTCCCGTTCCGCAGTGGTTATCACGCACTGCTCGGACGAACCGCATTTGCTAGATTCAATGCGGTACCACATTATGCATACCTCAAGCTCAAGATGCCAGGACCTCACGGAGTTATTATAGTCAATGGAAACACAGAGTGCTCTCTCCGAACAGAGGAGCACACCGCGGCCCTTGCAGCAGAAGTGCAAAGCAGCCTCTCAAGGCAATCTACCAGTTCGGCGTTTCAAAGCCCGGACACCTTCAAGCGCGCTCGGGGCAATCGGCAAATAGACCGCCTGGCGCGATCTGAGCTCGCGTAGCAATACGGCGGCCACCCCAATCCCAGCCCAACGACGATATTTGTGTCGTGCGTACATAATTACGCATTAAAAATACCATGGGCA
Source organism: Triticum aestivum (assembly GCF_018294505.1). Lineage (NCBI taxonomy): Eukaryota > Viridiplantae > Streptophyta > Magnoliopsida > Poales > Poaceae > Triticum > Triticum aestivum. Next base: position 682,347,465 of record NC_057797.1, read on the forward strand.
CAGGTGGGGAGGGCGGCACAACTGCGGCATGCCCCAAAACGCGGCCTAAACCGCACTAGGGGCTTCCCGTTTGGTTATTTTTCTTTTTCTTTCAGGATTTTAATCTCTGGAAACACTGTCCGGCAGCTCTATTGCCGAACACATGATACAACAACCGAGGAGGCAGACAACTACGTTATACAACGGAATTCCCAGGTTGATTACAGATTTCATATCATTCCTCAGCTCGCCCTTGGAAGGGACATAGTCCTACTCTTTTGCTTATTGCACTATCTGTATCACTCTGCTTTAATGCAATTTTTTAATATGCAATGCATGACATTACGACTATTATTGCATTTTTGTTATATATATATATATGTGTGTGTGTGTGTGTGTGTGTGTGTGTGTGTGTTCATTAATGACGCCTTGCAACCGTACACTCTGGTACGGCCAATGCACCAGGGGCTTACGTACCCACAATATGGTGTGAAAAGTCCAAACACTTTCACAAGTGCGGCACCCCGAACTTATAGCATTATATGCATCAGCTCCGAATCATGTCTTTGGTCAAATGTTGGGTTTGCCCGGCTCCTATGTTTTGGTACCTTATGTTCCGCTCTATCGGCTAAGGTAGTGCTAGGAGAACTACTGCGATTGTGCCCCGGTTCTGTCGGGCTGAGCACCTCAGTAGAGAAAGCTAAAACTGACTGTCATGATAAGGCGAGAGACTGGTCGCTGTTCGGCGAGGTTTTTCGAGTCCCTAAAGACTTATGCCGCTTAGGGCGAGGGGCCGGCTCCATCCGGCTTACAGGCGTGTATCGCGCCCCGAATTCGGCCTTCCGAATACCAGGGGCTTCGCCGAAATTTAAAATTATAGAATTCTATGGCTAAGTGAGAGTGATAAAGTATTATTAGTCTGGTTGCCTTGTTCGTTGTGCTGAGCACCTCCCTCGAAGGACCCAAACATGGGAGCAAGAGTGCTCAGGTTTATACCGAACACCCCAGCACTCGTGGCATGGGGGCAGAAGCCGAGGACTAGCCATATCTCAGATTGGATAAACAGCCAAACAGAAGGTAATATTTTAAATTCACACAAGCTTTGCATAGCGAATATGATACAAGTTTTCATACATACAGGACAAAACAAGCAAGTCTCATTCAATTATTACATTTTGTGAACACTCATCTACGATAAGACGGGCGCCCGGCAGAACACCCTCGTAGTACATCTCGGGGTGGCGGTGCTCCTTGCCCTCTGGTGGCCCCTCCTTGATCAGCTTCACGGCGTCTAGCTTGACCCACTGCGTTTTTACACGGGCGAAAGCCCGACGTGCACCTTCAATGCAGACGGATCACTTGACGACCTCCAGCCTCGGGCAGGCATCCACAAGCCACCTCACCAGGCCGAAGAAGCTGTTCGGAAGGGCGTCGCCAGGCCACAACCGGACTATGAAGCCCTTCATGGCCTGATCGGCCGCCTTATGTAGCTCGACCATCTGCTTCAGCTGGTCGCTCATTGGCACCGGTTGTTCGGCCTCAGCATACTAAGACCAGAACAGCTTCTCCGTCGAGCTCCCGTCCTCTGCCTGGTAAAATTGTGCGGCATCGGACATACTACGGGGCAAATCTGCGAATGCTCCTGAAGAGCTCCGGATCTGGGTAAGTAATTGATAATTTACTTTTACATGCTTGCTTTTCATATAGAAAGCCTTACCCGCCGCTATCTTCTTCATCGCGTCGATCTCCTAAAGGGCCTTCTGGGCCTCGGCCTTGGCACTCTTCGCGCTCTCACGGGCCACGGCAAGCTCAGACTCTCGCGTCTTCAAGTCAAGCTCCAACGCCTCGTGCTTCGTCATGAGAGCCTGGAGCTCTTGCTGCACCTCGCCCACCCGAGCCTCATGCCTCTCTCGCTCGGTGCGCTCCTTGGCCGCTGTCTCTTCGGTCTTGGTCAGCGCTTGCTTCAGGGTCGCCACCTTGGCCGTGGCCCCTACCAAAACATACAATGATCTTGTCATTCTGCAATTGCGTCCTTTCTTATATATACATATATCTATAGACGGGGTATTACTTACCCTCGTTCTCCTTGAGCTGCCTCTTGACAAGGCCGAGCTCTTTCTTGGACCCATCGAGGTCCTGCTTCAGTACGGCGACCTCCGCAGTTAGTGCGGCGGACGCCAGCAAAGAAGCGTGCATATGCATATTGACATACTTGTATTAGACTCCTGCGATATTATTTGATCCTCTGTTCGGCTTTTCTTTGCAAACACCGAACAAAGCATCAGGGGCTACTGTCTATGCGGTAATACTTCTACTACATTTTAAACACTTACCTCGAAGCCAGCTAGAAGGCTAGTACAGGCTTCAGTCAATCCGCTCTTGGCGGACTGAACCTTCTAGATCACCGCACTCATGATAGTGCGGTGCTCCTCCTCGATGGAAGCGTTGTGAAGCACTTCCAACATATTGTCCGGCGCCTCTGGATGGACAGAGGTCACCGGCACAGGCATCTCACCCCTCTTAGAAGGAGACAGCCTGCCCGAGCCCGGAACCGCTGGAGGTTCCGGCGCGGTGTTCGGCTAAGGGCCGAACTCGGAGCTCCCAGGGGCCCCGTCCCTTCTGCTCCCGGAGTCCGGAAGGTCGCCTTGAGGCGCCTCTGGGACTGTCTCCCCTCGATCCGGTGCCTCTTGAGACAACACCTCGGCATCGTCAGCAGGATGAGGGGAGGTGGCAGTCGGGACTGGATCGCTATCCATGTCCGACAAACCCAGGGAGCCGTCCGATGATACCTCGATATTGGCTCGTGGCGGCCTGCGTAATTATGTTCGGTGATTAGGGAAAGCAATGCGACAAAGGAATCCTATGGGTTACTTTGGTATCCGAATACTTACGATCTCCCCTGGGGCTTGGCCCTGGGCAACCACTCATCTTCACTTTCGTCGGCTGTGGAGCTGTCCGGAAGGAGAGTCCTTCCCTTTTTGGACCCTCCGGCCTCCCCAGTTGGGGCAACCTTCCTTTTCTTGTCTCCCCCAGTCGGTGGGGGAGCCTCTTCTTCCTCTTCCTCGTCTTCGGGGGAAGAGTGCGCCGCAGAGTCATCGGACGGTGAGTCTGAAGACGCCTGGCGTTGGGAACTCTTTCGAGCTCCCTTGGCCTTCTTGGTCTTCTCCGACACCTTATATGGGGCCGGAGTCAACATCTTCGCCAGAAGGGCGTCTGCAGGGCCTTCGGGTAAGGGAGCCGGACAGTCGATTTGTCCGGCCATCTTCTGCCAGTCATGTTAACGACACGGAAGTTTAGATCCCGCATAGAGTCAATCTATATAAAAATAAGTATCCTATGAAAGTTAAAACAACTTACCGCGCTGGCTTGGCACTTCGCGCTGAATCCGTGATCCTCAGTAATGGGGGGAGGGACCTCGGCGCTCTTGAACAGCACCCTCCAGGCATCTTCATGAGTCGTGTCGAAGAGCCTGTTCAGAGTTCGGTGCTGCGCCGGATTAAACTCCCACAAGGTGAACTCCCGTTGTTGGCACGGGAGTATCCGGCGGATGAGCATAACCTGGACTATGTTGACGAGCTTGAGCTTCTTGTCCACCATGTTTTGAATACATGTCTAGAGTCCGGTCAGCTCTTTTGAATTACCCCAGGACAGGCCCTTCTCCTTCCAGGAGGTGAGCCGCATGGGGGTGCCAGATCGGAACTCGGGGGCCGCTAGCCATGCGGGGTCACGCGGCTCGGTGATATAGAACCACCCCGATTGCCACCCCTTTATGGTTTCCACAAAGGAGCCCCCGAGCCATGTTATGTTGGGCATCTTGCCCACCATGGCGCCTCCACACTTCGCCTGGCGGCCGCCCACCACCTTCGGCTTGACATTGAAGGTCTTTAGCCATAGGCCGAAGTGGGGCTTGACGCGGAGAAAGGCCTCGCACACGACGATAAACGCCGAGATGTTGAGGATGAAGTTCGGGGCCAGATCATGGAAATCCAGGCCGTAATATAACATGAGCCCTCGGACGAAGGGGTGGAGAGGAAATCCCAGTCCGCGGAAGAAATGGGTGAGGAATACAACCCTCTCATGGGGCCTGGGGGTGGGGATGAGTTGCCCCTCATCTGGGAGCCGGTGCGCGATGTCGTCGGGCAGATATCCGGCTCTCCTCAGTTTCTTGACGTCTCCCTCCGTGACGGAGGAGACCATCCACTTGCCTCCTGCTCCGGACATGGTTGGAGAAGGTTGAGATGGAAGTGAGGACTTTGGCGCTAGAGCTCGAGTGTGCGGGAGCGGATGGGCAGAGGAGGAAGAAGGCATGGATAGAAAGGTGAATCCTTATCCCTTTATATGGGCGGGCAAAACTAAGCGTCCCCTCTTGCCTGGTAAAACTCGATTATCCCCCAAGCACTGTAATTGATGGCGCGGTTGGGTTACCCACGCCTGTATTGATGAGAATACCGTAATAAGGGGACACGATCTCTGCTTTCACAAGACGTGTCGAAAAACTGCCTCGCGTTATGTGCGGGGCTGGTTAAAAGAAACGGTTCGAATAATCACCGGGCCATGACGTAACGTCATGTTGCCAAAACAAGCTAGCGAATTAGATCTGCGAAAATATTATTCTCTCTATGGTGGAATGTGGAACTTATTTTGCAGGGTCGGACACTATCCTCGTATTCAAATTCTTCTGTGATGTATTCGGAGAAGGAACCCGCCTTGCAATGCCGAAGACAACTGCGCGCCGGACTCATCGTCATTGAAGCCTGGTTCAGGGGCTACTGAGGGAGTCCTGGATTAGGGGGTCTCCGGACAGTCAGACTATCTCCATTGGCCGGACTGTTAGACTATGAAGATACAAGATTGAAGACTTTGTCTTGTGTCCGGATGGGACTCTACTTGGTGTGGAAGGCAAGCTAGGCAATACGTATATGGATATCTCCTCCTTTGTAACCGACCTTGTGTAACCCTAACCCTCTCCGGTGTCTATATAAACCGAAGGGTTTTAGTCCATAGGACAACAATCACAACATACAATCATACCATAGGCTAGCTTGTAGGGTTTAGCCTCTCTGATCTTGTGGTAGATCTACTCTTGTACTACACATATCTTCAATATTAATCAAGCAGGACGTAGGGTTTTACCTCCATCAAGAGGTCCCGAACCTGGGTAAAACATCGTGTCCCCTGCCTCCTGTTACCATCCGGCCTAGACGCACAGTTCGGGACCCCCTACCCGAGATCCGCCGGTTTTGACACCGACACCTGTTGACTAAGCCTCTTCCACGAGCAAAACATGATCAACACCAAGGCTCCATGGTTGTTTGAATCATTACTGTGTAATCTAGATTATTGACTCTAGTGCAAGTGGGAGACTGAAGGAAATATGGCCTAGAGGCAATAATAAAGTTATTATTTATTTCCTTATCATGATAAATGTTTATTATTCATGCTAGAATTGTATTAACCGGAAACATAATACATGTGTGAATACATAGACAAACAGTATGTTACTAGTATGCCTCTACTTCACCAGCTCGTTGATCAAAGATGGTTAAGTTTCCTAGCCATTGACATGGGTTGTCATTTGATTAACGGGATCACATCATTAGGAGAATGATGTGATTGACTTGACCCATTCCTTTAGCTTAGCACCCGATCGTTTAGTATGTTGCTATTGCTTTCTTCATGACTTATACATGTTCCTATGACTATGAGATTATGCAACTCCCGTTTACCGGAGGAACACTTTGTGTGCTACCAAACGTCACAATGTAACTGGGTGATTATAAAGGTGCTCTATAGGTGTCTCCGAAGGTACTTGTTGGGTTGGCATATTTCAAGATTAGGATTTGTCACTCCGATTGTCAGAGAGGTATCTCTGGGCCCTCTCAGTAATGCACATCACTTAAGCCTTGCAAGCATTGCAACTAATGAGTTAGTTGCGGGATGATGTATTACGGAACGAGTAAAGAGACTTGCCGGTAACGAGATTGAACTAGGTATTGAGATACCGACGATCGAATCTCGGGCAAGTAACATACCGATGACAAAGGGAACAACGTATGTTGTTATGCGGTCTGATCGATAAAGATCTTCGTAGAATATGTGGGAGCCAATATGATCATCCAGGTTCCGCTATTGGTTATTGACCGGAGATGTGTCTCGGTCATGTCTACATAGTTCTCGAACCCGTAGGGTCCGCACGCTTAACGTTTCGATGACAGTTATATTATGAGTTTATATGTTTTGATGTACCGAAGGTTGTTCAGAGTCCCGGATGTGATCACGGACATGACGAGGAGTCTCTAAATGGTCGAGACATGAAGATTGATATATTGGAAGCCTATGTTTGGATATCGGAAGTGTTAATGGGCCATAGTGGGCCTTAGTGGAAGAGAGGAGAGGCGGCCAGGGCAAGGGCCGCGCGCCCCTCCCCCTAGTCCGAATAGGACAAGGAGAGGGGGGCGGTGCCCCCCCTTTCCTTCTTCTCCTCCACCTCTTCCCCCCCCCCAAGTCCTAATCCATCTAGGAAAAGGGAGGGAGTCCTACTCCTGGTGGGAGTAGGACTCCTCCTGGCGCGCCCCCTCTCCTGGCCGGCCGCACCCCCCTTGCTCCTTTATATACAGGGACAGGGGGCACCCTAGACACAACAATTGATCATTTGATCTTTTAGCCGTGTGCGGTGCCCCCCTCCACCATAGTCCACCTTGATAATACTGTAGCGGTGCTTAGGCGAAGCCCTACGTCGGTAGAACATCATCATCGTCACCATGTCGTCGTGCTGATGAAACTCTCCCTCAACGCTCGGCTGGATCGGAGTTCGAGGGACGTCATCGGGCTGAACGTGTGCTAAACTCGGAGGTGCCGTGCGTTCGGTACTTGATCGGTTGGGTCGTGAAGATGTATGACTACATCAACCGCGTTGTGCTAACGCTTCCGCTTTCGGTCTACGAGGGTACATGGACAACACTCTCCCCTCTCGTTGCTATGCATCACCATGATCTTGCATTTGCGTAGGATAATTTTGAAATTACTATGTTCCCCAACAATAGCTACAAGAGGGGAGAGCATCTTCAAACCTTGAAGATCATACCCTTGAGGTTAATTATTATGAGCGAACTACTAGTTGAAGCATAATAAAATTAATGTGTGAAAGGTGTATATTAGACGGTCTGCAAAACCACACCTTTTCCACACGCATGAGATAAGAAGTGAATACAATTAGTTTGGAAGTCTCTCCTAGGCTAACCTAAATCACCCATGATGATGCAACATCTAGATGAAACCTCCCCAATACAAAACCTTGTATGCAGTAGTGTTAGAAGGCGTATTCCAAAAGCTTGCTATGACACACTAAACTTCAGTGTTGGTATTAGACTCAGACCAAGATTAGTAGCCAAGTATGAAGAAGTATATTTGATTGTTACCACAACAAATACTTTTGAGAGCCACGAGATAAAAATGATTTCACCCGAAAAGGCAAGAGCAGTGATGAAACAACCATCACTTACTCCCGGATCCATGCTAGAATCTGAAATAAAATAGTTGGTCATAAAATCTTGAAAGATATTAAGGTGCTTGCATGTAATGCCCGGATAATCATGCTACAGTAATCCCATGTTAACGATGCCACGTCACCTCTGTCACTGTAGTTAATCTCGGGTTAGTTCAAAACCGGTTCAAATTCAAATTTAAAATAAAATTAAATAATAAAAGTTTTCAGAAATTAAAACAAAAATGTTCGGGCAGTGCCATAATTTGCATATGTAATTATGGTGTAACAAACGCATTTTTATAAAGTGCCTAAGTATTTTAAAATGAATTAAAGCAGCAAAGAAAATAAATAAAAAGCAAAACTAAAACTAAAACAAAAAAAGAAAAAGGGAGAAAGCCCCCCCTCAACTAGGCCGACTGGCCCAGCTGGCCACCGCGCCCCCCGCCCGGAGCACGCCCGCTAAACCGCTGCCGCGCCTCTGCCTCCGCTCGTCGTGACCACCCGCACCGCCCCGCGCCACCGTGCTCGCCGCTGCGTCACTACTGCTGCTCGCGAGCCGTCGCCCGCACACGCGCTCGCCTCCCCCTGGCCGCGGCCCGCGTGCCTAGCCTCGCCCGTCGCGCCCCTGCATCGCCTCTCCGGGCCGAGGCCGCCCCCGTCCTGCTCTGTCCGGTCGCGCGCCGCCGCATCCCGCTTCTCTAAACGCCGCCACTGCCCCCTGCAGCCGCTGCCGCGCTGCTGCTTCAGACCGCCGGCGCGCCCGCGCCTCCCTGCTCGCGCTAGCTCCTGCCCCGCCTCCGTCGCTAATGCTGCCTCCGCGCATGCACGCCCCCGTTCCCCTTGCCCTGCTCCGGTCCGGGCTCGCGCCGACCACCCCGCCCCCGCGGGCAAGTCCGGCGCCCCGTCGGCCGTCGCTGGTGCGCCCGGGCTCGCCCCGTTGGGCGCTTGGCGCTAGCGCCCGTAACCCGCCCGCGGCGCCCTGTGCCCACTAAGGCCAGGGGCCAATGACATGTGGGGCCCACAGCCCAGAACATTTATTAAAAAAGTTAATTTTTGAGAAAATATTATGAATTAAATAATTAACTTAATTGGTTAACTTAATTAATTCTGTTAACTAACTATTAAACCTAATTAACCTGCTAAATTAATCTAACTAAACAGTTAGTTAGTTAGTTAGACAATGACAGTGGGACCCACGCGTCAGTTTGACCAAGTCAATTGACTGTTGACTGCTGACATCACTCTGATGTCATGCTGACATCATAATGGCATTTCCTTATTAAATTAATTCTGATAATTCTAAAAATGATTTAAATCTTTTAAAAATAATATAAAATAAAATGTAACTCGGATGAAAATACTTTGTACATGAAAGTTGCTCAGAACGACGAGACGAATCCGGATACGCAGCCCGTTCGTCCGACACGCATCCCTAGCATAGCGAACACACAACTTTCCCCCTCCAGTTCGTCTGTCCGAAAACGCAAAACACCGGGGATATTTTCCTGGATGTTTCCCTCCTTCACCGGTACCACCTCATACCACGTTAGGGCACACCTAGCATCACGCTTTGTCATGTCATGCATCATCATGCATTTGTTTGCATTATATTTATTGTTTCTTCCCCCTCTTCTCTTGCTAGACACCGAGACCGACGCCGCTGCTACCCAGTATGACTACGGAGTTGACGACCCCTCTCTTTTGCCAGAGCAACCAGGCAAGCCCCCCCCCCTTGATCACCAGATATCGCCTACTCTTCTCTCTACTGCTTGCATTAGAGTAGTGTAGCATGTTACTGCTTTCCGTTAATCCTATTCTGATGCATAGCCTGTCATTGTTGCTACAACTGTTGATACCTTACCTGCAATCCTAAATGCTTAGTATAGGATGCTAGTTAACCATCAGTGGCCCTACATTCTTATCCGTCTGCCATGCTATACTATCGGCCCGTGATCACTCGGGAGGTGATCACGGGTATATACTTATACATCATATATGATACTTGTGGTGACTAAAGACGGGTCGGCTCGAAGAGTACCCGCGAGTGATTCACGGATTGGGTCCGAAAGGACATTTGTCCCGACAGCCCTCTGAGTGGATCTTTGTGGTGGAGCGACAGGGTAGGTTGAGACCACCTAGGAGAGAGGTGGGCCTGGTCCTGGTCAGCGTCCATGGTTATTTTGAAAATAACACGCTTAACGAGATCTTGGTATTTGATCTGAGTCTGGCTACTGGCCTATACGCACTAACCAACTACGCGGGAACAGTTATGGGCACTCGACGTCGTGGTATCAGCCGAAGCCTTCGTGACGTCAGCGACTGAGCGGCACGCGCCGGGTTGACCTGGAATGCCTGCTCTTGTATAAGGGAGGCTAGGTCTGCTCGCCGGCCGCATTCGCAACGTGCAGGTGTGCAATGGGTGATGGGCCCAGACCCCTGCGCCATAGGATTTAGACCGGCGTGCTGACCTCTTTGTTGTGTCTAGGTAGGGATGTGACATGTTGATCTTCCAAGGCCGGGCATGACCCAGAAAAGTGTGTCTGGACAAAGGGGGTCGAGCGTGTTGGGAAATGTGGTGCACCCCTGCAGGGAAGTTAATCTATTCGAATAGCCGCGATCTTCGGTAACAGGACGACTTGGAGTTGTACCTTGACCTTATGACAACTAGACCGGATACTTAATAAAACACACCCTTCCAAGTGCCAGATACAATCAGTGATCGCTCTCTCACAGGGCGACGACGGGAGGATCATCGGTTAGGATTATGCTATGCGATGTTACTTGGTGAACTTACCATCTACTCTCTTCCTCTGCTGCAAGATGGAGGTTACCAGAAGCGTAGTCTTCGATAGGACTAGCTATCCCTCTCTTATTCCGGCATTCTACAGTTCAGTCCACATATGATACCCCCTTTTCCATTTGATACCAATGCATACATATGTAGTGTAGCTCCTTGCTTGCGAGCACTTTGGATGAGTACTCACGGTTGCTTTGCTCCCCCTTTTCCCCTTTCTATACCCGATTGCTGCGACCAGATGATGGAGCCCAGGAGCCAGACGCCACTGTCGATGATGACTACTACTACTCAGGAGGTGCCTACTACTACGTGCAACCCGCTGACGACGACCAGGAGTAGATTAGGAGGATCCCAGGTAGGAGGCCTACGCCTCTTTCGATTTGTATCCCAGTTTGTGCTAGCCTTCTTAAGGCAAACTTGTTTAACTTATGTATGTACTCAGATATTGTCGCTTCCGCTGACTCATCTATGATCGAGCTCTTGTATTCGAGCCCTCGAGGCCCCTGGCTTGTAATATGATGCTTGTATGACTTATTTTATTTGTAGAGTTGTGTTGTGATATCTTCCCGTGAGTCCCTGATCTTGATCGTACACTTTTGCGTGTATGATTAGTGTACGATTGAATCAGGGGCGTCACAAGTTGGTATCAGAGTCGACTGCCTGTAGGAATCCCCTTCCACACTCCTATGCCGAAGTCGAGTCTAGACATTACAAAACTTTTTACTAACATGGTTGTGTGCCTTACGGGCCCACGTCACCATTTGGGTGGTCTTAGGATCTTTTACTCCTCGATCCTTACTCTGGGACTTTGAACTCTCTTCTACTCGGGTTAAACAATTTTACTAACTCTAACATTAGGATCTCGTGACCACGTTCACCCCAAAGTTGGATAAGCCCTAGTTATTCCTTAGAGTATTATATTGAACATTATCCACACTGTCATTTGACTCCTTTGAAACACCTTTGTTTTCAGATGGAGCCCACGAGACAGGTCGTGCGCCACACGGCGGCCGTTGGTGCCTTAGGATCACCTGTTGTGTTGGTTGAGATGATGACCTATCTGGGTTATCGTTGGCACCCTGAGCACACCATCTACGAGGAGTACCAGGACTTCAACCAGGAGCAGTACCGTGCCATCGTCCACCTCTAATCTCGGGAGTATGACTCCACTACCGTGCTACACACTGCTCATGGTGTTGGGGTGACTATAGACATGGCGGTCCATGATGCTTCTTATGCTGCTCTGACACGTCTTCGTGGAGAGTACCAGGAGTTGGACACCTCCCCCTCAGGCACATTGCTACCACATCCGATGTTGGTGCAGAGGGATACTACACTGCTGCCTACTCCACTGGCACCTGAGAGCCCTTCTACCATCAAAACCTGGTTCTGCATGCTGATGGGCTGGATAGAGCTAACCGAGCTCTTCGCCACGAGTTTTACACCACCCGTCAGCACCTAAATTTTTTTAGCTTTTCTTTAACAATTTAAACTTTGCATCAAAGTAGGTTATCTAGATATGCAACTAGGTGAGCAACCTATATGATGCAATAAAAGATAGGAACACAAGCAAGCAAGAGATATATCACCAATAAGCTTGCACAAGTAAAGGCACGAGATAACCAAGAGTGGAGTCGGTGGAGATGAGGATGTGTTATCGAAGTTCCTTCCCTTTGAGGGGAAGTACGTCTCCGTTGGAGCGGTGTGGAGGCACAATGCTCCCCAAGAAGCCACTAGGGCCACCGTATTCTCCTCACGCCCTCACACAGTGCGAGATGCCGTGATTCCACTATTGGTGCCCTTGGAGGCGGCGACCGAACCTTTACAAACAAGGTTGGGGCAATCTCCACAACTCAATTGGAGGCTCCCAACGGCACCAGGAAGCTTCACCTCAATGGACTATGGCTCCGCGGTGACCTCAACCGTCTAGGGTGCTCAAACACCCAAGAGTAACAAGATCCGCAAGGGATTAGTGGGAGGAATCAAATTTCTCTTGGTGGAAGTGTAGATCGGGGCCTTCTCAACCACTCCCGAGCAAATCAACAAGTTTGATTAGCTAGGGAGTGAGATCGGGCAAAAATGGGGCTTAGAGCAACAATGGAGCTTAGGGTTGGAAGAGGTAGTCAACACGAGGAAGAAGACACCCCTTATATAGCTAAGGAAGAAAAACCAACCGTTATCCACCTACCAGCCCGCGAGCAGTGGTACTACCGCTCCAGAACAGCGTTACTACCGTGAGGCCACGCGGTACTACCATGAGGAGCCGCGGTACTACTGCAGCAGCAGCAGTAGCTAGGGCAGACCTTAAGCACATGGGCTGAGGATGGTACTTCCGCAGACGCGGTACTACCGCTCCCCCTTGCGGTACTACCGCAAGGCAGGGAACCCCAAGCCTGGGAAGAGCGTGGATAACAGAACATCTGTGCCTACTTCCGCTGGAAAACGGACATAGCAAAAATCCGACACAGTACTACCGCAGAGGAGCGGTATTACCGCCTGGCAGCTGAGCTAGGCCACGCATGGTACTACCGTGCAAGGGATGCGGTACTACCGCGGTAGCGCGGATGTAAAAAATTACATCCCCCCTACTACCGTGAGGGAGCGGTACTTGGCCTGGGGGTCACGGTACTACGGCTCCAGAGGAGCGGTACTACCATGGGCACCCGCGGTACTACTGCGCCACAGCACGGTACTACCGCTGGTGCCTACGGTACTACCGCAAGCCAACACAGCAGCCAGAACAAGGTAAAGAGATAAAAACGGAGGATGCTCCAAGGTGCAGGGGAAAGGAGGGGACTAGAAAGAAACGTGTACGTGATGATTCCACCCGAACCTTTCCAACGCAGACCCCCTCTTAATAGTACGGCTTTCTATGACTCAAATCCACCAAAAAGAAACGTAGAAAAATGCCGTCTTCAATAGTCTTCGAGGGACACCAAACCGTCTTGTGCCTAGCGAAGAAACGTCTGGGAAACTCAAGACACATGATTAGTCCGCAAACGCATTGTCATCAATCACCAAAACACCTTAGGGATAAATATGCCCTTAAAATCTCCCCCTTTTTGGTGGATTGATGACAATACGGGATTTGCACAAGGGAAATAATATTAAGCAAACGCAAACCCCTCCTCTCTAGAATATAGACGGCCTCCCCCTAGATGTGTGCCAACTAGATGGGTGCTTTGGACTGCACGACACACATACTAGGATCAAAGCTCCCCCTATATTATAGAGCATATATTGCAATAGTAAGGCTAACACTAGACAAGATAGCACAAACATAAGCTCACTAAGATAGAATAGAGTGCATATGTCTTACACCATATGAAGGATAAGTCTCAAAGGCACAAACCAAACAAAGGCAAACGAGGTCCAAACGACAAAGGAAACACACCAAACACGACACACGACTCGCAAACACGCAAATCCCTACACTCTCTCCCCCTTTGGCATCGAGACGCCAAAAAGGCAGAGAGGACACCTACACACACGGGGTGGCTCAGGCAGAGGAATCATCCCAATGCTCCTTGTGCTCCTCGTTAGACTCAGCGGCGGGACGGTCTCCTCGATGTCCTCCTCAGAACTAGTCCACTTGAAACCTTGCTTCACCATCCATGCAGCCTCTGGCGTGATGGCATCCTCAGAACCGCCAGAGACATCCTCTCCAAAGAGCCTCATGACCTTCTTGTCGCGGCGGCGACTCTCCTTGGATGCCACGTGAGTCTTCTACTGCCCCTTCGCCTGCATGCAGAAGAGAGTCTTCATCTTGTACTTCAACTTCTTGGCCCACGACGACTCATAGGAAGGTGGGGAAGACCTAGCAGCACGGTCCTCAGCAACATCCTCTGCACCAGCTTCCTCCTCACCAACAACCCTCCTAGCAGCAGACGCCTCAGCACAAGTAGTAGTGTTGGCCCAGTTGGGCTTGACGCGGAGACTGATGGACTCATGCCGAATCCAGTCTGGAGCAAGGAACTCATCACCAGGGTACATCTTCTCCCAAATCATGGAGATCAACAGAAACAGGTATGGTCCATAGATAGGTACCTTGCGGGTGTACACCGCAAACCAAAGCTCACACCACATGATGTGTGAGACATCAAGTGGCTGAGTCTGAGACGAACGTGCCTCCGTGCACAGGAGCATCATGTCCACCAGATAGGAATGAACCTTGTCCTTGTCGCCAATGCGAGGGAACAGAGTGTTGCGGAAGATGCGATGCATGATATCCAGAAAAGAGTTCAGCACCCAAGTCAACTTGCCACTGGGAAGCACCTTCTCAACATAGTACAACTGAAGAAAGTTCTTGTTAGCAGACTCAGAATTGGCGTGGGGGCAAACACCAACCGGTGTGTGAAGCCCATCATCAGGAACATGGAGCAAACCCATGAACTCCTTCCAGGTAGCAGACAACTGACGGCCATTGGTCATCTAGGTCATCCTCCGCTCATCCCCGGGGTGAAAGTAAACTGAGGCAAAGAACTAACAGATAAGCTCAGGGTCATAGTCAAGGTGGAAGGAGATCACAGGCTCAATAGCGAACTGCTCCACCAAATCCAGAGCTTCTCCAAAATACTCCCGAAACTTGTCCTTCCTCATGTGATTCATGTCTATCCACTTGACATCCACGAAGGTATTCTGCTTGTTCTTGATCACATCCAGATAAATGAGAGCCTGCTACTTGGTCCAAAACAACTTAGTGCCTCTGAGGATAGCACGAGCATTCACATAAGGGTTGATCTTCCGACGTTCGACGTACTCATTGAGTGCAATCTCGTCCATGCCCTTAGCAGGTTCCTTTTGCTTGCTGGAAGTGGTCTTGACATTGCGCTTGGGGGCATTGGAGCCCTCTGGTGCTTCATCTTGAGGATTGCGCAGTCGCTTGGAGCCAGTGTCACGACTGGGATTGGAACGGCCGGAGCCACCACCTAAGACACAAGAGAAAGCACACACAAAGAGCGAGAAGAATAAATGCAAAGACCACGGCAAAGCAAGGGAAACAAGTAGAAATCATATGGGATAAATGCCACAAGGAAGAAGGGACAACAACGGTAGTGCCGCCTGGTCATGCGATACTAAAATTTTAGTACCGCTCCTAGTTGCGGTAGTACCGTGTGAGGATACGGTAGTACCGTGGCTTGGAGCGGTAGTAAGATCTTAGTGCCACAGAATGTGCGGTAGTACTGCACCGAACGAGCGGTAGTACCACATCAGAGGCACGGTAGCACCACACCGCGTCAGATCTGAGCCCACTTTTGAATCTGAGAAGACGCGCGAAACCACGGCGGAACTATGGTGGATCACATCTACCACGGGACAATATATCAAGTAAAATGTCTACGCAACACTACTCTCCTACAACCTTCTCTTGCAAAGATTTGGCCTAAAATCTCAACACAAGCATCTCCCCAAAAACCTAGAGACAAGAGAACCAACAAGAAAGAGAGGATTTGGGGAAAAACCTTGGTCCATGGCAAGAGGAAGTGGTGGGGAACGATCCCACCGGTCGGAATCCAAAGAGAGCAGCCGGAGACGGAGATCCGGCGAGGGACTCCGGCCCCGTTCTTGAGCGAGAGAGAGAGAGACGAAGTGGGGGAAACTGACGAATGGGTATGGGGAAGTTAGAACCCCCCCCCCCCCCGTTCCCGTCCTTATCCCCACGCGCCTCCGACAGCGCGGTAGTACCGCGTATCATCGCGGTAGTACCACTTGGGCGGAAGGACCGCACCAAAGCGGTAGTACCGCTCCCCCAGGCAGTAGTATCGCACTGGGCCGGTAGTACCGTACACTCCACGCATAGTAGTACCATGGAAGGCCGTGGTAGTACTGTGATCTCAAGAAGAAGCACATTTCCAACACAAACGAAAGAGTGGTCTTCGCATGGAAACTTCAAACGAACACCACACCAGCCAACAAGCTCAAACACGAGGAGAAGAAGGGGCAAAAAGACAACAAGAGACGACCACGAGACACAACCTCTCCAATGAGAGGGTGGTGGCCGGAGCCACCTATGTTTGAGTCAATTGGTATGGCACCGCGAAGAATTATCCTTGGGCCCATCACCAAAACTCGTCTTTGAAGCACAAGTACCATCAAACATGGCTAATGTGAAAGACTTGATCAATTTATGCATAATGGGGGGAGGGAGAGTTCATTGAGAGAACAACACTCCCCCTATGTCCATGCCTACATCTAAACAAGAAAACAAGTTGAGTATGGTGGGGTGTGCAAGGGTTCAAGCAATATTGCTCGAATCAATGATATTTAGCTCATGCCTTAACTCGTGAAATCTTGCTTCATCCAACGGCTTCGTGAAAATATCTGCAAGGTTATCATGAGTGTTGACATAGTTGAGCTCGATCTCCCCTCGCCTAATGTGATCCCGGATGAAGTGATACCGAATCTCAATATGCTTCGTCTTGAAGTGTTGCACGGGGTTGAGAGAAATCTTGATGGCACTTTCATTGTCACACCAAAGAGGCACTTTGTCACAAATGACACCGTAATCCTTTAAAGTTTGCCTCATCCATAAGAGTTGTGCACAACAACTACCGGCCGCTACATACTCCGCTTCGGTGGACGAGAGAGACACACAACTTTGCTTTTTGGAAGACCAACTTACCAAAGAGCAACCAAGGAATTGGCACCCTCCGGAAGTGGACTTCCTATCCACTTTGTCTCCCGCCCAATCGGAATCCGAATACCCTACAAGCTTGAAGTTTGCTCCTCTTGGGTACCATAAGCCAAAGTTTGGGGTATGAGCCAAATATCGAAAGATTCGCTTGACCGCCACAAAGTGGACTTTCCTTAGGTGCGGCTTGAAACCGTGCACAAATTCCCACACTCAACATGATATCCGGTCTAGATGCACAAAGGTAAAGCAAGGAGCCAATCATGGAGCGATATACCTTTTGATCCACCGCTTTACCATTGGGATCTATGTCAAGTTGGCACTTGGTGGGCATTGGAGTGGAAGCCGGCTTGACATCACTTAGCTTGAATTTCTTGAGCATGTCTTGAGTGTATTTGGCTTGGTTGATGAAAGTTCCATCTCTTCTTTGCTTCACTTCGAACCCTAGAAAGAACTTCAACTCTCCCATGGAAGACATCTCGAACTTTGAGGTCATGATAGCGGCAAATTCCTCATTGAAAGCTTTGTTAGGGGAACCAAAGATAATATCATCAACATATAATTGGCACACAAACAACTCCCCTTTGACCTTCTTAGTAAAAAGAGTGGGGTCGATTAGCCCAACTTCAAAACCACGGTCTTGTAACAACTCGGTAAGGTGGTCATACCACGCATGTGGGGCTTGTTTAAGGCCATAGAGTGCCTTATCGAGTTGATACACATGATCGGGAAAGTAGGGATCCTCAAACCCCGGGGGTTGCTTGACATAAACCAATTCATTAATAGGACCATTAAGAAAAGCACTCTTCACATCCATTTGTTGTAACTTAAAGTTATGATGAGAAGCATATGCAATCAACATGCGAATGGATTCAAGATGAGCAACGGGAGCAAAGGTTTCACCGTAGTCGATACCCTCGACTTGGGAGTGGCCTTGTGCTACCAAGCGAGCCTTGTTGCGAATGATAATCCCATGAGCATCTTGCTTGTTCTTAAATATCCACTTAGTTCCAATGACATTGTGGTTCACCGTCGGCCTTGGCACCAATCTCCACATGTTGTTGCACTCGAAGTTGTTGAGTTCTTCGTGCATGGCATTGAGCCAATCCGGATCTTCGAGCTCCTCATAGACCTTTTGGGGCTCAACACAAGAGACAAACGCATGATGTTCACAATAGTTTGCTAATTGTCTACGAGTGCTTACCCCCTTTCTTAAGCTTCCAAGCACATTTGTCATGAGATGATCCTTGGTGGAGAGCTTGGAAGCAACCTTGGCGGCACGACGCTCCAATTCCTCCTCGGGGGTGAGACGAGGAGTGGTCACTTGATCATCTTGAGCGTCGTCTTGAGCTTGTTCTCGTTCTCGTGGAAGCTCTTGATCTTGAGCTTGCTCGGAGGATGGAATTTGACCTTGGGAATCACTTGATGTTACAACACCATCTTGAGATTGATCTTGCCCTTGGTCTTGTTCATGAGGTTGAGGGCCCTCACTTTGTTCTTCGGAAGCGTGTGGGTCTTGGGTTGGTGAAGGTTCCACTTGAGTAGAACATTGTCCTTCTCCTTCGGCCACAAGGGGTTCCTCAATGGGTAGGATAAGACCAACACCCATTCTTCTTATGGCTTGAGGAGGAATTTCATCACCTACATCACAAGTACCACTTTGCTCCACTTGGGAGCCGTTATTCTCATCAAACTCCATGTTACACGTTTCCTCAATAAGTCTCGTGGACTTATTGAGAACACGGTAAGCATGAGAGTTTGTAGCATAACCAACAAATATGCCCTCATGAGCTCTAGCCTCAAATTTAGACAAACGGACACCTTTCTTGAGAATGAAACACTTACACCCGAACACCCGGAAGTACTTTAGGTTGGGCTTGTTACCGGTGAGTATCTCATATGGAGTCTTGTTCAAGCCTTTGCGGAGGTAGAGCCGATTAGATGCATGACACGCGGTGTTGATGGCTTCAGCCCAAAAGTTGCAGGGAGACTTGAACTACGCCATCATGGTCCTTGCTGCATCCATCAACGTTCGGTTCTTCCTCTCCGCTACACCATTTTGTTGAGGGGTATAGAGTGCGGAATATTGATGCTTGATTCCCTCATCACTCAGAAACTCATCCAAGGTGTAAATCTTGAACTCGGAGCCGTTGTCGCTTCTTATTGTCAAGATCTTTGTATTATGCTGTCGTTGAGCTTCATTTGCAAAGTCGATGATGGTTTGTTGGGTCTCATTCTTCCTCTTGAAGAAATATACCCAAGTGTATCTTGAATAGTCATCTACAATCACCAAGCAATACTTTCTACCCCCAAGACTATCAAAGGATGGAGGTCCAAAGAGATCCAAATGAAGTAGCTCCAAGGGCCTCTTCGAATAGATGATAGTCGTGGGAGGGTGAGCCTTCTCATGTAGCTTTCCTTCGATGCAAGCACTGCAAGCACGATCTTTGGCAAAACTAACATTTGTTAGTCCACGGACATGGCCCCCCTTGAGAAGACTTTGCAAAGATCTCATATTGACGTGGTCTAAACGACGATGCCAAAGCCATCCCACGTCAACTTTAGCCATTAGGCATGTCGCGGTCTTAGTGGGTCACTCCGAAAACTTAATCACATAGAGACCGTTCTCGACATGCCCAACAAAGGCTACTTTAAGAGTCTTGCTCCACAAGAGGGCCACAAAATCAATATCAAAGAAAGTGGCAAAGCCCATGAGTGATAGTTGATGAACGGAAAGTAAATTGTATGCAAGGGACTCAACAAGCATGACCTTCTCGGTCATGAGAAATGACTACTTTACCAAGTCCCAATACCTTAGAAGACGAGGCATCACCCCACTCAACATTGGTGGGCATGGATGGAATCTTTTGCACGTCCACCACCAAGTCCTTGCTTCCGGTCATATGATTAGTAGCTCCACTATCGAGCAACCATGATCCCCCACCGGAAGCAAACACCTACAAGAGATCAATGCTTGGTTTTAGGTATCCATTTTGTAATGGGTCCTTTGATGTTAGTAACAAGGGTCTTAGGAACACAAATAGACCATTCAATGTACTCATAAGGAGAACCAACAAATTTGGCATAAACATGCCCATCACTAGCGCGGCACAATACATAAGAAGGGTTAAAGTCCCCGGCTTTGTTGGGAAGGGGAGCGTTTCCCTTCTTGGCACCAATACCCCTCATGGAGTTTTTCTCCTTCTCCTTAGTAGCACCCTCACTCTCCTTCACAAAGGTTTGCATGAGAGGAGGAGTTCGTTTGGCCTTGTCATTCTTCTTCTTGTTCTTGGACTTGGGCACGTACCCAATCCCTTCCTTGGCCACAACTCCCTTTTGGTTGGTCAAGAGGTCGTTGAGGTTCTTCTCGCCTTGTATGCAAGACGCAAGACCTTTCTCAAGTTGCACCTTTAGCTTAGCGTTCTCCTCAACAAGATGCACATGCTCACAACACGGGTTAGTAGCATTTGCATTATCAGTTAACATCATACGAGGAAAAGTGGCTTTTTCCTTGGTTAGCTTTACTTGAAGTTGATCATGAGACTCTTTGAGGCTAGCATGAGCACCCTTCAAGACCTTGTGAGCCTTGTCAAGTAGATCAAACTCCTCTTTGAGTCTAGCAAGATCAACCTCAAGTTTGGCCTTCTCGGAGTTTAGCACACGAGAGACAATGAGAGCATGATCAAAATCTTTCTTTAACTTAGCATGATCAACGTTGTGTGACTCCTCAAGAGCCAAACGAAGACCACGCTCTTCCTCAAGAGCATTGGAAAGATCCGAGATCTCATCGGCATAGTCACGACTATGCCCCTCCATCTTGGAGATAGTATCTTCATGAGACTCGATCATGTCATTGGCTTCATCATGTCATTGGCTTCACTGAGATACAATGCTTCTTGGATTTACCCTTGAGTTTACGCAGAAAGGACTCAAGCTCATTTTACTCCACATTAGATCCCCCACATTCATCAATGCAATCCGTCAAGGAAGGATTATTAATGATGGTAGTTTTGATGTTGGGAGTTACCTTGTTGGTGGCTTTAGCCATGAGACACTTGGCGATGATGTTCTCATTGGGTGAGTCGAAGAGAGATACTCGTGGAGTTTTTGCAATGGCAACGGATGCCATGGCCACTGACTCACCATCTTCTTCATCATCATCCTCATGGTACTCTTCTTGAACCACCAACGCCTTGTGAGGGATTTTCTTGGTGAAGTTGTTCTTGTTGGGGAAAGACTTGGCTTTGTCATTTCGAATGAGCTTGCCACCATTGTCTTCCCTTTTCTCATACGGGCACTCCGCAACAAAGTGACTCACATTGCCACAATTGTAGCAAGTCCTTACACGTTGCTTGCTCTTCGTGCCACTTGAGTTGTTCTTGTTGAAGTTTGGCCTTGAGTTTTTCTTACTCCAAAATTGCCTTGAAGCAAGTGCCATGTGTTCATGATAGGCATACTTTGTATCTTCGGGGTTGCTTTCCTCTTCTTCCTCTTCTTCTTCCTCTTCACCGCAAACCTTGGCCTTTAATGCAAGGCTGGGCTTCTTTGCCCTTTGAGAGCGAAGCACCGCATTGTCGGCGGTCTTGTCCAAGATGTTCATAGCCACAAACTCATCCAACACTTCACTTGAGGTCAAAGTGTGGAAGTCCGGCCTTTGATGAATGACGGAGGACATGGCCTTGTGGTAAGTCATCATTGCCTTGAGGAATTTACGCTTGATCCAATTGTCATCCATGTCCTTTCTCCCGTGATCTCGGAATGAGACCGCGAGTTTGGCTACTCTCCGATAAAGCTCACGAGGTTCTTCATCTTCTTTCATTGCAAACTCATCGGCTTCATCTTGCACCACTTCATAGTTGGAGCGTTGAATGCTTGCGCTTCCCCGGTAGAGCGAGACAACACAAAGCCATGCGTCTTTGGCCAAGGCGAAGGGCCGAAGATGAGGTAGATCTTCGGGTGGAATTGCATCTTGAATGATGAAGAGAGCATTCTCATTGAATTGATTATCCGCGGCTACTCGAGGAGTGAAGTTGCTTGGATCATGCGGATGGAAACCTTCTTCAATGATTCTCCAAAGATTAGTGTTCACATGATTTAAATGACGCTTAAAGCGGTAAACCCAAGAATCAAAGTCCTCATTTTTCACAATCTTAGGGGGAGGACCGGCATGATTCAAATGAGTGGAAGGAACTGGTCCACCATAAACAAGTGGTGGTTCCACATGAGCAAAGATGCCGGTGCCATTTTTACCACTAGAAGAAGGAGCCTTTTCACTACTAGCTTCCCCCTTGTCGGAGATAGCATCCGTCACCTTGTCAGTGGGATCGCCCACTTTCAATGGTGCGGTGGATAGTTTAAGCCCTTCAAGGAATTTAGTAAACATGCTTTCAACCTCGGTCGTTATGGAGGTTTTCAATGTCTCCAAGGCCACATTGAACTCCTCATGAGAGACCGAGGTTCCCCCATCACCCATAGACGAGATCGGATTCACACCGGAGTGTTCCTCCACACCGCCTACGGTATCAACCATACTCTTCGGACGGTAAAGTCCTTAATAAAGGGACGAGGCTCTGATACCAATTAAAAGGATCGATATGGTTGACTAGAGGGGGGTGAATAGGAAACTAACAATTTTTATCTTTTCTTTAACAATTTAAACTTTGCATCAAAGTAGGTTGTCTAGATAAGCAACTAGGTGAGCAACCTATATGATGCAACAAAGATAGTAACACAAGCAAGCAAGAGATATATCACAAATAAGCTTGCACAAGTAAAGGCACGAGATAACCAAGAGTGGAGCCTTTGAGGGGAAGTACGTCTCCGTTGGAGCGGTGTGGAGGCACAATGCTCCCCAAGAAGCCACTAGGGCCATCGTAATCTCCTCACGCCCTCACACAATGCGAGATGCCGTGATTCCACTATTGGTTCCCTTGGAGGCGGCGACCGAACCTTTACAAACAAGGTTGGGGCAATCTCCACAACTCAATTGGAGGCTCCCAACGACACCATGAAGCTTCACCTCAATGGACTATGGCTCTGCGGTGACCTTAACCATCTAGGGTGCTCAAACACCCAAGAGTAACAAGATCCGCAAGGGATTAGTGGGAGGAATCAAATTTCTCTTGGTGGAAGTGTAGACCAGGGCCTTCTCAACCACTCCTGAGCAAATCAACAAGTTTGATTGGCTAGGGAGTGAGATCGGGTGAAAATGGAGCTTAGAGCAACAATGGAGCTTAGGGTTGGAAGAGGTAGTCAACACGAGGAAGAAGACACCCCTTATATAGCTAAGGAAGAAAAACCAACCGTTATCCACCTACCAGCCCGCGACCAGCGGTACTACCACTCCAGAACAGCGGTACTACCGCGAGGCCACGCGATACTACCGTGAGGAGCCGCGGTACTACTGCAGCAGCAGCAGTAGCTAGGGCAGACCTTAAGCACATGGGTTGAGGATGGTACTTCCGCAGACGCGGTACTACCGCTCCCCCTTGCGGTACTACCACAAGGCAGGGAGCCCCAAGCCTGGGAAGAGCGTGGATAACAGAACATCCGTGCCTACTTCCTCTGGAAAACGGACGTAGCAAAAATCCGACACAGTACTACCGCAGAGGAGCGGTACTACCACCTGGCAGCTGAGCTAGGCCGCGCACGGTACTACCGCGCAAGTGATGCGGTATTACCGCGGTAGCGCGGATGTAAAAAATTACATCCGCCCCTACTACCGCGAGGGAGCGGTACTTGGCCTAGGGGTCACGGTACTACGGCTCCAGAGGAGCGGTACTACCATGGGCACCCGCGGTACTACCGCGCCACAGCACGGCACTACCGCTGGTGCCTACGGTACTACCGCTCACTAGGGAGCAGTACTACCGCAAGCCAACATAGCAGCCAGAACAAGGTAAAGAGATAAAAACGGAGGATGCTCCAAGGTGCAGGGGAAAGGAGGGGACTAGAAAGAAACGTGTACATGATGATTCCACCCGAACCTTTCCGACGCGGACCCCCTCTTAATAGTACGGCTTTCCTACGACTCAAATCCACCAAAAAGAAACGTAGAAAAACACCGTCTTCAATAGTCCTCGAGGGACACCAAACCGTCTTGTGCCTAGCGAAGAAATGTCTAGGAAACTCAAGACACATGATTAGTCCGCAAACGCATTGTCATCAATCACCAAAACACCTTAGGGATAAATACGCACTTACAATCTCCCCCTTTTTGGTGGATTGATGACAATACATGATTTGCACTTTGGAAATAATATTAAGCAAACGCAAACCCCTCCTCTCCAGAATATAGACGGCCTCCCCCTAGATGTGTGCCAACTAGATGGGTGCTTTGGACTGCACGGCACACATACTAGGATCAAAGCTCCCCCTATATTATAGAGCATATCTTGCAATAGTAAGGCTAACACTAGACAAGATAGCACAAACATAAGCTCACTAAGATAGAATAGAGTGCCTTGTCTTACACCATATGAAGGATAAGTCTCAAAGGCACAAACCAAACAAAGGCAACGAGGTCCAAACGACAAAGCAAACACACCAAACACGAGACACGACTCGCAAACACGCAAATCCCTACACTCTCTCCCCCATTGGCATCGAGACGCCAAAAAGGCAAAGAGGACACCTACACACACGGGATGGCTCAGGCAGAGGAATCATCCCAATGCTCCTCGTGCTCCTCGTCAGACTCGGCGGCGGGGACGGTCTCCTCGGTGTCCTCCTCAGAACTAGTCCACTTGAAACCTTGCTTCGCCATCCATGCAGCCTCTGGCGTGATGGCATCCTCAGAACCGCCAGAGACATCCTCTCCAAAGAGCCTCATGACCTTCTTGTCACGGCGGTGACTCTCCTTGGATGCCACGTGAGTCATGTACTGCCCCTTCGCCTGCATGCAGAAGAGAGTCTTCATCTTATCCTTCAACTTCTTGGCCCACAACGGCTCAGAGGAAGGTGGGGAAGACCTATCAACACGGTCCTCAGCAAGGTATTCTCTACAAGTACTGAAATAAGTGGTAACAGATAATTTTGTGATAGAATAATTTGTAACGATCAACAAGTAACAAAAGCAAATAAAGTGCAGCAAGGTGGCCCAATCCTTTTGTAGCAAAGGACAAGCCTGGACAAACTCTTATAAGATGTAAAGCGCTCACGAGGACACATGGGAATATCGTCAAGCTAGTTTTCATCACGTTCATATCATTCGCGTTCGGTACTTTGATAATTTGGTATGTGGGTGGACCGGTGCTTGGGTGCTGCCCTTACTTGGACAAGCATCCCACTTATGATTAAACTCTATTGCAAGCATCCACAAATACAATAAAAGTATTAAGGTAAACCTAACCATAGCATGAAACATATGGATCCAAATCAGCCCCTTACGAAGCAACGCATAAACTAGGGTTTAAGCTTCTGTCACTCTAGCAACCCATCATCTACTTATTACTTCTCAATGGCTTCCTCCAGGCCCAAATAATGGTGAAGTGTCATGTAGTCGGTGTTCACATAACACCACTAGAGGAGAGACAACATACATCTCATCAAAATATCGAACGAATACCAAATTCACATGACTACTAATAGCAAGACTTCTCCCATGTCCTCAGGAACAAACGTAACTACTCACAAAGCATAAACATGTTCATAATCAGAGGAGTATTAATATGCATATAGGATCTGGACATATGATCGTCCACCAATTAAACCAACTAGCATCAACTACAAGGAGTAATTAACACCACTAGCAACCTACTAGCACCAATCCCGGACATGGAGACAAGAATTGGATACAAGAGATGAACTAGGGTTTTGAGATGAGATGGTGCTGATGAAGATGTTGATGGAGATTGCCCTCTCCCGATGAGAGGAGCGTTGGTGATGACGATGGCGATGATTTCCCCCTCCGGGAGGGAAGTTTCCCCGGCAGAATAGCTCCGCCAGAGCCCTAGATTGATTCCGGCAAGGTTCCGCCTCGTGGCGGCGGAGTTTCGTCCGAGAAGATGGCTTATGATTTTTTTTCCATCGAAAGACTCCATATAGCAGAAGATGGCCACCGGAGGGCCACAAGGGGCCCACGAGGTAGGGGGCATGCCTTGGGGGGTAGGGCGCCCCCCACCCTCGTGGGAAGGGTGTGGCCCCCTGGTGAGGTTCTTGCGCTCAGGTATTTTTTAGAAAACTCACATCCAATTAGCCATATATACCAGGATCTTTCCAACATATTGTGCTTGCCAAAGGATAAAATGTAAAAAGGAAGGGTGAAGATCACCATGACTCTTATGCAATGTAGGAGATAAAAGTAAAAGATAGGCCCTTCGCAGAGGGAAGCAGAGGTTGTCATGCGCTTTTATGGGTTGGATGCACAAAATCTTAATGCGAAAGAACGTCACTTTATATTGCCACTTGTGATATGGACCTTTATTATGCAGTCTGTCGCTTTTATTACTTCCATATCACACGCTCGTATAAAGCTTATTTCCTCCACACCAATCAATCATACATATTTAGTGAGCAATTTCTATTGCTTGCACCGATGACAACTTACTTGATGGATCTTACTCAATCCATAGGTAGATATGGTGGACTCTTATGGCAAGACTGGTTTAAGGGTGTTTGGAAGCACAAGTAGTATCTCTACTTGGTGCAATGAATTTGGCTAGCATGAGGGGGAAAGGCGAGCTCCATGTGAAGACAATACAATTATCTCAGATGTAGAAAATAACCATTACTTGTCTTGCTTGTCACAACTGATGTATTTAATGAGTGCTGACAATCATAAAGAGTCTGTGTATTTTATATGTGAAGCTCTCTTCTTTTACATTAATTGCAACGATGACCAAAACTTTGTTTGTCAACCCTCAATAACTTTTATTCATCATACTCTTCTATGTGAGGCCTCATTACTCTCCATTAAGGACTCACTATGATCTCTTTGTTTCTTTTTATTTCTTCTCTTTTTTTTTATTCCTTTAGGATTCATGCGAAAAATAATCAAGCCCTTGACTCAACACTAATCTTTATTATATAGCTCACTGGACTCGATTACATAGAAGGATTAATAAAGCAAACTCACAACTAGATCATACTAAGAACTTTATTCTACTAGATCAAGATATACCAAAAGGATCGAACTAAGAAAAACGGTAAAGATAGAGTGATGGTGATACGATACCGGGGCACTCCCCCAAGCTTGGCAGTTGCCAAGTGGAGCGCCCATACCAGATACTCAATTCTTCTTTGTTGGTGGAGACGGTGGTGATTTTGTTGATGGCATAGGCTTGTCGTCCTCCTTCCAAGGCATAGGATCACCATCATAGAAGGATGACCGAGTCTCCGGGATCCTCAAATCTGTAGCCAAACTCATCCTTTTGAATCTATATTCATACTCACAGTTTTGGTTTTGCAGGTCATAGATTTGAGCTTGAAGGTGCTCGATTTTCTCGTGAAGCTTGAAGATGGTCTCCCCGATGTTATCGGCATCCAGCTTGTGTTTGTTGGTGAATTCTGCGATCATCATGTAGTTGGAGTTGAGACCACGCTTCACCATCCCCTGACACTTGAAAACTTGTTGCTCCATTGCTTCAAGCCTCATCTCCATGCTTCCGGTCCCCTTTGGTCCCTCAGCATCATGGATGTGCAGCAACCCATCATGCATCTCAATGGTTTGAGGGTGTTGTTGCACCTCCGTGAGGTAAGGGTTGATGACCTTCTCGAAGAACTTGTCCTTGGTGGCACTTGGAGACGTCATGATAACCTAGATCTGTCAGAAAAATAGCTCGAAACAAAGACATGAGATTTTTGTGTGATACGGGAGTCAAAACCCCCAGGAGATTATATAATGAATTTTTACCGACCAAAATATGTGTCGTGTACGAAAACGGAGTCCGGAGAGCACACGAGGTGCCCACGAGGTAGGGGCGCGCCCAGTAGGGTAGGGCGCGCTCTCCACCCTCGTGGATCCCTCGTGTCCTTCCCGGACTGCTGCTTATTTTTCTATTTTTCTAAATATTCCAAAACGGAGAAATATTGCCTTAAAAACTGTTTTGGAGTCGGTTTGCTTACCGTACCACATACCTATTTCTTTTCGGAGTCTGGAACATTCCGGAAAGTGTCCCTTATGTATTCCTCCGGGGTTACGGTTTCAATAACATTGGTTTCAACATTTATGGGATTACCTGAGATATAGTGTTTGATTCTTTAACCGTTCACCACCTTCGGATTTGTGCCTTCGAAGTTGTTGATTTTTATGGCACCGGAACGGTAGACCTCCTCGATAACGTAAGGACCTTCCCATTTAGAGAGAAGTTTTCCTGCAAAAAATCTTAAATGAGAGTTGTATAGCAATACATAATCACCTACATTAAACTCACGCTTTTGTATCCTTTTGTCATGCCATCTTTTAACTTTTTCTTTAAACAACTTGGCATTTTCGTAGGCTTGGGTTCTCCATTCATCAAGTGAGCTAATATCAAATAACCTCTTCTCACCGGCAAGTTTAAAATCATAATTAAGTTCTTTAATAGCCCAATAAGCCTTGTGTTCTAGTTCGAGAGGTAAGTGACATGCTTTTCCATAGACCATTTTATACGGAGACATACCCATAGGATTTTTATATGCAGTTCTATAGGCCCATAATGCATCATCAAGTTTCTTGGACCAATTCTTTCTAGACCTATTAACAGTCTTTTGCAAAATTAATTTGAGTTCTCTATTACTCAATTCTACTTGACCACTAGACTGAGGGTGATAAGGAGATGCAATTCTATGATTAACATCATATTTAGCAAGCATTTTACGGAAAGCACCATGAATAAAATGTGAACCACCATCAGTCATTAAATATCTAGGGACTCCAAATCTTGGAAAAATAACTTCTTTAAGCATTTTAATAGAAGTGTTATGATCAGCACTACTAGTTGGAATAGCTTCTACCCACTTAGTAACGTAATCAACAGCAACTAAAATATGTGTATAACCATTAGAGGAAGGAAAAGGTCCCATATAGTCAAAGCCCCAAACATCAAATGGTTCAATAACAAGTGAATAATTCATAGGCATTTCTTGACGTCTACTAATATTACCAATTCTTTGACATTCATCACAAGATAAGACAAACTTACGGGCATCCTTGAAGAGAGTAGGCCAATAAAAACCAGATTGCAGTACCTTATGTGCAGTTCTATCTCCAGCATGGTGTCCTCCATAAGCTTCGGAGTGACACTTGCGTAGGATCTGTTCCTGTTCATGCTCAGGTACACAACGTCTAATAACACCATCTACTCCTTCTTTATAAAGATGTGGGTCATCCCAAAAGTAATGCCTCAAATCATAGAAGAACTTTTTCTTTTGCTGGTATGTGAAACTAGGTGGTATAAACTTAGCAACAATGTAATTAGCATAATCAGCATACCATGGAGCAGTATGAGAAGCATTTATGACATTTAATTGCTCATCAGGAAAGCTATCATCAATAGGTAGTGGGTCATCAAGCACATTTTCTAACCTAGACAAGTTGTCTGCAACGGGGTTCTCAGCTCCTTTCTATCAACAATATGCAAATCAAATTCTTGTAGCAAGAGAACCCATCTAATAAGTCTAGGTTTAGCATCTTTCTTTTCCATAAGATATTTAATAGCAGCATGATCAGTGTGAATAGTTACTTTAGAATCAACAATATAAGGTCTGAACTTATCACAAGCAAATACAACTGCTAAGAATTCTTTTTCAGT
Source organism: Triticum aestivum (assembly GCF_018294505.1). Lineage (NCBI taxonomy): Eukaryota > Viridiplantae > Streptophyta > Magnoliopsida > Poales > Poaceae > Triticum > Triticum aestivum. Next base: position 682,377,089 of record NC_057797.1, read on the forward strand.
AGTAGCATAATTTCTTTGAGCATTGTCTAGAGTTTTACTAGCATATTGAATAACATTTAGTTTCTTATCAACTCTTTGTCCTAGAACAACACCTACAGCATAATCACTAGCATCACACATAATTTCAAAGGGTAAATTCCAATCAGGTGGCTGAACAATAGGTGCAGAGATCAATGCTTTCTTAAGTATTTCAAATGCTTCTACACAATCATCATCAAAGACAAATGGTATATCTTTTTGTAATAAATTAGTCAGAGGCCGAGAAATTTTTGAGAAGTCCTTAATGAACCTCCTATAAAACCGGCATGACCAAGGAAACTTCTTATACCTTTGATGTCCTTGGGACATGGCATCTTTTCAATAGCATCAACCTTGGCTTTATCAACTTCAATACCTCTTTCAGAAACTTTATGCCCCAAGACAATACCTTCATTAACCATAAAGTGGCACTTTTCCCAATTCAAGACAAGATTAGTTTCTTCACATCTCTGCAAAACTCGATCAAGGTTGCTCAAGCAATCATCAAAAGAAGATCCATAGACGGAAAAGTCGTCCATGAAAACCTCACAAATCTTTTCACAAAAGTCAGAGAATATAGCCATCATGCATCTTTGAAAGGTAGCAGGTGCATTACATAAACCAAAAGGCATACGTCTATAAGCAAAAGTACCAAAAGGGCATGTAAAAGTAGTCTTTGATTGATCTTAGCTGACACAGGTATTTGAGAGAAACCAGAATAACCATCTAGAAAGCAAAAATGTGTATGTTTGGATAATCTTTCTAGCATTTGATCGATAAAAGGTAAGGGGTAATGATCTTTTTAGTAGCCTTATTTAATTTGCGGAAATCAATTACCATCCTATAACCTGTAATAATTCTTTGAGGAATCAATTCATCTTTATCATTAGGAACAACAGTAATACCTCCCTTCTTAGGGACACAATGGACAGGGCTTACCCACTGACTATCAGCAACGGGATAAATTATACCTCCTCAAGGAGCTTTAGTATCTCCTTTCTTACCACTTCTTTCATTTTAGGATTCAGCCGGCGTTGATGATCACAAACTGGTTTAGCATCTTCTTCCAAATTAATTTTATGTTGACATAGAGTGGGACTAATGCCCTTAAGATCATCAAGAGTATACCCAATAGCAGCACGGTGCTTCTTCAGAGTTTTCAATAATCTCTCTTCTTCATGCTCTGAAAGGTTAGCACTAATAATAACAGGATATATCTTTTCTCATCAAGATAAGCATATTTAAGAGTATCAGGTAACGGTTTAAGCTCAAACACGGGATCACCCTTGGGTGGAGGAGGACCCCCTAGGATTTCAACAGGTAAATTATTTTTCAGAATAGGTTCCTGTTTAAAGAATACTTCATCTAATTCCCTTCTTTCATTCATAAACATATCGTTTTCATGGTCTAGCAAATATTGTTCTAAAGGATCACTAGGAGGTACGGCAATAGAAGCAAGACCAATAATTTCATCCTTACTAGGTAATTCTTCTTCACGGTGTTGTCTACTAAATTTAGAAAAATTAAATTCATGAGTCATATCATCTAAACCGACAGTAACAACATCTCTTTTGCAATCTATGGTAGCATGAACAGTATTTAAGAAGGGTCTACCAAATATAATGGGACAAAAGCTATCTTGTGGGGAACCAAGAACAAGAAAATCAGCAGGATATTTAGTTTTCCCACACAAGACTTCAACATCTCTAACAATTCCCATTGGTGAAATAGTATCTCTATTGGCAAGTTTAATTGTGACATCAATATCTTCCATCTCAGCAGGTGCAATATCATGCATAACTTCTTTGTATAAGGAATAAGGTATTGCACTAGCACTAGCACCCATATCACATAAGCCATGATAACAATGATCTCCTATTTTACCAGAAATAACAGGCATGCCTACTACAGGTCTAGGTTTATCTCTATCACGGGGTTTAGCAATTCTAGCAGTTTCATTACAGAAATAAATAACATGCCCATCAATATTATCAGACAAGAGATCTTTAACAATAGCAATATTAGGTTCAACTTTAACTTACTCAGGAGGTGTATATGTTTTAATATTGCTTTTACGAACCACAGTTGAAGCTTTAGCATGATCCTTTATCCTAACAGGGAAAGGTGGTTTCTCAACATAAGAAGTAGGAACAATAGGATCATTATAAGTAATAGTCTTTTCTTCAACTTTAATAGGTGCAGCTACTTTTACTTCTAAGGGAGGATGATATTTAAACCACTTCTCCTTGGGGAGATCAACATAAGTAGCAAAAGATTCACAGAAAGAAGCTACTATCTCAGAGTCAAGTCCATATTTAGTGCTAAATTTACGAAAAATATCAGTATCCATAAAAGATTTAACACAATCAAAACTAGGTGTCATACCTGACTCCTTACCATTGTCGAGGTCCCAATCTTCAGAGTTGCGTTTAATTCTTTCCAATAAATCCCATTTTAATTCAATAGTCTTCATCATAAAAGAGCCAGCACAAGAAGTATCAAGCATGGTGCGATTGTTACCACAAAGCCGAGCATAAATTTTTTGAATAATCATTTCCCTTGAGAGCTCATGATTGGGGTATGAATATAACATTGATTTAAGCCTCCCCCAAGATTGAGCGATGCTTTCTCCTTCGTGAGGCCAAAAATTATATATATAATTGCGATCATGATGAACAAGATGCATAGGATAAAACTTCTGATGAAATTCCAATTTCAATCGTTTGTAATTCCAAGACCTCATATCATCACATAGCCTATACCATGTCGATGCATCTCCCCTCAAAGATAAGGGGAAGACTTTCTTCTTAACAACATCTCCAGGTACACCTGCAAGCTTAAATAATCCACAAACTTGATCCACATATATCAGATGTTCATCAGGATGTTTTGTTCCATCTCCTAGAAAAGGATTAGCTAGCAGTTTTTCTATCATACCCGAAGGAACTTCAAAGCAAGCATTTTCATTTCATTCATTTTCAGTAGGTTCAGTAGGTTGAGGAGCAACTCTTTGCTCTACTGGTCGGGGTGAAGATACCCCGAACAAGCCCCTCAGAGGATTACTTTCCATAGTAACAAGTGACAGTAAATTTCAGCACACTATATAAATTTTTCCTTACCAAATTCCACCTACCAAAGGCGCTTCACTCCCCGGCAACGGCGCCAGAAAAGAGTCTTGATGACCCACAAGTATAGGGGATCTATCGTAGTCCTTTCGATAAGTAAGAGTGTCGAACCCAACGAGGAGCAGAAGGAAATGATAAGCGGTTTCCAGCAAGGTATTCTCTGCAAGTACTGAAATAAGTGGTAACAGATAGTTTTGTGATAGATAATTTGTAACGAGCAACAAGTAACAAAAGTAAATAAAGTGCAGCAAGGTGGCCCAATCCTTTTGTAGCAAAGGACAAGCCTGGACAAACTCTTATATGATGTAAAGCGCTCCCGAGGACACATGGGAATATCGTCAAGCTAGTTTTCATCACGTTCATATGATTCGCGTTCGGTACTTTGATAATTTGGTATGTGGGTGGACCGGTGCTTGGGTGCTGTCCTTACTTGGACAAGCATCCCACTTATGATTAACCTCTATTGCAAGCATCCGCAAATACAACAAAAGTATTAAGGTAAACCTAACCATAGCATGAAACATATGGATCCAAATCAGCCCCTTACGAAGCAACGCATAAACTAGGGTTTAAGCTTCTGTCACTCTAGCAACCCATCATCTACTTATTACTTCCCAATGCCTTCCTCTAGGCCCAAATAATGGTGAAGTGTCATGTAGTCGACGTTCACATAACACCACTAGAGGAGAGACAACATACATCTCATCAAAATATCGAACGAATACCAAATTCACATGACTACTAATAGCAAGACTTCTCCCATGTCCTCAGGAACAAAAGTAACTACTCACAAAGCATAAACATGTTCATAATCAGAGGGGTATTAATATGCATATAGGATCTGAACATATGATCTTCCACCAATTAAACCAACTAGCATCAACTACAAGGAGTAATTAACACTACTAGCAACCTACTAGCACCAATCCCGGACTTGGAGACAAGAATTGGATACAAGAGATGAACTAGGGTTTTGAGATCAGAAGGTGCTGATGAAGATGTTGATGGAGATTTCCCTCTCCCGATGAGAGGAGCGTTGGTGATGATGATTGGCTATGATTTCCCCCTCCGGGAGGGAAGTTTCCCCAGCAGAACAGCTCCGCCAGAGCCCTAGATTGATTCCGTCAAGGTTCCGCCTCGTGGCGGCGGAGTTTCGTCCGAGAAGATGGCTTATGAGTTTTTTCCATTGAAAGACTCCATATAGCAGAAGATGGCCACCGGAGGGCCACCAGGGGGCCCACAAGGTACGGAGCGCGCCCCCACCCTCGTGGGAAGGGTGTGGCCCCCTGGTGAGGTTCTTGCGCTCAGTATTTTTATATATTTGGGAAACATCATCCGTGAAGTTTCAGGACTTTTGGAGCTGTGCGGAATAGGTCTATAATATTTGCTCCTTTTCCAGCCCAGAATCCCAGCTGCCGGCATTCTCCCTCTTTATGTAAACCTTGTAAAATAAGAGAGAATAGGCATAAGTATTGTGACATAATGTGTAATAACAGCCCATAATGCAATAAATATTGATATAAAATCATGATGCAAAATGGACGTATCATGGAGGACTTCCCTTCGCGTCACTACCAGCTGTCAGGCTACACCTACCTCCACAGTTCCTCCTGGGACTGATGTTGGCTTGCTTGTTAGTGTTAGATGCATTCACCGCGAGCCTGCGTACCGCCTATGATGTTTTTAGTCTATGTACTGAACTCTGTGTATCGAACTCTATGCATGATCACTTTTGTAAGATATGCCAACTACTATGTTGTATCTATCATGTCATTTCATTATACATGTTTCATCATGGATGATTCTTGTCCTTGCAATTTCTCAATGCTGAACTACCCCTATTATATATTAGCAGGATGGTTAGACCAGGTGGTCGTGGTCGCGGTGGCCATCCCCCACCACCGCCTGAGTACATGGTTGGGATGATGCAATAGTTTGAGCTGAATCGCCAGTTCATGGAGAATATTATGGCTTAGTTTCCTCGCCCCAATATGAACCAGCAGCCAACCCAAGTGACTCTGCAGGATTTCATGCGTCTCAACCCAACTGTGTACCGTAGCTCAACTCAGCCTCTGGATGCTGATGACTGGCTCCATGACATCACCTATGAGATGGAGTCTGTTGAGGTAGCCCCTGCTAGCTATGTCACCTTTGCTTCATTCTTCCTGAAAGGACCCGCTGCTCAATGGTGGGACAGCCACCGGCGTACTCTGCCAGTTGGAACAATCATCACCTGGCCAGACTTTCAAGCTGCTTTCCATGCCCGCTTCATTCCTCAAGCAGTCATGGACCGGAAGAAGCGTGAGTTCCGCAGCCACACCCAAGGCAACAAAATTGTGGAAGCTTATCAGCGGGAGTTTCTGGACTTGTCCCGCTATGCTGAAGAAGACATTGCAACTGATGCATGCAGGCAGGAGAAGTTCTGTGATGGCCTTCAAGCTGATATCAAGCTCGCACTTCTAGTGCATGACTTTGCTGATTTCGCCACCTTGGTGAACAGGGCCATCAATGTCAAAACTGGTCTGCAGGAACACCAGAGCTCTCACAGGTGCAACCGTGACACGGGCTCATCTTCGGCCCCGTCCTCGCAGAAGCGTAGGATATGGATTCCCAATAGCATGTACCAGCCAACTGCACCTGCTCCAAGGCAATCCTATGCTGCACCACGTCTGCCTCCCCTACCAACTAGGCAGCCAAGACTTCCAGCTCCACCACCCCGAGCTCTTGTTTCCACTACCAGTAATGGTCTGTGCTTTAGGTGTGGTCAGCCAGGACACCGTGAGGGAATGCAACCAGAACCAGAATCAACTGGCCCTCCCTGCAGCTGGCCGTGGAAGCAACCAGCCTTGCAACAATAATGCTAAGTCTTATGGTCGTGTTCATGCCAACCACGTTGATCTGACTAAAGTTCTAGACCAGCCTGCTACCGTGATGGGTACACTCCTCGTAAATTCTGTACCAGCATCTGTTTTATTTGATACAGGAGCATCACATTCATTCATAATCAGAGGGGTATTAATATGCATAATGGATCTGAACATATGATCTTCCACAAGTATACCAACTAGCATTAACTACAAGGAATAATCAACACTACTAGCAACCTACAGGTACCAATCTGAGGTTTGGATACAAAGATTGGATACAAGAGATGAACTAGGGTTTTGAGATGAGATGGTGCTAGTGAAGATGTTGATGGAGATTGATGCCCTCTCGTTGAGAGGATCATTAGTGATGATGATGGTGATGATTTCCCCCTCCCAGAGGGAAGTTTCCCCGGCAGAACAGCTCTGCCGAAGCCCTAGATTGGTTCCACCAAGGTTCCGCCTCGTGGCGGCGGAGTCTCGTCCCGAAAGCTTGCTTATGATTTTTTCCTCGATGAAAGACTCCATATAGCAGAAGATGGGCATCGGAGGGCCACCAGGTGGCCCACAAGGCAGGGGGCGCGCCCAGGGGGTAGGTGAAAGTGCAACTATCCCTGGGTGGTTTTGGTAATTCCTAACAACATATAGCTCATTGAGCTAACATTATTCCAAGATTAATATTTCAGGAAAAGCTCAATGCATGGCATGGCATGGATGAGGAAAGTGGATCCCTCAAAATTCTAAGGACAAAAAGTTTGGCTCAAGCTTGAAGCTCAAGACTCTACATTTTATATTTTAGTGATCCAAGATCACATTGAGTCTATAGGAAAAGCCAATACTATCAAGGAGGGATGAGGTGTTGCTTAATGGCTTGCTTGCTCAAAATGCTTAGTGATATGCTCCAAAATCCTCAACTACCTTCCCACATCCACATATGACCTAAACCAAAAGTCAAACTCGGCCCCACCGATTCTTTCTATCCGGCGCCACCGAGTTTCAAATGTCATAGCCACTGCCACAAACCCTAGGCAAATCGGTCTCACCGAGATGGGATTGTAATCTCTCTGTTTCCCTTCGTAACGTTTCGGTCTTACCGAGATGAGCGATCGGTCCCACCGAGATTGCAATGTAAACTCTCTGTTTCCCTTTTGTAACATTTCGGTCTCACCGAGATGAGCGAATTGGTCCCACCGAGTTTACCTGACCAACTCTCTGGTTAGCTTATTACCAAAATCGGTCCCACCGAGTTTGTGTAATCGGTCACACCGAGATTACGTTATGCCCTAACCCTAACCATATCGGTCCTACCGAGTTGCATCTCAGTCCCACCGAAAATCCTAACGGTCACTAGGTTTGCTGAATCGGTCCGACCGAGTTTAACCATTCGGTCCCACCGAGTTTGGCAAATTGTGTGTAACGGTTAGATTTTGTGTGGAGGCTATATATACCCCTCCACCCACTCTTCATTCGTGGAGAGAGCCATCAAAACATACCTACACTTCCAATACACATTTTCTGAGAGAGAACCACCTACACTTGTGTTGAGGTCAAGATATTCCATTCCAACCATATGAATCTTGATCTCTAGCCTTCCCCAAGTTGCTTTCCACTCAAATCTTCTTTCCACCAAATCCAAATCCTGTGAGAGAGAGTTGAGTGTTGGGGAGACTATCATTTGAAGCACAAGAGCAAGGAGTTCATCATCAACACACCATTTGTTACTTCTTGGAGAGTGGTGTCTCCTAGATTGGCTAGGTGTCACTTGGGAGCCTCCGACAAGATTGTGGAGTTGAACCAAGGAGTTTGTAAGGGCAAGGAGATCGCCTACTTCGTGAAGATCTACCGCTAGTGAGGCAAGTCCTTCGTGGGCGACGGCCGTGATGGAATAGACAAGGTTGCTTCTTCGTGGACCCTTCGTGGGTGGAGCCCTCCGTGGACTCGCGCAACCGTTACCCTCCGTGGGTTGAAGTCTCCATCAACGTGGATGTACGATAGCACCACCTATCGGAACCACGACAAAAACATCCGTGTCTCCAATTGCGTTTGAATCCTCCAAACCCTTCCCTTTACATTCTTGCAAGTTGCATGCTTTACTTTCCGCTGCTCATATACTCTTTTGCATGCTTGCTTGAATTGTGTGGAGATTGCTTGACTTGTGCTAAGATAGCTAAAATCTGCCAAGAACTAAAATTGGGAAAAGGCTAGATTTTGATTTGGTCAAGTAGTCTAATCACCCCCCCCTCTAGACATACTTTCGATCCTACAAGTGGTATCAGAGCTTTGGTCTCCATTTGCTTTGATTTCCATAGCTTTTGGTGGTCATAGCCTTGGTTTCACAACCTAGGAGAGTATGGCGTCTAGCGAGGGAAATTATCACCGTAGAGGTCCTTACTTTGATGGCACTAATTTTGCTAGTTGGAAGCATAAGATGAAAATGCATATTCTTGGACATAACCCCGCCGTTTGGGCTATTGTGTGTATTGGCTTGCAAGGTGAATTCTTTGATGGGAAAGAACCGAACCGTGAAGCTACCGCGGAAGAGTTGAAGATGCTGCAATACAACGCTCAAGCTTGTGATATCCTCTTCAACGGATTGTGCCCCGAAGAATTCAATAAAATCAGCCGTCTTGAGAATGCAAAGGAAATTTGGGATACTTTGATTGATATGCACGAAGGTACCGACTCCGTCAAGGAATCCAAATTGGATGTGCTTCAAAGTCAACTTGACAAGTTCAAAATGAAGGATGGTGAAGGTGTCGCTGAAATGTACTCTAGGCTTGCTCTTATCACAAATGAGATTGCCGGCTTAGGGAGTGAAGAGATGACCGATAGATTCATCATCAAGAAGATCCTAAGAGCCTTGGATGGAAAATATGATACCGTGTGCACATTGATCCAAATGATGCCCAATTACAAAGATCTCAAGCCAACGGAAGTCATCGGAAGAATTGTTGCTCATGAGATGTCACTCAAGGATAAAGAGGAACTTCACAACAAATCAAGTGGTGCTTACAAAGCCTCATGTGAAGCCCCCACATCATCGAGTGAGAAACAAACCTTCAATGAAGAATTGAGCTTAATGGTGAAGAACTTCAACAAGTTCTACAAGAGTAGAAGCAAAGAGAGAAGCTCCAAGTCAAGGTCCTACAATGACAAAAGATCTTCTAGTCGAGAGCGAAATTGCTACAATTGTGGAAGGCCCGGACACTATTCCAATGAGTGTACGGCCCCCTACAAGAGAAGAGAAGATTCTCCCAAGAGAAGAAGTAGAAGAGAAGAATCACCATCTAGAGAAAGAAGGAGTAGAGATGATCGTTATGAACGAAGACCCTCACGGAGAAGCAAGGATTCGGAAAGAAAGGACAAGTCATCAAGGAGCTACACAAAACGAAGACATCAAGCTCATGTTGGTGAATGGGTATCCGGCTCCGACTCCGACAACCACTCCGAGAGAAGCTATCACTCCGACTCCGAATATACTCAAGATGAAGGTGTTGCCGGTCTAGCACTTGTGACAACCAACTCCTACGACATATTTGACTCACCAAATGAAGGAGTTGGAACATGCTTCATGGCTAAAGGCCCAAAGGTATCACACCCCGAGTATGTTGATTTCAATAGTGATGAAGATGACTTGTTAGGTGATGATGATTTACTTGTTGACAACTCTAGTGATGAATACTATGATGAAACGTCAATTAATCATGCTAATCAAGATAAAACGAATGACAATGATAAGGAGAAGATTGAGTCTCTAACTAAAGAACTAAACACTCTTAAGTTAGCTCATGAAACTATCTTAGGAGATCATCGAGAACTTTTAAGGACTCATGAGAAATTGCGCTTTGAAAAGCTCAACCTTGAGCAAGAGCATGAGTTCTTAAAAGCAATCAATGATGATCTTCGTAAGAAAAGTTCTTCTTACATTGCCAAGCGTTTACTCTTATCCACTTACATGCCTCAAGTCAAGTCTAGTAACAAGAACAAGAAAGATTCTTCCTCTAGTAGTAACAATAATCATGCTAAATCCAATATTGTTGCTTCTAGTAGTTCTCTTGATTCCACTAATGATTCTCTTAGCCAAGTTACACTTGAGCAAGAAAATAGCTTATTGAAGGGAATTATAGAGAAAGGTGTTTACAAGAGCCTTGCCGGAAGTAAGCAATTCGAGGAAATTGTACGCAAGCAAGGAAGGCACCGGAAGAATCAAGGTGTTGGTTTTGAACGAAAGTTCAATGCCAATGGAGTTGAGTGGGAAGAAGATCAATACCCCAAGACGAAGTTTGTTCCTCAACAAGAGAAGTATGATCCTACTTCTCTCAAAGGGACACAAGCTCAAGATGATCTTCCACCACAAGACCACAAGCAAAAAGGCAAGGACAAGCTTCAAGAGGAAATTGATGCATTTGAAGAAGCTCCTAAGGCCTTGGTCAAGTGGGTTCCCAAGACTACTTCAAGTTCCACTTCATCAAGTACAACTACAACACCGAGGATTCCCATCAAGATGGTGTGGATCCCGAAGAAGAAGAACTAGAGAGTTCTTGAGGGTGACTCCGCCAACATACTTCACTCTTATCATCTTGGCAAGAACAAGTGCAATCAACTTCCACATCTTGCACTAGTTCAAGGAGTCACAAACCCTCTTGTTGGTAAGACAAGGGACAAGGTAACCTAAAAGCTTTCATAGACATCATCTTGTGTGTGCATCACTTTATGTCTATGGATATCCTTGTTTGTTCCTTGTGGGACTAACCCGTGTAGGTATTGAAAGTGCAACTCACTCCAATGGATAGCTCCAAATGATCTACATCAACATTGAGCATCCACATCTTCAACATCTACATGAAGTCATCATCGACAAAACCCAAGGTTAGTTCATCCCTCTTAGGGGGGATCTCACATCTAGGGGGAGCTTTACTCTAAGAATTGAGCTAAAGCAACTCTAATGGTGTGAACACAACAAATGCTTTATGTAAAAGTGGTAACCCCACTTGTGCTTAAACGATGAGTATGACCTATGATCAAATGTTCTCATTTGACTCCTAAGTCAATATACTCATATATAGATGACCTAGTCATCGCCAATTGTTTGATAGATGCTAGAATTGGTTGTGCATGCTTTGCCACATATTTCAATTGCCATTTTATTGTGTGAGCATGTTGATTGCATATTTTACTCATTCGAGGACATCCACTTGTTGTTTTGATTGATTGGTTTTCTTTTCTTTTGCCAAGTGGATGGACAAGAATGCCTAAGAACCCTCTCTATTCATGCTACATAACAAAATTTGATCAAGTCAGATTCGAACCACTATGTGTGAGGAGCACACGGAGTCCCCGATTTGTCATAGACTTAAACTTCCAAAACTTCTTTGTGCTTCTCGGTCTGACCGATTCCTCCATTTTGGTCATACCAAGATCACTAAGTCGATCTAGGTTTTCAATCTCGGTGCAACCGATTTGAACCTTTCGGTCACACCGAGTTTTAGTAACTGCTTGCAGTTATGAATCTCGGTGCCATCGAGTTGTTCCACTCGCTCACACTGACAGGGTCGGGCTATATATACTCACGGGCAAAATTTTGGAAATTTCTCTGAAACCCCTTCGCCCGCGCATAGCTCGCTCTGCCTCCTGGGTCTCCGGATCGTCCTCCTCGTCGCTAGCTGCCTCCTGTCGCTGGTCTCCACCACCGTCAACGGAATTCTTCCCCGCCGTTGCCGCCGTAGTGAGTTCATCGCCGAACTAGGGTATGGACTCGATCACAGTGCTATCCCCGTCCGATTCCTAGCACATTGTGTTCATTATGATTCTTACCACGATTGAAACGATCTTATCCAGTCAAAACACTCCGTAGATTAGAGTTGAATTGAAAATTTAGGGTTAGGTTTCCGCCGAAACCATCTCGGACCCACCGAGTTGTGGAACTCAGTACCACCGATTCGGCTCAGGCCATTGCACATGTAATTTTCGGTCTGACCGAGAATTGCAAATCGGTGTGACCGAGTTCAGGACTTTGTGAAACCCTAGCAGTCTCGGTGCCACCGAACTGTGACTCGGTCTGACCGAGTTCACTAGTTTAGGTTCCAACAGCTGCTTCGGTATCACCGAGTTTACAAATCGGTTGATCCGAAATGCTTTCTGTGGAAAACTAAAACTAAGTTTTTGACTCATTCTTTTGCAAAAACCTCTGCATTTTGTGATGCTCATCCACTCTATCTCATCTATATCTATTCACAGGGTCTGCTGTCAGTGTTTGCAATATGTCTGATCAGAGTGACAGCCAGAACAGGTCAGAGGAGCAGGTTCACCTGAGTGAGGGCACTAGTCCCTCTAGCAGTTCAGATGATGGTAGCAGGAGCACTCCCAGCAACTTGCCCAAAGCTGCCACCAGAACAAGGAAGAAGAAAACTTCAGAGTCTGAGGATGAAGACTATGTGGCAGTTGAGGATGAGGCCACTTCCAAGAAGAAAGTGGTTAAGAAGGAATATAGCACTGCTGCTGCCACCAAGCCAGGCATGAAGCAAAAGGTTCCTGCAAAGAGAATTCCAATGTCTAAGGCCAGAGCATCTACTCAAGTCCCTTTGGGATCTGAACCCAAAGAGGCTGCTGCAGAAGGGAAGAAGAGGAAGGAGAGGATCAAAAAGACCACTGCTAGAGTGCTTGGGAGATCCTCAATCATGAGAGATTCTGAAGAGGAAGAGGAAGAAGAGGTTGCTGCACCAACACCCAAGGCACAGAAGCTTATGGGTGATGCTATCAGGACAGGGGCTGCTTCATCAAAGCCCAAAGAAGCACCCAAAGCAGCCTCAAAGCCCAAGAGTGCACCTAAGAGGAATACCAGGAGTATACCAGCTGCTGAGAAGAACAAGGCCCCAGTGCCTGAAGTTGCTGTTGTTGAAGATGATGAAGGACAAGTCCTGAGAAAGCTCAAACCCAAGATTCCAGACCACATTGATGCTCATCATGTGGCTGAGAACATGAAGATCAGGAGAGACTCAGGACTGAGGAAATGGAGAGAGACAGATCCATATGCTACCAGGAGAAGGACTGCTGTTGATTACAGGTTCCACACAAAGGAACAGCAGGACTTCTATGAGACAGTGTTGTTGGACAAGAAGCCTATAGTGTGTGAAATGAGGTGGGTCGACTGGAAGTATATCAAGGAAAATGAGGAACATTATCCTGGTGTGTTTGATAGCTTCAGTGCTTGTGGAGTTGCAGACTTTGTTGGGCAGAAGCTCACAAAGTGGAATGAGGAGCTCATAATGCAATACTACTCCACAACACACTTCTATCCAGATGGCAGCATAGTATGGATGTCTGAAGGTACAAGGTACCACTCAACTATTGAGGAATGGGAAAATTTGATCAATGCTCCTAAGGAAGAAGAAGATGAATTGGATGTCTATTCCAAGAAGAAGATGGATCACAACTCTATGGCAAACATGTACAAGGAGATTCCTGAAGATGATCTTGAGACTCACCAGTTTGGGTCAGTAAAACATTTGCTGTCAGGGCTGCCTACAATCAATTGGATCCTTAGGCACACTCTCTTGCCCAAGTCTGGTGATCACAGAATGATCAGAGGCCATGCAATTAACTTGCTACATATATTTGATGTGCCACAGAAGTTCAAGGTCATGAGCCTTATAGTTGAGACTATCAAGAGGACTGCAGCTGACCAGAAAAGAAGTTGTGGATATGCCCCACAAATCCAGGAGTTGATAAACTCAAAGATGGGCACAGGCACATACTTGTTGGATAAGGAACACTTGCCTATCTATCCTGACTTTGAGGGCAATCAAGTTGTGATGAATGAGAATGAACCATCATCAGTACAAGCTCAAGAGAAGAAGGAGAAAGCAAAGAAAGAGAAGGCTGCCAAGATGACAACTCAAGAGGAGGCATCTGAGTACTTTTTGAAAAGCAAGCAAGATCAGCTTGGCTACCTGATTGCATCCACTCTGAGGATTGAGAAGGGACTGGCCACCCTGACTCAAAACCAGGAGAGCTTGGAAAGAATCGTGGAGCAAAAATTCTATGACTTGGATGTGAAGGTAACTGAGATTCAGTCTGTTGTGGAGCAGCTTCAAGATGATATGCAGGAGAGGAAGGGCAAGACAACCACTAATGCATTTGCCAGAGTGCCTAGAGCTCAGAGGTCTGCTGCAGTGCCTGTTCCAGACACTAGAGCCACTTCATCTGCACCAGCTACAGCTTCAGCGCAACCAGCTCCAGCACCAACTCCATCAGCTCCATCCACATCAACTGAAGCCTTCGTCCTTGGCGTTCTCCGGACACCACCACCTGAAGACCAAGCTTGAGAGACGTTCTAGTGCTATGCATTTTCTATGAACTTTTCGGTAACTTGTTGCCAAAGGGGGAGAAAAATGTATAGATCATAGGCTTCGAGAGGGAGCGTTGCTTTTTGTTCTCTCTTGTCTTCTTGGTTGAACTTTGTTTGTCTTTTGATTGCTTGAGATACTATGCTATTATCTGTGAGACATTGATGATCATGTGGTTGATCATAAGCTACACTTATGCTTGTTAGATGATATTATCTTACTTATCCTTATATGATCATTCACTTTGCTTGGTGATGAGTGCATGTATTTAATCTTATCATTTTGAGCGCTCCACCAAGATGTATGTGACATGGAAGAGTAACCCATAATCCTAACTCATTGTGCATTTGCAGTCCAAAGCAAATCTTAAGATATGCACAAATTTAGGGGGAGCTCTTGCTTTTCACATACTTCTCAAAGCGGCAATATCTTTCACTCTTATTATCATTTGTCGAAGCTTTGATCTATATGTTGTCATCAATTACCAAAAAGGGAGAGATTGAAAGTGCAACTATCCCTGGGTGGTTTTGGTAATTCCTAATAACATATAGCTCATTGAGCTAACATTATTCCAAGATTAATATTTCAGGAAAAGCTCAATGAATGGCATGGCATGGATGAGGAAAGTGGATCCCTCAAAATTCTAAGGACAAAAAGTTTGGCTCAAGCTTGAAGCTCAAGACTCTACATTTTATATTTTAGTGATCCAAGATCACATTGAGTCTATAGGAAAAGCCAATACTATCAAGGAGGGATGAGGTGTTGCTTAATGGCTTGCTTGCTCAAAATGCTTAGTGATATGCTCCAAAATCCTCAACTACCTTCCCACATCCACATATGACCTAAACCAAAAGTCAAACTCGGCCCCACCGATTCTTTCTGTCCAGCGCCACCGAGTTTCAAATGTCATAGCCACTGCCACAAACCCTAGGCAAATCGGTCTCATCGATAGGGATCTCGGTCTCACCGAGATGGAATTGTAATCTCTTTGTTTCCTTCGTAACGTTTCGGTCTTACCGAGATGAGCGATCGGTCCCACCGAGATTGCAATGTAAACTCTCTGTTTCCCTTTTGTAACATTTCGGTCTCACCGAGATGAGTGAATCGGTCCCACCGAGTTTACCTGACCAACTCTCTGGTTAGCTTATTACCAAAATCGGTCCCACCGAGTTTGTGTAATCGGTCGCACCGAGATTATGTTATGCCCTAACCCTAACCATATCGGTCCTACCGAGTTGCATCTCAGTCCCACGAAAATCCTAACGGTCACTAGGTTTGCTGAATTGGTCCGACCGAGTTTAACCATTCGGTCCCACCGAGTTTGGCAAATTGTGTGTAACGGTTAGATTTTGTGTGGAGGCTATATATACCCCTCCACCCACTCTTCTTTCGTGGAGAGAGCCATCAGAACATACCTACACTTCCAATACACATTTTCTGAGAGAGAACCACCTACACTTGTGTTGAGGTCAAGATATTCCATTCCAACCATATGAATCTTGATCTCTAGCCTTCCCCAAGTTGCTTTCCACTCAAATCTTCTTTCCACGAAATCCAAATCCTGTGAGAGAGAGTTGAGTGTTGGGGAGACTATCATTTGAAGCACAAGAGCAAGGAGTTCATCATCAACACACCATTTGTTACTTCTTGGAGAGTGGCGTCTCCTAGATTGGCTAGGTGTCACTTGGGAGCCTCCGACAAGATTGTGGAGTTGAACCAAGGAGTTTGTAAGGGCAAGGAGATCGCCTACTTCATGAAGATCTACCGCTAGTGAGGCAAGTCCTTCGTGCGCGACGGTCGTGATGGAATAGACAAGGTTGCTTCTTCGTGGACCCTTCGTGGGTGGAGCCCTCCGTGGACTCGCGCAACCGTTACCCTCCGTGGGTTGAAGTCTCCATCAACGTGGATGTACGATAGCACCACCTATCGGAACCACGACAAAAACATCTGTGTCTCCAATTGCGTTTGAATCATCCAAACCCTTCCCTTTACATTCTTGCAAGTTGCATGCTTTACTTTCCACTGCTCATATACTCTTTTGCATGCTTGCTTGAATTGTGTGGAGATTGCTTGACTTGTGCTAAGATAGCTAAGATCTGCCAAGAACTAAAATTGAGAAAAGGCTAGATTTTTATTTGGTTAAGTAGTCTAATCACCCCCCCCCCTCTAGACTTACTTTCGATCCTACAGTAGGGCGTGCCCCCACCCTCGTGGCTGGTGGGTGGCCCCCCTCTGGTACTTCTTGCGCTCAGTATTTTTTATATATTCTGGAAATAACTTCCGTGGAGTTTCAGGACTTTTGGATCTGTGCAGAATAGGTCTCTAATATTTGCTGCTTTTCAAGCCTAGAATTCCAGCTACCGGCATTCTCCCTCTTTATGTGAACCTTGTAAAATAAGAGAGAATTGGCATAAGTATTGTGACATAATGTGTAATAATAGCCCATAATGCAATAAATATTGATATAAAAGCATGATGCAAAATGGACATATCAACTCCCCCCAAGCTTAGACCTCGCTAGTCCTCAAGCGAAAGCCGAAATCGAAAAATATGTCCACATGTTTGGAGATAGAGGTGTCAATAAAAATAAAATACGGACATGAGGGCATCATGATCATTCTTAGAACAGCAACATATATATATATATATATATATATATATATATTGTCATATGATCTCTAATGCTAAAGTAACAATTCAATCACAATTTCAAGTGTGAATCATAAACTTCGCTGAGAACCAACAAAATCTAATCTCAGTCGTTGAGGCAATTGCAATTTATCATAACATAGGAAAGAGTCAATATAAGAGCTTTTCAGCAAGTCCATATACTCGACCATCTTTTAGTCTTTCACAATTGCTGACACTCACGTAATATTTATGGGTATGAAGTTTTAATCGGACACAGAGAAAGATAGGGGCTTATAGTTTTGCCTCCCAATGTTTTACCTCAAGGGTAATGTCAACAATAATAGTTCATGAAGACTCACATCCAATTAGCTATATATATCAGGATCTTTCCAACACATTGCGCTTGCCAAAGGATAAAATGTAAAAAAGGAAAGGTGAAGATCACCATGACTCTTATGTAAGGTAGAAGATAAAAGTAAAAGATGGGCCCTTCGCAGAGGGAAGCAGTGGTTGTCATGCGCTTTTATAGTTGGATGCACAAAATCTTAATGCGAAAGAACGTCACTTTGTATTGTCACTTGTGATATGGACCTTTATTATGCAGTTCGTCACTTTTATTTCTTCCATATCACAAGATCGTATAAAGCTTATTTTCTCCCACACTAATAAGTCATACATATTTAGAGAGCAATTTTTTATTGCTTGCGCCGATGACAACTTACTTGAAGGATCTTACTCAATCCATAGGTAGATATGGTGGACTCTCATGGCAAAACTGGGTTTAGGGATATTTGAAAGCACAAGTAGTATCTCTACTTGGTGCAAAGAAATTGGCTAGCATGAGAGGGAAAGGCAAGCTCAACATGTTGGACAATCCATGACAATATAATTTATCTCAGATGTAAGAAAACATAACCCATTACGTTGTCTTTCTTGTCCAATGTCAACTCTTAGCATGTCATACTTTAATGAGTGCTCACAATCATAAAAGATGTCCAAGATATTACATTTATATGTGAACCTCTCTTTCTTTATTACTTCCTATTCATTGCAACGATGACCAAAACTATGTTTGTTAACTCTCAACAACTTTTATTCATTATACTCTTTATATGTGAGCTCATTACTCTCCATAACATCCATATGATCTCTTTATTTCTTTTTATTTCTTCTCTTTTATTTTATTCCCTCAAGATCATAGCAAAATAATAAAGCCCTTGACTCAACACTAATATTTATTATATATAGCTCATGGACTCGATTACATAGAAGAATCATAAAGCAAAACTCACAACTAGATCATACTAAAACTTTATTCTACTAGATCAAGATATTATCAAAGGGATCGAACTAAGAAAAACGGTAAAGATAAAAGTGATGGTGATATGATACCGGGGCACTCCCCCAAGCTTGGCAGTTGCCAAGGGGAGTGCCCATACCCGATGCTCAGTTCTTCTTTGTCGGTGAAGAGGGTGTTGGTTTTGTTGATGGCGTAGGCTTCTTCCTTAATTTGCGCTTGAGGATAGAATTTTGATCCCTTAGATCATCGATCTCCTGCTCAAGGCTTAATATCTTCTTGCATAATTCCTGTTTGTTTTCCTGCAAGAGGCAAAAAGGGATAAACTCAATCTTAGGTTTCTTTGCTCTATCAGGGAGGCTTGACTTTTTGAACTTCACATGCATGTCCCCAGGTTGAGGTAGTGGGACTTCATCTTCATCTAAGCTCGTCTCCTCCTTTCCCTTAGGTTCATAGTCCTCTTCTTCTTCCGTAGTCCAACCACAATGCTCCACATCCCCATAGACCTTAGGATCTGCAAGGTAATCAGCCACATAACTCTCTCCTTCCGAATCCTGGGACGACATGTTGCTCAAATCTGCAGCAGGACAACTCGAAACAAAGACAAGAGATTTTGCATGATACGGTGGTCAAAACCTTCGGGAGATTATATAATGAATTTTTACCGACTAGAAGAAGTATCGTGCAAGAAAACGGAGTCCGGAGAGCACACGAGGAGCCGACGAGGCAGGGGGCGCGCCCAGGGAGTAGGGCGCGCCTACCACCCTCATGGATGCCTCGTGTCCTTCCCGGACTGCTTCTTATTTTCCTATTTTCTTAAATATTCCAAAATGAAGAAATATTGCCATTAGAACTGTTTTGGAGTCGGTTTACTTACCGTACCACATACCTATTCCTTTTCAGAGTCTGAAACGTTCCGGAAATTGTCCCTTATGTATTCCTTCGGGGTTACTGTCGTGGAACTATCACGGCAGATGTCCTTAGTGTCAGGACTTAGTCGCGAGGCCAACGCATCTATGTGCTAGCTTGAGAGGGGTTGAGTGGGACGAGAGACGCGATGTTTTACCTAGGTTTGGCCCCTCACGGTGGAGGTAAAAGCCTGCATCCTGCTGCATTGATATTGATGATCATGATCACGGTTACAAGAGTGCTCTATCTCGAGAGCTATTGTCTAAACCTAATTTGTCAATCTTGTCCCCCTTTGGGGAGCCCTGCCCCTCCTTATATATGTTGGAGGGGCGGGTTATATGTAGAGTCCTATTAGGATTAGGACTAGTCTATCTCCAATACAAACCGGATACAAGTCCAGGTCTTAAATTCTTGTAAGATAATATTCCTCCTGCCTTCCTCTTAAACCGGCCCACCATTAGACGTGAACCGGCCTTCTGGGTCTTGGGCCTTGTCATCTATCTGTCCCGCACGTCGGATTACCAGTGAGTCATAATGACCAGGTGGGTTGCTTGTAAACCGCCAGGTCAGGGCGGGTCGCCGGTGACTCGCCAAGTGTCAGCGGGGTCTTCAGATAAACCGCCAAGTCCTGGCCGGGTTAACTTCCGGCCGGTTTACACCGCGGGGTATATCCCCGACATTAGCCCCCAAGTTTAGCTTGGATTTATTCATGGTAAACTTATACTGCAAAATAAACACAAGAACAAATTTGACAGGTTATGCTCCGGGTTAAGAATTTTTATAAACCGGTACCTGATCATCCTTAAGTCCTTGTTATTTCCTCCTTCTCGGAAATCCGGGTCAACAAACCAGCTTCATAATCAATTTGCCGACATTGGCTTGTCACCGAGAAATATTATGAAGAATAACTCCTTTGATTCAGCTCCGCCGGTTTAAGAAATATGGGTCTGAAAATACTTATCTGATATTCAGCCGGTTTGAAGATGTAAAACTTGCCGGTTTAATATTACCAAAATGGCCGGTTTATAAATATTGATGCAACCGGGTCATAATTGTTGTCAACACCGGGTTATGTAATTGATCTTCCTGATTTGCTCAAAACTAATAAAATGAAGATATTCCTCCTTTATATGCATAATACCTGTAGCCCCCAAGTCTTAAGAGGAGAACATAGTGATAACTTAAGACTTGCTCCAATAAGTGTTTCAACCTTGAAGAAATCCGGTTTGTTCATCTCAAAACTGAATACTCCATATATGTAGCCCCCAAGTGCCGGGTTGTCATGCTTGCAGCAACCTGGGACTTGTAATTACTTGATGCTCATAAAAACTTCAACCAGTGTAGCCCCCAAGGGCCGGGTCATTATGCAATAATGAGCAGGGACTTTGTAAGTATAATCTTGTAAACTTTGAACAGCAACGTGTGGCCCCCAAGGGCCGGCTTAGTAAGATAATACTGAACCGGGACTTGATATATATACTTTAATGAAAATAACATATTATAATGTAGCTTCCATCGTAGGGCTTGAACCCACGTCCACAAGGTTAAGAGCTTTGTGCTTTACCAACTGAGCAATGGATTCTTCAATATTATGGACGAAAACTTGTGTACCTTGAATTGTTGACAGGAGCAATTGGTAGCCCCCAAGGGCCGGCTCATTATAATATGATGAGTCGGGTCTTCAATAAGACTAGTAAAAATGACTTTGCATTAGCCCCCAAGTGTCATGGTGCATGCTTGCAGCAACATGAGACTTGCATGTAATCTCAATTTGAATAATGTAGCCCCCAAGTGCCGGGTTGTAAGCCTGCAGCGACTCGGGACTATTCCTTCCATTGTAGAATAAATCATATCCTTTGATAAAAGAGTAGACATTGCGCTATAGCGACTTTTGAAAACCTTAATAATAAAAATCCAGCCATGTTGGCTATTCAAGATAATATAATCCGGTATGAAAACCTTATTCATTCAACATCATAATGAAATTTCAGCCAAGTTTGGCTATTTGAATAATATAACCCAATGATTTATAAGTGCATGATTCCAATGGCGCAATCCAAATATATACTGGCAACTTGTTGTCCAAAGCCAGGCCGGTTTAACAAACCTGTTTCTGCATACAACAAGTTTAAAGTGTCCTGGCGGTTTACCGCCGGACGGGTCATAATACCCAACATATAACCCGGGTTTATAACCAAGGCTGTACTTAAGAATAATCAAATATGAAATATATCATACCTGTGACATTGAATCACATCGTTGGTTTTACCAACTTTTTGTAGTAAGGGTGATAACCCAAATCTTGAGTACTGATAACTCCTTCCATATTGTGCTGATTTATAATAAAACCGTGCCGGGTTGTGATAAACACCGTGTTACTCCATAAGAGGATGTTAACAACAAGGATCAAACCGGGCAAATAGTCTCCGGATTGACGTGAACTGTGTTCCGTCAATTGATTGGTTAAAAAACTTTGTCGGTTTAAAAAACGCAATAAAAAGCAAAAAAAACCTTCAAAGAAAAGTGTAAATCAAGTGCAATGACAAAACGTTGCAAAAAAAAGGTTTATTTGAGCTGATCAGATGGTGTTACCATGGCCGAACACGACCAAGCTACCGTTAGGTGTAACTATGGTTCTAGTCAGCCAGGTCCCCAAATGAAACCGTGGCATTTATGCCGATCAAGTGGCATGGTCATGGTTCGGGTTCGACCAAGCCCCCAAGTGATTCTATGGCCTTAGGCCGATCAAAAGGCATGAGTGGTTCAGACGTGACCAAGTCCCCAAGTGATCTGGTGGCTCTCGCCTATCAAGAGGTATGGTATTGGTTCGGACACGACCAATCCTCCAAGTGATATAACACAATGCTTTTAAAAAGCAAACTCAAGGGGTAAACCGGAGGCCGCTTTAGAACAACTCTGTGTAACCACACATGATGTAAAAGAACAGAGATCCCGCTTTATGAAGCAGAAGCCCCCAAGTGATCTATAATATGTCAGGCCAGTAAGGTGGGATACCCATGTTCGAACCGCGCATCGTGGCAGCAGGTCCTCTTTGGCACTTTTTAACTTTTTTGCAAGAGATAAATTCTTCTTGAACCGGGATCTTGAACCGAATATTGAGAGCTTCAAAGCTTTGTGGGAGACATCTTTCCCTTGAACCGGATTTTAAACCGGAATCTTCATTTTTAGCCGGAAATTTTCTGACGGCCTTTAAACTCGAACTTACAAGAAGTTAATTCCTTTTTGAACCGGAAATTCTTAAACCGGATTTGAGAGCTTCAGAGCTTTGTCGGAGAACAAATTTCCCTTGTACTGGATTGTAAACCAGAATCATTTTCTGATGACCTGAAACTTCTTTATTGAGCCGGGATTTTGTAACTGTCATATACTTTCTAATCCGGAAATCTTCTGACAGCATGATGTGAATTCGGGACCGGGTTATCTTTCCCTCCAACGTATTGGGGTTCTTGACTTCACTGAAAACCGGCAACGTTTGCTAAGTCATATCATTGTATCCCCCAAGTCTCAAGGTGACTCGAGGAGTTGGCTTGAGATTCTCCATATTTGACCGTGATATAAACCGACATAATTTGCATATAATTGATGTTGATAGCGTGATGTGACCCGGCGCGATGTGAATCCACAGAAGGTTGAGGTGACTGCGGGTTGTAAATGATCCCATATGAGCTGTGTCAGCAACTCGGCTAATGGTTCCTTCCAACTGGCGATTTGAAGTTAATCAAAACTGTAGTGGTGGCGACTTGTGCGCCCAATAAACAGCTCATGCAGACAGGTGCGGCCCAGTATGTTGATGTAGACCAGGCCGCGAGAGATGGACGACAAAGATGGCCGCGGCTTCAGAGACGGCACAGCCAGATGAGTCGGCCGCGGCGTAGTAAATCGGCGCGGACGGGAGAGTCGGCCGTGGGAGTTGTAAACCGGCGCGGACGGAGAGTCGCCTGCGGGTATTGTGAACCGGCGCGGACGGGGAGTCGCCTACGGGCATTGTAAGCCGGCGTAGATGAAGAACCGACCGCGTGTTGACGTAAACCGGACCACAGGCGGTTTGCGCGCCTCCGCTGAGCAGTGCGGAATGGTCAAAAGCCAGTATATAATGACGCCAGTGCGCGCTCCATATGCATGGTGTAACACCAATATTGTGGCGAATAATTGTCCTGCATATAAAAATATGTAAAACCAACGTAATTGTTCTTTTTATGAAAACAGTATATGTCAAAAATAGACTTAGATAGATGTCACCTGATTTGTTCGAACAACGGATGATCCATTTATCGCGACCGAGGCGGCTGAACATGCCCCCGACGGCTCAAGACCGCAGGGGCGGCTCTGATTTGTTGATATACATATCAGAGTCAACCGTGATATTTAAATGACAGAGCGGACGCGTGAGTCGGCCATGGCATTGTAAGCCGCGCGGACAGACGGGGCGGCCGTGGGCGCGGACGGTTGAACCGGCGCGGGTATGGTCGAATGAACCGGCTACAGGCGCGGCCCGGTGAGTTGATGTAGACCGGACCGTTGAGGCGGCGATTTGCGCACATCTGATAAGCCATTTGATATAGTGTGGATATAGCCGCGACCTCCAATGACAGCGCGCGGGGACCGGATCATACTTTAATCATGAGGTAATTGACATGTGTATACAATAGCATTCCTCGAGAAAATCTTTTGACATTATGTAATTACATCAAAAAAGAGTTTTAGAAAAATAGCACCTGATTGTTACGGCCGCGGCGGCTCTTGTTGGAAGAAGTAAGGTCGGCGACTCAGAGACGGGACGGTGCGCTGAG
Source organism: Triticum aestivum (assembly GCF_018294505.1). Lineage (NCBI taxonomy): Eukaryota > Viridiplantae > Streptophyta > Magnoliopsida > Poales > Poaceae > Triticum > Triticum aestivum. Next base: position 682,401,089 of record NC_057797.1, read on the forward strand.
CCGGTGAGACGAAACCGAGTCCATGTCTATTGTCCTCCCCCGGTCATGGCTTCCCTTTTCTATATTTTTTTCTTTAATCTAGACTCCACGCTTGTTTCAACAAGTAGTAGTAAACCGGATATTTTCCTTGTCCGGTAGCCGATCCAGTTAGTTAATGTTTTTTCCTTCCACACAGCCATGCATGTAGCCTGTCTTTTCATGTGGTGATTTCCTTTGGGACTTGAGCTGCTCAGGAGAAGTGGTATTCCTTGGATACGTATTATTCTAGCATCCGTTGGTTCCGATAGCAATGGCGCTCTGGGTGCTGTTGCTTGTACGCGAGCCCGCTGCACGTGTGGTTCCTTGTCAGATCCGACCCGATTTGGGTGTCCGGCTCGGGTGTCCTTCCTCCGAAAAAATCCACCAAACTTTATTGCTAGTTACCAGATCGGATTCGACGGATCACTTTTCGTCGGCGGCGCACAACAAAACTTTGAACCCTAACTTGTCTTCAGACCAAAAACTCATATTGCCAGCTCTAACGTTAATAACAATTCTGATCACAAACGTGGGATTTGCCGGCTCTGCCAAAGACTATTTCATGCCGAACTTTCTTCATCCGGCCAATTGCGAACTTCTCGAGACTTTGAAAATGATCCCTCCAAGAACTCAACACCACCGTGCGCGAGCCCCACGGTGGGCGCCAACTGTCGTGGAACTGTCACGGCAGATGTCCTTAGTGTCAGGACTTAGTCGCGAGGCCAACGCATCTATGTGGTAGCTTGAGAGGGGTTGAGAGGGACAAGAGACGCGATGTTTTACCCAGGTTCGGCCCCTCACGGTGGAGGTAAAAGCCTACATCCTGCTTCATTAATATTGATGATCATGATCACGGTTACAAGAGTGCTCTATCTCGAGAGCTATTGTCTAAACCTAATTTGTCCAACCTGTGGAACTTGTCAATCTTGTCCCCCTTTGGGGAGCCCTCCCCCTCCTTATATATGTTGGAGGGGCGGGTTATATGTAGAGTCCTATTAGGACTAGGACTAGTCTATCTCCAATACAAACCGGATGCAAGTCCAGGTCTTAAATTCTTGTAAGATAATATTCCTCCTGCCTTCCTCTTAAACCGGCCCACCATTAGACGTGAACCGGCCTTCTGGGTCTTCGGCCTTGTCATCTGTTTGTCCCGCAGCCGGATTACTAATGAGTCATAATGACCAGGTGGGTTGCTTGTAAACTGCCAGGTCAGGGCGGGTCGCCGGTGACTCGCCAAGTGTCAGCGGGGTCTTCAGATAAACCGCCAAGTCCTGGCCGGGTTAACTTCTGGCCGGTTTACACCGTGGGGTATATCCCCGACAGTTACGGTTTCAATAATATTAGTTTCAACATTTATAGGATTACCTGAGATATAATGTTTAGTCTTTGACCGTTCACCACCTTTGGATTTGTGCCTTCGAAGTTGTTGATTTTTATGGCGCCGGAACGATAGACCTCCTTGATAACGTAAGGACCTTCCCATTTAGAGAGAAGTTTGCCTGCAAAAAATCTTAAACGAGAGTTGTATAGAAATACATAATCACCTAAATTAAACTCACACTTTTGTATCCTTTTGTCATGCCATCTTTTAACTTTTTCTTTAAAAAAAATTGGCATTTTCATAGGCTTGGGTTCTCCATTCATCAAGTGAGCTAATGTCAAATAACCTCTTCTCACCGGCAAGTTTGAAGTCATAGTTGAGCTCTTTAATAGCCCAATATGCCTTATGTTCTAATTCTAGAGGTAAGTGACATGCTTTACCATAAACCATTTTATACGGAGACATACCATAGGATTTTTGTATGCAGTTCTATAGGCCCATAATGCATCATCAAGTTTCTTGGACCAATTCTTTCTAGATCTGTTAATAGTCTTTTGCAAAATTAATTTGAGCTCTCTGTTACTCAATTCTACTTGGCCACTAGACCGTGGGTGATAAGGAGATGCAATTCTATGATTAACGTCATACTTAGCAAGCATTTTACGAAAGGCACCATGAATAAAATGTGAACCACCATCAGTCATTAAATATCTAGGGACTCCAAACCTCGGGAAAATAACTTCTTTAAGCATCTTAATAGAGGTGTTATGATCAGCACTACTAGTTGGAATAGCTTCTACCCACTTAGTAATGTAATCAACAGCAACTAAAATATGTGTATACCCGTTAGAGGAAGGAAAAGGTCCCATATAATCAAAACCCCAAACATCAAATGGTTCAATAACAAGTGAATAATTCATAGGCATTTCTTGACGTCTACTAATATTACCAATTCTTTGACATTCATCACAAGACAAGACAAACCTACGGGCATCCTTCAAGAGAGTAGGCCAATAAAAACCGGATTGCAATACCTTATGTGCAGTTCTATCTCCAGCATGGTGTCCTCCATAAGCCTCGGAGTGACACTTGCGTAGGATCTGTTCCTATTCATGATCAGGTAAACAACGTCTAATAATACCATCTAGTCCTTCTTTACAAAGATGTGGGTCATCCCAAAAGTAATGTCTCAAATCATAGAAGAACTTTTTCTTTTGCTGGTATGTGAAACTAGGTGGTATAAATTTAGCAACAATACAATTAGCATAATCAGCATACCATGGAGCAGTACGAGAAGCATTTATGACATTTAATTGTTCATCAGGAAAGTTATCATCAATAGGTAGTGGGTCATCAAGAACATTCTCTAACCTAGACAAGTTGTCTGCAACGGGGTTCTCAGCTCCCTTTCTATCAATGATATGCAAATCAAATTCATGTAGCAGGAGAACCCATCTAATAAGTCTAGGTTTAGCATCTTTATTTTCCATAAGGTATTTAATAGCAGCATGATCAGTGTGAACAGTTACTATAGAATCAACAATATAAGATCTGAACTTATCACAAGCAAAAACGACTGCTAAAAATTCTTTTTCAGTAGTAGCATAATTTCTTTGGGCACCGTCTAGGCTTTTACTAGCATATTGGATAACATTTAATTTCTTATCAACTCTTTGTCCTAGAACAACCCCTACAGCATAATCACTAGCATCACACATAATTTCAAAGGGTAAATTCCAATCAGGTGGCTGAACAATAGGTGCAGAAATCAATGCTTTCTTAAGTATTTCAAATGCTTCTAAACAATCATCATCAAAGACAAAAGGAATATCTTTTTGTAATAGATTAGTCAGAGGCCGAGAAATTTTTGAGAATTTCTTAATGAACCTCCTATAAAAACCGACATGGCCAAGGAAATTTCTTATACCTTTGATGTCCTTGGGACATGGCATCTTTTCAATAGCATCAACTTTAGCTTTATCGACTTCAATGCCTCTTTCAGAAATTTTATGCCCCAAGACAATACCTTCATTAACCATAAAGTGGAATTTGTCCCAATTCAAAACAAGATTAGTTTCTTCACATCTCTGCAAAACTCGATCAAGGTTGCTCAAGCAATCATCAAAAGAGGATCCATAAACGGAGAAATCGACCATTTAAACATCACATATCTTTTCACAAAAGTCAGAAAATATAGCCATCATGCATCTTTGAAAGGTAGCAGGTGCATTACATAAACCAAAAGGCATACGTCTATAAGCAAAAGTACCGAAAGGGCAAGTAAAAGTGGTATTTGCTTGATCATCAGCTGACACGGGTATTTGAGAGAAGCCAGAGTAACCATCTAGAAAGCAAAAATGTGTATGTTTGGATAACCTTTCTAGCATTTGATCAATAAAAGGCAAAGGGGTAATGATCCTTTTTAGTGGCCTTATTTAATTTGCGGAAATCAATTACCATCCTATAACCTATAATAATTCTTTGCGGAATCAATTCATCTTTATCATTAGGAACAACAGTAATACCTCCCTTCTTAGGGACACAATGGACAAGACTTACCCAGTGACCAGCAGCAACGGGATAAATTATACCTGCCTCAAGGAGCTTTAGTATATCCTTTCTTACCACTTCTTTCATCTTAGGATTCAGCCACCATTGATGATCAATAACTGGTTTGGTGTCTTTCTCCAAATTTATTTTGTGTTGACATAGAGTGGGACTAATGCCCTTAAGATCATCAAGAGTATATACAATAGCAGCACGGTGCTTCTTCAGAGTTTTCAATATTTTTTCTTCTTCATGCTCTAAAAGGTTAGCACTAATAATAACATGATATATCTTCTTTTCATCAAGATAAGCATATTTAAGAGTATCAGGTAATGGTTTAAGCTCAAACACGGGATCACCCTTGGGTGGAGGAGGATCCCCTAGGATTTCAACAGGCAAATTGTGTTTCGGAATGGGTCCTTGTTTAAAGAATACTTCATCTATTTCCATTCTTTCATTCATAAACACATCATTCTCATGGTCTAGCAAATATTGTTCTAAAGGATCATTAGGAGGCACATCAATAGAAGCAAGACCAATAATTTCATATTTACTAGGCAATTATTCATCACGGGGTTGTCTATGGAATTTAAAAAATTAAACTCATGAGACATATCATCCAAACCAATAGTAACAACATCCTTCTTGCAATCTATCTTAGTATTAACAGTATTCAAGAAGGGTCTACCAAATATAATGGGACAAAAGCTATCTTGAGGGGAACCAAGTACAAGAAAATCAGCAGGATATTTAGCTTTCCCACACAAGACTTCAACACCTCTAAAAATCCCAACTGGTGAAATAGTGTCTCTATTGGCAAGCTTAATTGTGACATCAATCTCTTCTATCTCAGCAGGTGCAATAGCATGCATAATTTCTTTATATAAGGAATGAGGTATTGCACTTGCACTAGCACCCATATCACATAAGCCATGATAGCAATGATCTCCTATTTTAACAGAAATAACAGGCTTGCCTACAACAGGTCTATGTTTATTTTTAGTATCAGGCCTAGCAATTCTAGCAGCTTCATCACAGAAGTAAATACATGCCCATCAATATTATCGGCCAAGAGATCTTTAACCATAGCAATATTAGGTTCAACTTTAACTTGCTCAGGGGGTTTGTGTGTCCTAATATTACTTTTGTTGACTAAAGTTGAAACTTTAGCATGATCCTTTATTCTAACAGGGAAAGGTGGTTCCTCAACATAAGCAGTAGGAACAATAGGATCGTTATAAGTGATAATCTTTTCTTCAACTTTAATAGGTGCAACTACTTTTACTTCAACGGGAGGATTATATTTAAATCACTTATCCTTAGGGAGATCAACATGAGTAGCAAAGGATTCACAGAAAGAAGCTACTATCTCAGAGTCAAGCCCATATTTAGTGCTAAATTTACGGAAAACATTGGTATCCATAAAAGCTTCAACACAATCAAACTTAGGTGTTATACCCGACTCCTTACCTTCGTCGAGATCCCAATCTTCAGAGTTCCGTTTAATTCTCTCCAATAAATTCCATTTGAATTCAATAGTCTTCATCATAAAGGAACCAATACAAGAAGTATCAAGCATGGAGCGATTGTTGTCAGAAAGCCGAGCATAAATTTTTTGAATAATCATTTCTCTTGAGAGCTCATGATTGGGGCATGAATATAACATTGACTTAAGCCTCCCCCAAGCTTGAGCGATGCTTTCTCCTTCGTGAGGCCAAAAATTATATATATAATTACGATCACGACGAACAAGATGCATAGTATAAAACTTCTGGTGAAATTCCAATTTCAATCGCTTATAGTCCCATGATCCCATATCATCACATAGCCTATACCATGTCAATGCATCTCCCTACAAAGATAAAGGGAAGACCTTATTCTTGATAACATCATCGGGCATACCTGCAAGCTTAAATAATCCACAAACTTCATCCACATAGATTAATTGTAAGTCGGGATGCAATGTTCCATCTCCTGCAAAAGGATTAACTATCAGTTTCTCTATCATACCCGAAGGAATTTCGAAGTAAACATTTTCATTTTTAGTAGGTCCAGTAGGTTGAGGAGCAACTATTTGCTCTACCGGTCGGGGTGAAGATACCCCGAACAAGCCCCTCAAAGGATTACTTTCCATAGTAACAAGTGACAGTAAATTTCAGCATATTATATAAATTTTTCCTTACCAAATTCCACCTATAAAAGGCACTTCACTCCACGGCAACGGCACTAGAAAAGAGTCTTGATGACCCACAAGTATAGGGGATATATCGTAGTCCTTTCGATAAGTAAGAGTGTCGAACCCAACGAGGAGCAGAAGGAAATGATAAGCGGTTTTTAGCAAGGTATTCTCAGCAAGCACTAAAATTATCGGTAACAGATAGTTTTGTGATAAGGTAATTGGTAATGAGTAACAAGTAACAAGTGTAAATAAAGTGCAGCAAGATGGCCCAATCCTTTTTAGAGCAAAGGACAAGCCTGGACAAACTCTTATATGAAGGAAAGCGCTCCCAAGGACACATGAGAATTATCGTCAAGCTAGTTTTCATCACGTTCATATGATTCGCGTTCGGTACTTTGACAATTTGATATATGGGTGGACCGGTGCTTGGGTGCTGTCCTTACTTGGACAAGCATCCCACTTATGATTAACCCTCATTGCAAGCATCCGCAACTACAACAGAAGTATTAAGGTAAACCTAACCATAGCATGAAACATATGGATCCAAATCAGCCCCTTACGAAGCAACGCATAAACTAGGGTTTAAGCTTCTATCACTCTAGCAACCCATCATCTACTTATTACTTCCCAATGCCTCCCTCTAGGCCCAAACAATGGTAAAGTGTCATGTAGTCGACGTTCACATGACACCACTAGAGAGATGACAATATACATCTCATCAAAAAATTGAACGAATACCAAATTCACATGACTACAAATAGCGAGACTTCTCCCATGTCCTCGGGAACAAACGTAACTACTCACAAAGCATATTCATGTTCATAATCAGAGGGGTATTAATATGCATAATGGATCTGAACATATGGTCTTCCACCAAGTAAACCAACTAGCATTAACTACAAGGAGTAATTAACACTACTAGCAACCCACAGGTACCAATCTGAGGTTTGGATACAAAGATTGGATACAAGAGATGAACTAGGGTTTGAGATGAGATGGTGCTGGTGAAGATGTTGATGGAGATTTACCCCCTCCCGATGAGAGGATCGTTGGTGATGACGATGGTGATGATTTACCCCTCCTGGAGGGAAGTTCCCCGGCAGAACAACTTTGTGATGTCTACTACACAACCTTCTTCTTGTAGATGTTGTTGGGCCTCCAAGTGCAGAGGTTTGTAGGACAGTAGAAAATTTCCCTCAAGTGGATGACCTAAGGTTTATCAATCCGTGGGAGGCGTAGGATGAAGATGGTCTCTCTCAAGCAACCCTGCAACCAAATAACAAAGAGTCTCTTGTGTCCCCAACACACCCAATACAATGGTAAATTGTATAGGTGCACTAGTTCGGCGAAGAGATGGTGATACAAGTGGTATATGGATAGTAGATAATAGTATTTGTAATCTCAAAATTATAAAAACAGCAAGGTAACTAATGATAAAAGTGAGCGTAAACGGTATTACAATGTGTTGAAACAAGTCCTAGGGTTCATACTTTCACTAGTGTAAGTTCCCTCAACAATGATAACATAATTGGATCACATAACTATCCCTCAACATGCAACAAAGAGTCACTCCGAAGTCACTAATAGCGGAGAACGAACGAAGAGATTATCGTAGGGTACGAAACCACCTCAAAGTTATTCTTTCCAATCAATCCGTTGGGCTATTCCTATAAGTGTCACAAACAGCCCTAGAGTTCGTACTAGAATAACACCTTAAGACACAAATCAACCAAAACCCTAATGTCACCTCAAGTATCCGTGGGTATGATTATATGATATGCATCACACAATCTCAGATTCATCTATTCAACCAACACAAAGGACCTCAAAGAGTGCCCCAAAGTTCTACCAGAGAATCATGACGAAAACGTGTGCCAACCCCTATGCATAGGTTCCCAATGTCACGAAACCCGCAAGTTGATCACCAAGACACACATCAAGTGAATCACGTGATATCCCATTGTCACCACAGATATCCACGGCAAGACATACATCAAGTGTTCTCAAATCTTTAAAGACTCAATCCGTTAAGATAACTTCAAAGGGGAAACTCAATCCATTACAAGAGAGAAGAGGGGGAGGACAAACATAAGATCCAACTATAATAGCAAAGCTCGCGATACATCAAGATTGTGCCAAATCAAGAATACGAGAGAGAGAGAGAGATCAAACACATAGCTACTGGTACATACCCTCAGCCCCGAGGGAGAACTACTCCCTCCTCGTCATGGAGAGCGCCGGGATGATGAAGATGGCCACCGGTGAGGGTTCCCCCCTCCGACAGGGTGCCGGAACAGGGTCCCGATTGACTTTTGGTGGCTACGGAGGCTTCTGGCGGCGGAACTCCCGATCTAATCTTGCGTTCTGGAAGTTTTAGGGTCTATGGAGTTATATAGGCAGAAGAAGCACGTCAGGGGAGCCACGGGGGCCCCACGAGGCAGGGGCGCGCCCTAGGGGGGGCGCCCCCACCCTCGTGGGCAGCTCCCGTATCTTCTTATGTGGGGTCCAAGTCCATCAGGTGTGTTTCCTTCCAAAAATAACTTCTCCAGTTGATTTCGTTCCGTTTCGACTCCGTCTGATATTCCTTTTCTTCAAAACACTGAAATAGGCATAAAACAGCAAATCTGGGCTGGGTCTCCGGTTAATAGGTTAGTCCCAAAAGTAATATAAAAGTGGATAATAAAGCCCAATATTGCCCAAAACAGTAGATAATATAGCATGGAGCAATAAAAAATTATAGATACGTTGGAGACGTATCAAGCATCCCCAAGCTTAATTCCTGCTCGTCCTCGAGTAGGTAAATGATAAAAAAGATAATTTTTGATGTGGAATGCTAGTTGGCATAATTTCAATGTAATTCTTCTTAATTGTGGCATGAATATTCAGATCCATAAGATTCAAGACAAAAGTTTAATATTGACATAGAAACAATAATACTTCAAGCATACTAACTAAGCAATTATGTCTTCTCAAAATAACATGGCCAAAGAAAGCTATCCCTACAAAATCATATAGTCTGGCTATGCTCCATCTTCACCACATAACATATTTAAATCATGCACAACCCCGATGACAAGCCAAGCAATTGTTTCATACTTTTGATGTTCTCAAACTTTTTCAATCTTCACGCAATACATGAGCGTGAGCCATGGACATAGCACTATAGGTGGAATAGAATGGTGGTTGTGGAGAAGACAAAAAGGGAGAAGATAGTCTCACATCAACTAGGCATATCAACGGGCTATGGAGATGCCCATTAATATATATCAATGTGAGTGAGTAGGGATTGCCATGCAACGGATGCACTAGAGCTATAAATGTATGAAAGCTCAACAAAAGAAACTAAGTGGGTGTGCATCCAACTTGCTTGCTCACGAAGACCTATGTCACTTGAGGAGGCCCATTATTGGAATATACAAGCCAAGTTCTATAATGAAAGATTCCCACTAGTATATGAAAATGACAAAACAAGAGACTCTCTATATGAAGAACATGGTTCTACTTTGAAGCACAATATATGAGACTCGCTATATGAAGAACATGGTGCTACTTTGAAGCACAAGTGTGGAAAAAGGATAGTAGCATTGTCCCTTCTCCCCTTTTTTTATTTGTCCTTTCCTTTTTTTATTTGGCCTTTCTTTTTTTATTTGGTACAATGCTCTATTAATAATGATCATCACACTTTTATTTTCTTACAACTCAATAATTACAACTCGATACTTAGGACAAGATATGACTCTATATGAATGCTTCCGGCGGGGTACCGGGATGTGCAATAATGCATGAGTGACATGTATGAAAGAATTATGAATGGTGACACAAATAAAATGTCAACTACATGATCATGCAAAGCAATATGACAATGATGAATGTGTCATGATGAACTAGATGGTGGAAAGTTGCATGGCAATATATCTCGGAATGGCTATGGAGATGCCATAATAGGTAGGTATGGTGGCTGTTTTGAGGAAGGTATATGGTGGGTTTATGGTATCGGCGAAAGTTGCGCGGTACTAGAGAGGCTAGCAATGGTGGAAGGGTGAGAGTGCGTATAATCCATGGACTCAACATTAGTCATAAAGAACTCACATACTTATTGCAAAAATCTATTAGTTATCGAAACAAAGTACTACGCGCATGCTCCTAGGGGGATAGATTGGTAGGAAAAGACCATCGCTCGTCCCCGACCGCCACTCATAAGGAAGACAGTCAATAAATAAATCATGCTCCGACTTCGTCACATAACGGTTCACCATACGTGCATGCTCCGGGAATCACAAACTTCAACACAAGTATATCTCAAATTCACAACTACTCAACTAGCATGACTCTAATATCACCATCTCCATATCTCAAAACAATTATCAAGTATCAAACTTCTCTTAGTATTCAACACACTCATAAGAGAATTTTATTATTCTTGAATACCTAGCATATTAGGATTTTAAGCAAATTACCATGCTATTTAAGACTCTCAAAATAATATAAGTGAAGCATGAGAGTTCATCTATTTCTATAAAATAAAACCTCCACCATGCTCTAAAAGGTATAAGTGAAGCACTAGAGCAAATGACAAACTACTCCGAAAGATGTAAGTGAAGATCAATGAGTAGTTAAATAATTATTTAGCTATGTGAAGACTCTCTAACATTTAATAATTTCAGATCTTGGTATTCTATTCAAACAGCAAGCAAAGCAAAATAAAATGACATTCTAAGAATATCAAACATCATGTGAAGAAGCAAAAACTTAGGATCAACCGATACTAACCGATAATTGTTGAAGAAGAAAGGTGGGATGCCAACCGGGGCATCCCCAAGCTTAGACACTTGAGACTTCTGGAAATATTATCTTGGGGTGCCTTGGGCATCCCCAAGCTTGAGATTTTGTGTCTCCTTAATTCCTCTCATATCACGGTCTCCCTAAATCTCAAAAGCTTCATCCACACAAAACTCAACAAGGACTCGTGAGATAAGTTAGTATAAACCATTGCCAAAACCTTATCATACTCTACTGTAGAAATCACTAAAATTATTATTCAACATTGCATACTAAATGCCTCTGCATATTTAATAGTCCTATCCTCAAATAGAATCATTAAAGAAGCAAACATATGCAAACAATGCAAACATAACAGCAATCTGCCTAAACAGGATAGTCTGTAAAGAATGCTGCAACATCCATACTTACCTAGCTCCAAAAATTATGAAAGAAAATTACCACTGTAGTAAATTTATCAGATCTTAATATGCAAAAGGTTTCAACATTTTATCACATTCTGACTTTTCTAGGGAATTATTGCAACAGCGGTAAACTTTCTGTTTTCAAACAGCGACATGTATACTTGTAACATAGGCATAGTAAAGGCTATCAATGCCACTTTTATTGAAATAAAAGATGCAAAACATTGTTTTAAATAACATCAAGAAAATCCTAACAAAATAAATTGACGCTCCAAGCAAAACACATATCATGTGGTGAATAAAAATATAGCTCCAAGTAAAGTTACCGATGAACGAAGACGAAAGAGGGGATGCCTTCCGGGGCATCCCCAAGCTTAGGCTTTTGGTTGTCCTTGAATATTACCTTGGGGTGCCTTGGGCATCCCCAAGCTTAGGCTCTTGCCACTCCTTATTCCATAGTCCATCGAATCCTTACCCAAAACTTGAAAACTTCACAACACAAAACTTAACAGAAAAACTCGCAAGCTCCGTTAGTATAAGAAAGTAAATCACCACTTCATGGTATTGTAATGAACTCATTATTTATTTATATTGGTGTTAAACCTACTGTATTCCAACTTCTCTATGGTTTATAAACTATTTTACTAGCCATAGATTCATCAAAATAAGCAAACAACACATCGAAAACAGAATCTGACAAAAATAGAACAGTCTGTAGTAATATGGATCAAACGTATACTTCTGGAACTCATAAAATTCTCAAATAAATTGCTGGACATAAGGAATTTATTTATTAATCATCTGGAAAAAGAATTAACTAAATATCACTCTCCAAATAAAAATGGAAGCAATTCTCGTGAGCTCTAAAGTTTCTGGTTTTTACAGCATGATCGCAAAGACTTTCCCCAAGTCTTCCCAAAGGTTCTACTTGGCACAAACACTAATTAAACACATAAAACCACATCTAAACAGAGGCTAGACGAATTATTTATTACTAAACAGGAACAAAAAGCAAGGAACTAAAATAAAGTTGGGTTGCCTCCCAACAAGCGCTATCGTTTAATGCCGCTAGCTAGGCATGATGATTTCAATGATGCTCACAGAAAGGATAAGAATTGAAACATAAAGAGAGCATCATGAAGAATATGACTAGCACATTTAAGTCTAACATGCTTCCTATGCATAGGGATTTTGTGAGAAAACAACTTGTGGGAACAAGGATCAACTTGCATAGGAAGGTAAAGCAAGCAAAACTTCAAAATTTTAAGCACATAGAGAGGAAACTTGATATTATTGAAATTCCTACAAGCATATGTTCCTACCTCATAATAATTTTCAGTAGCATCATGAATGAATTCAACAACATAACCAGAACCTAAAGCATTCTTTTCATGATCTACAAGCATAAAAATTTACTACTCTCCACACAAGCAAAATTCTTCTCATGAATAATAGTGGGAGCAAACTCAATAAATAACTATCATGTGATTGAAAATTAAGATCAAGATGACAAGTTTCATGGTTATCATTATTCTTTAAAGCATACGTGTCATCACAATAATCATCATAGATAGGAGGCATGCTTCCATCATAGTAAATTTGCTCATCAAAACTTGGGGGACAAAAAATATCATCTTCATCAAACATAGCTTCCCCAAGCTTGTGGCTTTGCATATCATTAGCATCATGGATATTCAAGGAATTCATACTAACAACATTGCAATCATGCTCATCATTCAAATATTTAGTGCCAAACATTTTATAGATTTATTCTTCTAGCACTTGAGCACAATTATCCTTTCCATCATACTCACGAAAGATATTAAGAAGGTGAAGCGTATGAAAAAAACTCAATTCCATTTTTTATAGTTTTCTTTTATAAACTAAAGTAGTGATAAAACAAGAAACTAAAAGACTCGATTGCAAGATCTAAAGATATACCTTCAAGCACTCACCTCCCCGGCAACGGCGCCAGAAAAGAGCTTGATGTCTACTACACAGCCTTCTTGTAGACGTTGTTGGGCCTCCAAGTGCAGAGGTTTGTAGGACAGTAGCAAATTTCCCTCAAGTGGATGACCTAAGGTTTATCAATCCGTGAGAGGCGTAGGATGAAGATGGTCTCTCTCAAGCAACCCTGCAACCAAATAACAAAGAGTCTCTTGTGTCCCCAACACACCCAATACAATGGTAAATTGTATAGGTGCACTAGTTCGGCGAAGAGATGGTGATACAAGTGGTATATGGATAGTAGATAATAGTATTTGTAATCTGAAATTATAAAAACAGCAAGGTAACTAATGATAAAAGTGAGCGTAAACGGTATTGCAATGTGTTGAAACAAGGCTTAGGGTTCATACTTTCACTAGTGTAAGTTCCCTCAACAATGATAACATAATTGGGTCACATAACTATCCCTCAACATGCAACAAAGAGTCACTCCGAAGTCACTAATAGCGGAGAACGAACGAATAGATTATGGTAGGTTACGAAACCACCTCAAAGTTATTCTTTCCAATCAATCCGTTGGGCTATTCCTATAAGTGTCACAAAAAGCCCTAGAGTTCGTACTAGAATAACACCTTAAGACACAAATCAACCAAAACCCTAATGTCACCTAGATACTCCAATGTCACCTCAAGTATCCGTGGATATGATTATACGATATGCGTCACACAATCTCAGATCCATCTATTCAACCAACACAAAGGACCTCAAAGAGTGCCCCAAAGTTCTACCGGAGAATCACGACGAAAACATATGCCAACCCCTATGCATAGGTTCCCAATGTCACGAAACCCGCAAGTTGATCACCAAGACATACATCAAGTGAATCACGTGATATCCCATTGTCACCACAGATATCCACGACAAGACATGCATCAAGTGTTCTCAAATCTTTAAAGACTCAATCCGATAAGATAACTTCAAAGGGGAAACTCAATCCATTACAAGAGAGAAGAGGGGGAGGAGAAACATAAGATCCAACTATAATAGCAAAGCTCGCGATACATCAAGATCATGCCAAATCAAGAACACGAGAGAGAGAGAGAGAGAGAGAGAGAGATCAAACACATAGCTACTGGTACATACCCTCAGCCCCGAGGGAGAACTACTCCCTCCTCGTCATGGAGAGCGCCGGGATGATGAAGATGGCCACCGGTGAGGGTTCCCCCCTCCAACAGGGTGCCGGAACAGGGTCCCGATTGACTTTTGGTGGCTACGGAGGCTTCTGGCGGCGGAACTCCCGATCTAATCTTGCGTTCTGGAAGTTTTAGGGTATATGGAGTTATATAGGCAGAAGAAGCACGTCAGGGGAGCCACGGGGGCCCCACGAGGCAGGGGGCGCGCCCCCCACCCTCGTGGGCAGCTCCCGTATCTTCTGACGTGGGGTCCAAGTCCATTAGGTGTGTTTCCTTCCAAAAATAACTTCTCCAGTTGATTTCGTTCCGTTGCGACTCCGTCTGATATTCCTTTTCTTCAAAACACTGAAATAGGCATAAAACAGCAAATCTGGGCTGGGCCTCCGGTTAATAGGTTAGTCCCAAAAGTAATATAAAAGTGGATAATAAAGCCCAATATTGCCCAAAACAGTAGATAATATAGCATGGAGCAATCAAAAATTATAGATACGTTGGTCTGCCGGAGCCCTAGATTGGTTCCGCCAAGGTTCCGCCTCGTGGCGGCGGAGTCTCGTCCCGAAAGCTTGCTTATGATTTTTTCCTCGATGAAAGACTCCATATAGTAGAAGATGGGCATCGGAGGGGAACCAGGGGGCCCACGAGGCAGGGGGGCGCGCCTAGGGGGTAGGGCGCGCCCCCCCCCCCCACCCTCATGGCTGGTGGGTGGCCCTCCTCTGGTACTTCTTGCGCTCGGTATTTTTTATATATTCTGGAAATAACTTCCATGGAGTTTCAGGACTTTTGGAGCTATGCAGAATAGGTCTCTAATATTTGCTCCTTTTCCAGCCCAGAATTCCAGCTGCCGGCATTCTCCCTCTTTATGTGAACCTTGTAAAATAAGAGAGAATAGGCATAAGTATTGTGACATAATGTGTAATAATAGCCCATAATGCAATAAATATTGATATAAAAGCATGATGCAAAATGGACGTATCAGCGGTAGGCTGTTATACCCTACCGACATTTTCCTTGCCGTAGCAAAAGGGTCAGATCTCGAAAAAAATTCAAACTAGGGTCAAATATCGAATAGGTTTCAGAAAAGGGTCAAAAGACGAAATTTAGCCTCGCTGAGTCCCAGCCATCCACTTCTGCCCATGCTTCCCCTAAAAAACGTGTCCCACGCTGGAGACGCACGCAACTAGCCAATGTTTTCTACCCACGACGAGGTGGCGCTCTGTCTCTGTGCGTGCTGAACTGCCAATTGCAAGCCAGGCGAGGGAGAGCTTGACCAAGCCGCTGGCGCCAGACGGGATGGAGCCCCCGTGGTTTCTGACGCTGCGGAGAACACCGACAAGTCACATAGTGTCGTGCATGCTGCCGCTGGTGGGGATGAGCGGCGGGATGTAGCACAGAAAGTGGGGATGACCAGCATGGTAGCCGCCACCACGGTCGTCAACACCGGGGAGGGGAGCACATCAATGCAACGATTGGCTGCAACAACCTCATTCCCTAAAGCTGGTCATAGCGGGGAATAAATTATAGTCCCTCCATCTGGAAATCCTTGTCCTCGAAATGGTTGTAAATGGATGTATCTATAACTAATATAAGTCTAGTTACAACCATTTTGAGGACAAGCATTTCCGGATGGAGGGGGTACTAGTGTCATGCATATGACATTAGTCTAAGTTACTACCTTCATAGTGCAAAGTAACATACTAGTAGTGTCATATGTGGCTTCATTTAATGGCTTGTAGACTCATCTTGTCTTGGGAAGCGCTATGGTACAGTTACATATTATGTTACCACTTCTCATTAACTACATGCCACTTAAGCAAAAATTTCTCGAAGTGCGCTATGTTACTACCTAAGTTACTCCCACTATGACTAGCCTAAGCCTAAAGTGAAATCCTCACTTTTTTTGAATGAAAGGGGTTGCCCCCACCCCAATTTTATAAATTGAAGCGGAATGAAAGCCAGTTCACACAATACTTTTGCACTAAAGCGGGGAATAAAAGCTACTCTAGCAGGGGACTACTTCACCCAGAGCATGAGAGCAGAAGTTCTCTCGGCACAACACTAGATAAAACCTCTAAGTTTATATTTACAGGACCCATGAGCGAAAGAAAGCAAAGATAGCGAAGCCAAAGTAAGATCTTCGGTTGCGAGCATCAACTTCAGCCTCTCCTTCTTCCGGCTCACGCGCCCCTCCATGTCTCACTCCCATGCGATTCTCATTAGTTCTCCATGTCGCTTGTCCAGCAGGAGAATGCATCGTTGAAGCAGGGTTCCTTGAGCATCGTCGCAGAGAACCTCCCACTGGTGCAAATAACAGCTTAGCTTTGCAAGAATGCAGTTCATGTTTTTCCATTTCTTCCCCTAAAAACAAAATTTGTTTCTTAGTCTCCACAAGCTCCACAAGGTAGCAGCAATTACCATATTCAATACAGGTTTTTCTTATGTACATGCCAGAAGGCAAAAATATTTTCAAAGTTAGCTATTCTATCAATCTCAAAAAAGTCAGAAACAAAACCCCAAACATGTTGGGCAACCACACAGTCGAACAGCAAGTGTTGAACCGTTTCAAATTCAGCACAGAAAAGACAGGAAGGATCTTCCACATCCCTCCTTTTAGCAAGGTTATCTCTAGTTAGGATTTTGTTGTGAGCACACAACCACAAAAACACATGAATTTTTTGAGGGCAAAGAATTTTCCAGAGATCATCTCTGATATCAGAAGCTATCCCTCCAAAGTTAATGTGTTTATAGAAGGATTTTACTGAATATATACATTAGGTTCCAGAGACCAAATTGGCATATCAGGGTCAGTTGTCAGAGTGCACTGCTGAACAATATCCAGCAACTATTTCCATCTATCTAAACCACCTTGATCAATACATCTCCTGAAAGTTAGTTTAAGGTCGTATCCATCCCATACCTGAGCCACAGTGCACTTAGTTTGGTTACAAATGCAAAAAAGGTCACATAATTGTACCTTTAGGGAACACTCCCCTACCCAAGTATCATGCTAGAAATTTATTAGCTCACCATTGCCCAGTTTTCATCTGTAAAAAAATTTGGCAGCAGCCAAAGCCCAGGTGATGCTCTTCCAGAAGGTAGAGCCCCCATCACCTCTTGCCCAAAGGAGATTAGGAGAGTTCACTCTATATTTATGAATAATGATCTTTTTCCAATCTGAGTCAGAATCATCAAAAAACCTTTTTCCCATGAAGCCAATAAAGCCATATTAAACTCTTTGATGTTGGGTATCCCCAAGCCCCCATACTCTTTCTTCCTAGTAACAAGCCCCCAATTATCCAGATGATACTTGTGTTCCCCCCAACATTTCCCCAAAAGAAGTGAGCCATCTAAGAATTGATGGCATTGATTGCCCATTTAGGGAATTTAATAACAGACATAAGATAAGCAGGAATACTGATCAAACAAGCACATAGCAAAATAATCTCCCCCTATAGGTGAGATATCTCCCAAGCCAGCCAGATATACCTTTAATAATCCTATCAATAATGGGTTGGAGATCTTCCCTCTTTCGTTTGTCATAATGCAAAGGCACTCCTAAATATTTAATAGGGAAAGATCCTTTTTTACAATGGAAAATCTGAGCAATTTCATTAGCCACTGCACCTTCCACATTAATCGTCATCAAATCGCTTTTATGAAAGTTAATTTTCATCTCGGAGAGGGTTTCAAAGCAAGATAAGAACCACTTAAAGTTTCTGGCTTTATGAACAGAATTTTCCAAGAAGAGGATAGTATCGTCTGCATATTGCAGACTTACTACCCCCCCCCCTTGGAATTACATTGGGCAGAAGCCCAGAAATTAAGTCTTGGGTAGTAGCCTTTTTCAGCATTTGTGTAAAAACATCGACCACTAGGTTAAACAACAAGGGAGAATGTGGGTCCCCCTGTTTAAGCCCTTTCCCACCAATGAAGTAATTACCATTAGTATCGTTCATTCTTACAGCAAATGTGTTGTTAGTCAACGTACATTTAATCCAAGGTATCCATTTGGAGCAAAAAAAACCTAGATTGCAACATTTCAAATAGGAATTCCCAGTTGACTCGATCATAGGCTTTTTCATAGTCCAACTTGAGGAGTAAACCTTGAGATCCTAATTTCTTAACCTCATGAATCACTTCATGCGACATCACAACACTCTCAAAATACACCTACCTTTGATAAAAGCAGTTTGGTTGGATGAGATTAATCTACGACCAACGGGGGAGACCCTGTTGGTCATAGCTTTAGAGAAAATTTTAACCCCACAATTACTCAAACTAATCGGTCTAAATTTCTTCATGTCCTTAGCATCAGGTTCTTTAGGAATACACACAATTAAAGCAAAGTCCAATCTCTACATGTCTAGTTTACCTTCCTCAAAGTCTCTAACTAACGCCATAAAATCAGTTTTGATCACATCCCAAAATTTTTGGTAAAACAAAAGGGACAGTCCGTCCGGACTAGGGGCCCCATGTGCGTAAGAACCAAATATCGCCTCTTTAATTTCTTCTCTAGAGAAGTTTCTCTGGAGAAGGTCATTTTCTTCATTGGTGACCAGGTCACCTTCCTCCCAGAAGGAAGGACCAAGATGTACATTAAATTTCTCTTCAGCACCAAACAGGTTTTATAAAAGGAAGTGGCCACATCCAACATTTCTTTGGTAGTATACAGAGGACCATTCTCTCCATTGAGTTTAGAAAAGTGGTTTTTTCCTATGTCTATGGTTAGACATTGCCTGAAAATATGCATTGTTCTTATCCCCATCAACAATCCTACGATCTCTGGATCGCTGCCAAAAAGTAGTCTCTTCTTTACTCCAAATACCGACAAGTTCTTTCTTAATCTCCTCCATTCTAACTCTATCTACATCTTTAATTTGGTTTCTTTCGGAGAAGACATCAAGAATATCAAATTCGAGCAGAAGCTCTCTCTTTTTTCTCTTGATGCCAGCCTCAATATTAATACTCCAACCTTTAACTTTTTTCCTGAATAATCTACATTTATTCATCCAGATATCCATGGTTGTCTTGCCAGGGACTGTAGTACTCCAGATCTTATTCACTAAGTCTTTAAAATCTGGTTGGTCAAGCCACCATTTCTCAAAACGAATCATTTTCGGGGAGGTAACCCTCCGAGCACCCGTATCTATAAGCAACGGTGTGTGATCACTCCCAACACGTGGGAGTGTTGTCACCACAGAAAGAGGGAATTTATTATCCCAGGAACCAGAAGTAAAAATCCTATCTATCGTGGCAAAAATAGGATTGTTCTGGTTTTTGCTCCAGGTAAATTTCCTATTAGCACTCTTGATCTCCATAAGGGACCACTTATTAATCCAGTCATTAAAGAGATAAGAAAACTGGCTATTAATAATCCCATTGTTCTTATCCTCGATCGATCTAACCAAATTAAAGTCTCCTCCCAGCAAAACTGGGTAGGTGAGATTATCCATAGTATCATGTAGCCCAACAATAAATTTTAACTTGTTTTCATTATAAGGAGTACCATATATAGCCACTAAATGCCACAGAAAACCATCACTCTTATTTTAAACAATAGTAACAATGCAAATTTTTTTATTAATGAATCCTATCACCTCAAACAAGTCATTTTTTAGACCCACAAGGACCCCACCAGCGGTCCTCACTTCAGGTAAGTAGTGCCAAGCAAAATCCTCTTTACCGGAAATATATTTGTTAACGTGACTATCGATATTTTCTTTATTGGTTTCAAAGAAACACACAAAATCCACACGATTATTATTAACAAAATCACATAGGCACTGATTTTTCCCAGTTTGACTCATACCCCGAATGTTCCAAAAAGCTCCTATCATTTAATTTTAAAAGGGTGCGACAAGCCACAAGGCTTCTTCTTCGTATTCAGGACAGGGCTTTCCATCAATGGCCCAGTAGTGCCATCTGCACCATTAATGGGAAAGCCACTACCAAGATTCTGAGTATTAGAGCTATCCAAATTCTCTAAATCTAAACTTTCAGGGAGAACAATCTCCGGATTTTCATCAGCAAACTGAAGACATCGAGCTTTTTCATTATCAATCATATTCATGATAATATCTTTTTGTTCTTGTGCACTACTGCCAATGCATAAATCAACTCTACTAGTATTTAAAGCAAGTTCATTAGGGTCCAGGATAGCAAACGATTTACCTTTGAAAGTGTTAGGAATCTCCAGATTCTTCCTCATCATATATGCGGCAGCTTTATCCATGATCTTGATGTTTCCATGGTTTCTAGTTGTCGGTTTGCTTCCTAGCACCGGGCCCCAGATAGGAGAATTCTTGACACTTGGCTTATTTTTCTGCACTGATTCCACACTATCCAAGGTTTCCAGCAGCGATCTCTTAACAGATCCCATTGCCGTTGCTAAGTCTTCATGTAGGCATTGCATCTCATCTATCAGATCCTCCTCTTCATCATCAGTCTCCACCATTTCAAATCTGCTTAGCTATTCAGAACAGTAGTCCAGATGCACTAACAGGGGATCAGATCTTGCAGAGAGAGAGAGAGAGGGTTTTGTAGGAGTGACTTCATCTTTCTATGTATCATTGGTAGCCAATTTCTCAGGGGTTTTGATCCTAACTTCTTCCACAAATTCCTCATGTATGGTATCCATCATATTAGAGGGGTGAAACTCAACTGCAGAAGCAGACTTTTGTAGGCCTGACTGACTTGAACTTCCAGCAAAGGTATCTTTGGTGGGGAAGTTTGCCTTGCCCAGCTCATCAAGGTTCCTCCATATCATCTCCTTTAGAATTATCTTTATTTGACATATCCCCATTGTTATCCTCATTCTCCTTTTCCATGTTATCCAAATCTGGATCAGGATCATCACCATCAGATTCTTCTCCCATCTACTCAAACCCTTCCACAGTGAAGAACATGATATACAACTTCGTTTTCATTTCAACTAATCTCTCAAATGGAATTTTCCTGGGGTATCTACAAGCAACCTTCACTCTGATGGTCTCATAGAAGCTCTTAAAGTTGCCATTCCAATCCATATCAACCAGAATTCCAAAGCATGTTGTGATCTGGGCAAAAACCTTCCAAGCACACCACTTAGGGGGAATCCCCTCAATTTGAACCCAGGCTTCAGTTAAACCTCCAAATTCATCTAGCACACCTACCCATTCGCAAATCTTAACAGACACCTCATCAATTGGCAGCTCAAATGCAGGAAACTCAATCAGGTCATGTACATTCTTCCATGAAGGGAATCTCAGTAAGAACTTCTTCTCTCCCAAATCCCTAATCTGCCAAGGCCACTCTTTGTTCTTGCAGAAAACCCCATTAAGTTGAATCAGCAACTCTGAGGTAGACACCTCGCCCTTAACCACTTTGAGCACGACACCATTTTTGTAGCTGAGCTAGCTTGATTCTAATGTTGTGGGCACATCGATGTGATAAAACCCCAGCCCAGCCGCTGCACTGCCAAAGTATGTCGCTGTAGGATGTGGTTTTGCCCAAGCAGCATAGTTGTTGACATTATGGCCCCCCACACAGATGAAGCACTTCTTTGGCTCAATGCAATTTCCTACATAGTGATCTGGCCAACTACAGTTGAAACATGTCATCTCTTTGTACTTGGGATCTAGAGCTTGTACCACAGGAACAGGAGAGGGAGATGGAGCTGGTACACCAGGACCAGCCGCTTGTTGCTGTGGGATCCCGCGGCCAGCCTGCTTGGGAGGTTGCTGCACCAGCTTAGCAGCTCCAGCCACCGGGGCAACACCTCCCGCAGTCGGGACCGCCGTCTTCCCATCTTGCGGAGCAGCTTTCTTCCCTAGCGGCGGTTGGCGCTGCCGCTGCCCACCCGGTCCATGATCCATCCCTCCTTTGACCACTTCTACTAACGATCTAGGAAACCCTAGTCTCTTGGTGGAGATTTTGAAGATAGTAGGAGTGGGGTCAAATCTGCCCACCAACGAAACCAGAAAGCAATCTTGCGTTGTGAAATTTCTAGCGTTGAACAAATCCTTTCTAACCCAAAACAATTTGGGGATCACAATACTAGGGTTTGGTGGTGCCTGCCTCTCACTATGTAGGCATTGGCGGCGGCTCGGGGAGGGAACTACCCCCCATAAAAGTCCGCCACCTCTTCCCCGTCCCCGCCAGCAGAATTGGAAAACGTATTTCTATGACCCGCTTTCTTTCGGACCACACGACCCATAATCAACGGTGATGGGGTTGGGGTCGGACCCGTCGGCGGGCCCCTCAATTTCGAATCCAATCCCGCCCCTCTCGCAGAAGCGAGCTCACCGGCGACGAGTTGGCTCGTCAGACTCAGAGATTCACAAGATTTAGGAATATCAGGTGTATAGTCATGTATAATCTCACAAGGGATAACCCTATCAACCATACCAGTCAAAGTACCACTCAATTCATCACTGGGACTCACAAGAGTTTGAGGATTGGACCGCATTTGACTCACCTTAGCAGAAAGATGTTGGATCTCCCCGCAGCCGCCCGACCATGGTGGAGGGTCGAGGTAGAGCGCCTCGCCTCTCCAGCGCCTTGCCCACAGGTTGGGGTAGTCCTGCGAGGCATGCATGACCTCATCACATGGTTGAATCCTGGGGACACAAAACCCCCTGCGTGACCTTGAACGAACACCCGAAGGAACCTTGCCGCGGTCACCAAACCAAGGGGGCTCAAACCCGCCGCGGCGAGGCAGGGGGTTAGCATGGCGAAACGACCCATCCTCTGCCGCATTAACCATGGCAATCCTCACGCGCTGGGAGGGAGCACGCCCAGGATGCATTCCCAGCGAAGTGCCCGCCGTGGCTCGTCCGATTTTGCCTCTGCCCTCGCCCATACCACGAACTCGGATGGCGGAGAGTGCGGGAATGGGGGCATCCTTGCCCTCTCCTCCAGTGTGGCCTCCTCGAAGATGCACCGCGTCAGCTTCCTCTGCTCCAGGGCCACCCTCCGCTGGCAGATCTCCGCGACCTCCACGGCCGCGGATCTCGCCTCAAGATCGGTCGCCGCCGCCACCGCCCGGTCCGCCGCCTTCCATTCCTGCACGCACTGGATCCACTCGAAGGTGGCGTCCCGGATCCTGATCGCGAGCTCCATCCACCCCGGGGCCCTGGTCGCCATGAGCACCCCTTGTGGGATTGGAGAGATCAGCCTCAGAATTTCTGAGAAGTTTTCCTATATGGGTGGAGGCAGCTGCGGAGGTGGAGGAGGCGTGGTTGCGGCCAGCGCCCGCATCCCTCGCCGGCGTGGAGGCATGCCGTGGCGCGAGATATGCGGGGGCGGCGGCTATGGCGAGCGGGAGGTGCGGCGTCGCGAGACCGAGACCGAGAGGCATGCGGGATTGTAGAAACATTCTCTCGTGAAATCCTCACTCACTGGAAGTCCCTTCTAATTTTGAAATTGCAACCCCTAACTAACACTAGCTTCCATTCTGATTAGAGAGGTATAACTCTGTACATGTCATTACTGGTGTGCCTTGTGTTCGTGTTGTGCAGTTGAGGCAGTTGCATGATGTGATTACCACTCAACTACGCCAACTAGTTATCTGTCTTAGCCCAGAGCAACACAATTTCTGCTATGCTCTAGTATTGCCTGTCATGTATTCAGTTGTGCTCACAGTTAACTTATCTTGCAGCATAATATTTATCTCATTTGTTTCACTATCGAATTATGTGGATCTACCACCCATAGGCCATAGCACAAATTCTTGACATGTATAATTATTGTAGCTGAGAGAGCCTAACTGTGAACAATTTGCCCTTTTACTTGTGTTGGCATGGACTACTACTACTAGGCTTTTTTCTGTTAGGATGAAAAAAAATTAAACATCCAAAGTTAAATTCCTGGATCCGCCACTGGCTGAGGGCACAGCTCAACAAGCCCAAAAAAAGGAGCCGGAGAATTATGATCTTTAGGAGAATGGTTCTGTACATTCAGCTGGATATATATACCAGAGCAACCTCATCGTCGCTCAACCTCCTCATCAAATTTGAGACCATCAGCCTCCATCGGCCTCCATACCTGGATACGACATGTACGAGGAATATTTCACCCACTTCACCTTTGGGTGGTCACCACCAAACAGATTGTCCATAAGCTGCGCGTACTCTGCTTTAGCCTTTTCAAGGAGCTTGCCAAAGTCCTTCTCCTCCTCCTCCTGATGCTGATGCTGCTGCTGCTGCTGCTCTGCCGTCTCGTCGGCCGCCACCGGCATCGCCGCCTCTTCAGCCAGTGCTTTCTGATCCACATCCATCTTGGTCATCGCGGTCTGGTCAGCCGTCTCATCGCCCTTTGTTTTCATGGCAGACCCCTTGCGGCTGGCCCTCCGCCTCCGCGCCTTCCTCTTGGATCCAGTTTGCTCTTCAAGGAACGCCTCCGAGAAACCATCTGGGGCCATCGAAGCTCCTGATCCGCCCGCCTGGTGGTGCAGGGCTTCAGCGAAAACTCCTTGTCGGCCACTAGTAAATGTGCATGTGCAACACACGCATAATTATTGGTTGCATTTCAAGTAGATGCCAACATGTGGTAGATAAAAGGTTGCTTTGCGTCTCGTGGCGTATAGGAAAGCTTGACAACGCATGAAACGATGAATGTTCATATCTGGTACACACAAAGTCACAAACATACATAAAACTGGAGAATATAAATCAACCCATACAACTCGTAATTTCATGCCCCCGTTTACTCTTTATATGCATCAAGATGCTCTTGACATGTAAATGTTTAGTTCATTCTGCACGAAGTGTCAAAGCACTAAAAATCCAAAGCTAAACTTGGCAAGCAACATACACAATTCTACAATGTTTCCTCTCTTTCATATGTGTGCATCCTCCTCCAAACCAACAAGCTTTCATTCCAAAATGCGAAAAGAACAATGCGCTGAATAAATACAAGGGTAGGCACAGGAAAACAATAGTACAAAATAACATCCCGAAACACAATGGGGACATATGGAGAAGCACCAGTTGTAGAAAATAAGGAAAAAATGCAAGTCATGACCATTTTTGATAGTTTTTCCTTTACACCCACTTATGTGTAATACTATCAATCAATAAAAATAATTTGATGGTCATTAGTCCCTAACCATTAACCGAATGAACAACGAAAGGACCTTAAAGTATTTATACGTAGGAGAATAGTAAAAAATATATTTATTTATAGATGGTTCATGTGAGAAAAAAATCACATCTTGCAATTTAGAACATCCAGCGCCTTTATGAAGTGAAGTAGTTCCAAATGTAACAACTTAAAATAAACCAACTCCAGCATTACAAGTGTTACAAATTAAGAAAAAACAAATAATGTGTTGATGACACATGTAAACGACATCTGCTAAGAAACACCAAAGATATAAAAATAGCACACTCTAGTTAGTAATGCATAGAAACCTTATTTTGAACTATACAAGTCAGCACAGGCACGCCGTGTAAGTTCACAAGAAACCATAAATGCTGGCTGGGCAGTTGTCTTACAAGCAACATAAATTACCGGTACTCCGACAGCATCCCCTGAGAAGGAGCGATCGGTGCGGCACCCTCGGCGGTTCATGAATTACCGGCACTCCGGCAGAGTCCCCTGTCAATGTGTGCAAATACCCGATTAGTTTCCTAATATAACGCGCCCGTGATCAGTTTCCTAATAAAACGTGATCATGATAGTAAAAAATATATTTATTTATAGATGGTTCATGTGAGAAAAAAATCATATTTTGCATTTTAGAACATCCAACGCCTTTATAAAGTGAAGGAGTTCCAAATGTAACAACTTAAAATAAACCAACTCCAGCAGTACAAGTGTTACAAATTAAGAAAAAACAAATAATGTGTTGATGACACATGTAAACGACATCTGCTAAGAAACACCGAAGATATAAAAATAGCACACTCTGGTTAGTAATGCATAGAAACCTTATTTTGAACTATACAAGTCAGCACAGGCACACCGTGTAAGTTCACAAGAAACCATAAATGCTGGCTAGGCAGTTGTCTTACAAGCAACATAAATTACCGGTACTCCGGCAGCATCCCCTGAGAAGGAGCGATCGGTGCGGCACCCTCGGCGGTTCATGAATTACCAGCACTCCGGTAGAGTCCCCTGTCAATGTGTGCAAATACCCGATTAGTTTCCTAATAAAACGCGACCGTGATCAGTTTCCTAATAAAACGTGATCATGATAGTAAAAAATATATTTATTTATAGATGGTTCATGTGACAAAAAAATCACATCTTGCAATTTAGAACATCCAGCGCCTTTATGAAGTGAAGGAGTTCCAAATGTAACAACTTAAAATAAACCAACTCCAGCAGTACAAGTGTTACAAATTAAGAAAAAACAAATAATGTGTTGATGACACATGTAAACGACATCTGCTAAGAAACACCGAAGATATAAAAATAGCACACTTTGGTTAGTAATGCATAGAAACCTTATTTTGAAATATACAAGTCAGCACAGGCACGCCGTGTAAGTTCACAAGAAACGATAAATGCTGGCTGGGCAGTTGTCTTACAAGCAACATAAATTACCGGTACTCCGGCAGCATCCCCAGAGAAGGAGCGATCGGTGCGGCACCCTCGGCGGTTCATGAATTACCGGCACTCCGGCAGAGTCCCCTGTCAATATGTGCAAATACCCAATTAGTTTCCTAATAAAACGCGACCGTGATCAGTTTCCTAATAAAACGTGATCATGATAGTAAAAAATATATTTATTTATAGATGATTGATGTGAGAAAAAAAATCACATCTTGCAATTTAGAACATCGAGCGCCTTTATGAAGTGAAGGAGTTCCAAATGTAACAACTTAAAATAAACCAACTCCAGCAGTACAAGTGTTACAAATTAAGAAAAAACAAATAATGTGTTGATGACACATGTAAACGACATCTGCTAAGAAACACCGAAGATATAAAAATAGCACACTCTGATTAGTAATGCATAGAAACCTTATTTTGAACTATACAAGTCAGCACAGGCACGCCGTGTAAGTTCACAAGAAACGATAAATGCTGGCTGGGCAGTTGTCTTACAAGCAACATAAATTACCGGTACTCCGGCAGCATCCCCTGAGAAGGAGCGATCGGTGCGGCACCCTCGGCGGTTCATGAATTACCGGCATTCCGGCAGAGTCCCCTGTCAATGTGTGCAAATACCCGATTAGTTTCCTAATAAAACGCGACCGTGTTCAGTTTCCTAATAAAACGTGATCATGATTAGTTTCCTAATAAAATATGATCGTGATTAGTTTCCTGAGAAGACGCGATCGTGATTAGTTTCCTAAGAAGACGCGATCATGATTATACTTTTCTAATTGATCGGACGTGGAGTTTCATATGGTGAAGCACAGTCAGTCGATGTAAATTATTAAGTGCACACAGAGAGCCGTTAGATTAAGTTTAGTGGGTTTAATCATGCGGTCATAATAAATCCGTGTACGTTTCACGGGATGCATGTAAGAAAATTCTTGTTTGATTGTTTAATAGTAGTAGAGATGAGAAGACGCGATCGTGATTAGTTTCCTAAGAAGACACGATCATGATTATACTTTTCTAATTGATCGGACGTGGAGTTTCATATGGTGAAACACAGTCAGTCGATGTAAATTATTAAGTGCACACAGAGAGCCGTTAGATTAAGTTTAGTGGGTTTAATCATGCGGTCATAATAAATCCGTGTACGTTTCACGGGATGCATGTAAGAAAGTTTTTGTTAATTGTTTAATAGTAGTAGAGAAGAGAAGTAGAGAAGAGATGAGCGGATCCCTGATTTTCGACTCGCCTGACGTAGCTCAGCTTAAAAGGCGCAGGCTACCATAGCTCTGTTCGGAGTCGGTATGGAGCCCGTCTTCTCTTCGAACTCTCCTACCTGGCTGGACCGGATTCTTGTCGGGCTGGGCCACCTTCTAGTTTCTTGGGCCTAACTCCTACAAAGAAAGTAAAACTCAAGCCCATCACAATGGACGGGCCTCTGTGAGTCCACTCAAGGCCCGAACTCGAGCCCAGTTAAAGCCTTCCCCATCTTCGTCTTCATTCCCATTACCAAACCCAGAGACCGAACCCAAGCAATTCATTCTTCTTTCCCGAGATCTCCCACTCGCCTCCCCGCGTCGCCGTCGAACCCACTCCGCCGCCCCGTCGCCGGCAGCGCCCCCCTCCCGCGATGGCCACCCCCGACCTCCTCTTCAACCTGCGCAACCTCTTCTACCTCGGCGCCTACCAGTCCGCCATCAACAACAGCGACGTCCCGGGCCTCGACGCCGACGCCGCGGCCGAGCGCGACGTCATCGTCTTCCGCTCCTACATCGCCCTCGGATCCTACCAGGTTAGTAGAAATACCAATGGGGCTCGCCTCCCCTTGCGTCCCCGTGACTGGCTCTGATCGGCGGGTGGTTATGCTGTGCAGCTGGTGATCAGCGAGATCGACTCGTCGGCGGCGACGTCGCTGCAGGCCGTCAAGCTGCTCGCGCTCTACCTCACCGGAGACAAGGTTAGCGCGCTGGATCTGAGCTATCGCCTCTGATCTGTTCCTGATCCCGGTTTGGGGTTGGATCTGGGATGTTGGGGAGTGGCCAGATCTGTCGCGGTTATAGTTAGTGATCTGATCTGGGCATAGAGATCCGATGGCACCATTTTCACTGACATAGGCCGATGATTCGCGAGAATATAATTTATACATGCTGCCTCGTAGAATTGCTAGTGCAACATCAGTTCTCTATTAGCTCTGATGATATGTGTTGCAGAATTTGGTATAATACGAAGTGCAGCTAATCTGCACCACCTTTAATTAGAAAAAATACAAATGTTCTGTGTAAATGTTTGACCAGGAATGAACTTGTTAGATTCAGACCTGTCATTTTATAAGGGCAATTTAATTGTATAGGACAACCGTTTCCAGATACTTTTTCTTCGTAACAATGCCCAAATGACTGGTCTGATACTGAATGATGTCGTATTTTTGGCGTTAGGTCAGAAAATATTGCATGGGGTGGTTCTTATCATTGAATTCATGTTTTCCTCAAATCAGAAGCAAAAATAATCATCATTCCATGAAGGTGAAAGTTTCAATGCAGATATCAAGGTTCCAGTGAATAAAATGATAAAAAAAACTTTTAATGTATTTCACCATTTAAACGGTTTACTTATTTGTTGGATGCCATACTAAAATCTTATTGCTGTTGCTAAACATAAGAAGATGAGTGGTAATGTGTGTTACTCCAATCACTTTTTACCCTTCTCTAAGATTTCTTCGGATACACTAAAATGCTTATGCATTATTATTACTTTGTGCAACTTTGAAGGAAGGTGCGATCTCCAGCCTGAAGGAATGGTTGAGTGATTCAGCTATAGGAAGCAATCCTGTTCTGCGATTGATTGCTGGAATTATATTTATGCATGAGCAAGACTACAATGAGGCTCTCAAGCACACACACACTGGGGGGACTCTGGACCTGTTAGTTTCATTTTTCTCTATTTCTTTAGATTGTTCAGCCTTCCATTACTGAATTTATTGTTGCAAAACCGTACTCAAGGGTGAACGTCAGTATATGCTCTTTTTTTAAAATTTTGATCACCCGATGATAATGGCAAACTAATTTATATGGTGTCCAGTCTGAAAATTCATTTTTTTAAAAATAAGTACATATTCTGCAATTTTGTTTTACTAATTTCTTCAGTTATGTAGTTGAACACTATTTTCCATATTATGTTCCATCCTTCCATCATCAGCTGTAGCATATTTGTGTATCATGCTAAAATGTGACATTTTTAGAGCTTATTTCCTTGTGTCTTAAATTTGCTTACTTCTTCCAAGATCCACAGTTCATTATTTTTGTTATGTGTTGTGATTGTTAGACTGCTGCATTCTTGAAAGTAATATTGATTGTTGATGCTTCGTTGGTTTCAGGCATGCACTGAATGTCCAGATCTTCCTTAAGATGCACCGGTCAGATTATGCTGACAAGCAACTGAAGATCATGCAACAAACCGACGAGGACCATACACTGACACAACTAGCAAATGCTTGGCTCGATATTGCTGTTGTAAGTAATTTCATTATTTCACAATCTAATGCGGTGAAGTGTGGAAATTTTATTGGTCTATGGAAACAGGAGTATATCATCATTTTAATCTATGGTGCAGGGTGGCTCTAAGATCCGGGAAGCTTATCTCATATTCCAGGACTTCGCTGAAAAGTACCCTATGACTGGAATGGTTCTTAATGGCAAGGCAGTTTGCTGTATGCATATGGGGAGCTTTGAGGAGGCTGAAACTCTATTGCTTGAAGCCCTAAACAAGGTTAGTACTTATCCTCCTTCCAAGCAAGGAACAAGCAGCAAAACATATGAATTTCAAAAGGATGCAAGACAAATACTCAAACGACATCTCAAATTCTTGTAGGATGCAAAGGATCCTGAAACTCTTGCCAATCTTATTGTATGTAATCTCCACCTTGGCAAACCGTCGTCACGATACTTCAGGTAAGAATCTAACCAAATCCTCTGTACAGTTTGTACCCCCTTTCTGATGCACTTTAGGTGACAGGTGTTGGAAATTTGTATTTGGCCGATGCCATGTCAAGTGTTTTTTTGTGGATGCAAGTCGTAGTGGTTCTGGAAAATACTATTTGATGGATTCATGCAGATTACACATATTCGAATTTTTAAAATTTATCAAGCGGGACATTAATTAACAAACAGCATTAATTATCTAACAGTACATACTGCGACCCTTCAGAATTCATGCTTATTATAGCTTTCTACCAACTTGTGTTAAGGGTAGAGGTACATTGGTACTTCCTAGAAGTTCATGATTAGTACTTACAAAGAGTTCAATTGAGAATTGAAGTAAGCATCATAAAATACCATTCTGGGCATCTGATGCGAAATCTTGGGCAGTCTTTTCAACCTTGGATTGTGATCAGTATATTATTCACTTCTCATCTTTTGTAAACAGTAACAACTCAACCATATATTCAAGTGCTAGCAATTGTACGATTGGCTCCAGCTAGCCAAAGGACCATGAACTGTACTAGTTGCAAGACGCCTAAAGAGTAGGACCACAGAATGATTGTTATGAGATGCTTTTTTTGCATTTGATGAATTTGTCTGTCTAGTCTTTTGCAGCGCTGCTATATGTTTTGGCCTCTTATCCTGATTTTGCATATCTGGGGTTAGCATGTTGTGGCCACTTGTTCCTGATCGGACATATCCTGACTAGGTCTTCTCAGCAACATGAAAACAACTTAATTGGCTGTGTTCTGCAGCCCAGCTGTTCTTCTACCTGTATCCAGGAAGCCTCTCTACGTTTCTTAGATGCTACCAATTCTATTATGAATCTTGTGGTTGGGCATCACACTGAGGCTGTTAGGTTAACATTGTCCAGGGTTCAGGACGCTTACTGTGTATGAACTGAACCAAGTATATCTTGCTTCTAATTTCCATCTTTCTATGCTTCTTCAGCCAGCTGAAGCTGTCGCACCCTGATCACGTGCTAGTTAAGACCACCACGTCAGCGGAGGATAATTTCGAGAGGGCACTCCAAGCCGTCGCCTGAAACACCCCTGCCTCATTCCAGTTTGCGCATTGAGCATCCCCTGTTCCATTTTGAAGTGCTTTAACAGAGTGAATTGTATTGGTTTTGCTTTATATTGTTCTGTGGTAACACACCGCTCGGCCAACCCTGTACTCAAACACAAACACCTGCTGTATGAACGGATATATATGTAGAATCTCCAATCATGGCATTTGTTGTCAACATCGGTATCTTGTTATGTTGTGCTGGCTAATTCCTCCGCCAGCGACGTGTCTGGATCATGTAAAACATCGTGCTCTCTGTGATGCCTGTATCCATATGCGCACGTTATGTGATTTATGCGTGCATGCCTGTGTTGCATTCAGTTCATATGTGTGCATGGACGTTCAGGTCTGTCTCCTGTATGGCTGTATCTACATGCCCGGTCTCATTGAAAGGAAAAGTTTGATAAATCAATTCTCCATGCCCTTTAAACCTTTTCTTGGGGGAAACAGATGGTGATCCCTCCTAATTTAGCTGGCGGGTGTTCTTCAAAATATCGGGTTTCTTCCTTTAACCTCCCATAACAAGGTGTGAGCAAATCCCATGATAAGATTGATTTTTATTTTGTGGGTGAATAATGTATTACTCAACTCAAGAAGTTCATACAATCAATTGTAGCAAGCTCCATAGCAGCTGTAGGACCCGAACCGATCCAAGTCATAGTTCTACCTTCTAAACGAGCAAATCTAGCTATGTTATCACTGACTCTATTTTGGTTATGATTAACACGAGTAATACATGAATCGCGAATAGTCATGAGATATCTAATCTCCTTAATGAGCGATGAATAAACCGATCTATCCACCTCCTTTGCCTGGATCAAATTTACTGCAACAATAGAGTCCATCTTAATATCAATAGGAAGCTCACTTCTCTGGATCAAAAACAACAACCCCTTCATACATGCACATAATTCGGCTTCAAGAGCATCTCGACATGATAACCTGCTCCCTCCGGAAAATAGGACTGATAATCTGCACTTGAACTCTAGACCGTTCAGAAACAGGTGAAAACGCCCTCTTGTGATCCCACCCTAGATCAACGTCATGGCTTCATTCAGAAAAATGAAAAAAACCGACGAAAAAAAAACCCGTCATGGCTTGTGGTCGATGCGACATCTGTGTGTTCATGGATGTTTCACTGCAATGAGTCGTGACAGCTGCATATGAATCCATATTGTCTCCTGTCATCATTTTTCTTGTCTAGGGCCTCTTTGGGCCGTAAGATATTCACGAAAAGTTTTGAGGATTCCAATCTTTTTACCCGGTAGCAATCCATAGGATATGATATCTGAATCCTGCTTTTGTCATTATTCTGTTTTTAGTTTTTACTGCAAACTTGGTCATATTTTATGTTTTCTAGTTCTTTTCGTTCCAATCCAAAGAGGCCCCCGATGGCACGAACGCCAGAAATATTGATACCAGCGTCATTGACTCGGCCATGAGACCAGCCTATCAAGTGGTGAAAAGTATAAATATGATCATCTAGAGTCAGAGGATGACTTGTCATGCCGAGGAGGATTTGGAGTCAAAAATGCTAGACATACAAAGATTTATAAGCTTTTACAAGCTCTTTTCATCTAACAACCAATCACAAACCTCCCCCCCTCCCCTCCGATTTTCAAGGGGGTAGGCCGTCCCGCTCACTTGTTGACCAATAAAAACTAACCCATCTGTAAAAGCCTGTAAACTGTTTGTACGTGTAGCATTGCCGATTTGGAGTCGTAAAATTTTCCACAAAAAGGAAGACATGCATACATGCGAGAAGCTCCATACACATTACAATCACTTTATATATTATTCATAACTGTCAAAAAGAATGCTACACACCCAACATCACAACTCGCATGTATATTTGCACTTATGCACGATACAGTATATACTACTTGATACACATTTACACAACCGCATGTTCGCCGCTCCACACTGAAAGATAGTCAGAGCTAGCTGCCCATGCATGTATGTGTTATAGAGATTACACATGACATGTGTCATGCATGTATGTATGACCAAACATGCAGACACTCCGTATACGTACTTACCTTGAAAAGGCGCTAGCTCCATGCACGCGGGCATGCATGAGGATGCAGGTGGTGGTACAGTGGTATCTGGTATGTATGTAGGTGCTAATCGATGGAGGCCGGCGATCATGAAGGGCACTGGAACGAGGACGGCACGTGCTTGCCGCACTGGTTGACGAGCACCGAGATGGCGACGGGGAGCACGAGCTTGACGTTCAGCGCCTTGGCCTTGATGGTGGTGCAGAGGCAGAGCGCGGCGTCGAGGTCGGCCACGCCGGACAGCAGCGGGCAGCAGGTCTCGCTGGCGTTGGCGCCCACCACCGCGTGCACCAGCCCGTTGAGCGCGTCCACGCACGCCACCAGCTTCAGCACGTCCACGGGGCACTTGCCCGTCGGCGACGACGGCGCCGGAGGGCTAGGCGTCGCCGGCGTCGGGGGCGTCGGCGCGGGGGAGTACGGCGGCGGAGGGCACGGCACCGACGACGGCGGGGGCGGGGGCTTCACCTTCGGCGGCGGCGGCGGGGGAGGCGTCGTCGGGGTCGGGCAGCTGGGGCACGCCGACGAGGGCACGGACAGCACGGAGAGCAGCGCCACCAGCACGAGCGGCGCAATGCGGGCCATGGTGCCTGGCTAGCTAGCTTCGAGTTTGAAGTGCTCTAGCTTCTTGCTCTTGGCTAGCCTGCGCTGCGCTGGTCTGAGGGAAGAAGATGAAGCGGGGCGTGCTTATATAGGCGAGCGTGAGGTCGTGGTGCGACGGACGAACTGCTGGTGTGCGTCGGTCGCGGCTCGGTGGACACGGCGAAGTGTCGCGTACGCCTCAGTAGTCAGTACCCAGTCGTACACTGGCAGCGAGATTGTGGCTGGCGTGGACTCGGATGAATCCATCGACGGCCGCTTCTGACGACCAAGGTCTCCGTCG
This sequence comes from Triticum aestivum, assembly GCF_018294505.1. NCBI lineage: Eukaryota > Viridiplantae > Streptophyta > Magnoliopsida > Poales > Poaceae > Triticum > Triticum aestivum. The sequence continues at coordinate 682,435,987 of NC_057797.1, forward strand.
TTTTGTTCCTGGAATCATGCGTGTGTGGAAGATCGCCGATCGTGTGGTGCCTGCGTCTGCATGTCGCGGTTAAATCGGCAGACTCTGCCGAGCCAAGCCGTTTCAACCGTCGCACGCTAGTCGTTACATAGCCTCTGCTTTTTTTTTCTTAAAGGAGAGATGAAACCTTCCCATTTTTGGGTTGATTAAGGAGAAATTTGCCGTCCGTTTAATCTGAGAAAAACATGATGACAGTGGCACAAACTTGAAGGTCGCATCACCGAGAAGATCAATTTTTCACATATAAGTGGCTTTATCAGCACCCATGGCACCATGACTCAACGACTCCGACTTCACTGCGGACAAAGCGCCGTCATGCGGATCATCTCTAGGCATGCACCAAGTCCATGCATCCTGATACACTACGGACCACGGCATCCATCGATGAAGAGGCAACTCGGGTTTCGGTGGCTTGACTTGCAACTTGACATCGTTGCCGCACTTTAATTTGTTGCCCCTCGACACATCACCTCCGACTTCATCGCATCTTGGTGAATTGATGAGCCAAAACATTCAATCATAAGGGCGGAATACTAACATAAATATTGCGCAACATGATGCCCATCAATGTCCCTCATATGTAACTGTTGTCTCGGCACAACTTACACCACCCAAGCTCTGCTCTTGGGCATGACAAGGAAGAGTCATCGTCCAACCATATGCCGATCTCATTACCTTTCTTTTCTTCAAATGTAGTCATCCTCAATCTCAAGTGTCGGTAATGCCATAGGCTCGATGACACTGGAGACCAAAGAAGGAGACCTCACCAGAGTTAGGTGTTTGGGTTATGGGTGGTTAGTGTGATGCGTATCTGAATGGATTGAGTGTTTAGATGAAAGGCTTGATCCCGCCGCAAGTAACATAAATGACAAACTAGAGGCAAGATTATGCATAACATATGCGCCCATGTTGGCGGAAATGAGGCTATATTAAGGAGGTTGGAGGAAGATGAAGAAAATATTATTTGAGGAAAGAAATAATCTGAGCTGCCGGCAATCTCTTATCTTTAACGAAGCATGTTATGTTTCTCTTTGGATGAAATACATCCACAACCATCGAACTTGTGGAGTAGGTGCAATCTAGTCCTCAAACTCAGGAAATGCTCCACTTTGCTCCTCAAACATGCTAAAAATGGTCCCCGCAGGGTGATTTGTACATTTCTCATACTTGTGTAGTTGACCTGTGGCGTTTCTCTATTTTCTCTCACCGTCCGCGATAGAAAGCCAACACTCTCTTTTCCCTCACTATACATGTCAGAATGTATTGCTTTGTATTTATTTGGGAAAAGATTCCCAACCTTATACACAAAAAGGTTGCGCCAATATCCATCATCCAATCAATGGTGGATGTTTGACCGCTACATACTCGTGCAGCTAGAATCTCCACTACTGCTATTTATGATATCCCCAAACCCCTAAGTTTTTATCGATTTCTCCATATTCCTAATATGATAGCAGTATAACTTAGTCCTTTTTTGCGAATGAGTATAACTTAAAGTCTTGAATTGATGCAATTTTCTTATTAGTTTGTGGTATAGTGATACGAAACAAGAAGATGTTATTCATCACTAGGTCACTAACCAGTTGATAATCTCTGAAAAGAAAGGAAAACAACCGCAGTCTACAGAAAAGAGGACTAAGTTCTTGCCACGTTTTATCTAGTTTGTCAAGCATGAAGAACTAAATCTAGATCCTTACATATTGTGTAGTCTAGATATATTTTCTTTATGCTTTTGCATGTGGTATTCTTTTAACAGTTATAAGTTGTTTGTTTTTGGCCTGGGTCTTACTTTGATCATAGCTCCACCGCTGTTCATACATACGTTTGTACGTACTCTCTCTGTTTCAAAATAAGTCACTAGTAGAAAACAGGGCTTTGGTCCAGGCCGGGTCAGCCCATTAGTCCCGGTTCAGTCCAGAACCGGGACCAATGTGGGCATTGGTCCCGGTTCGTGAGCCCAGGGGGCCGGCCGGGCCACGTGGGCCATTGGTCCCGGTTCATCTGGACCTTTTGGTCCCGGTTGGTGGGATGAACCGGGACCAATGGGCCTCGCTCCTGGCCCATCATCATTGGTCCCGGTTGGTGGCTTGAACCGGGACCAAAGGCTCCCCTTTAGTCCCGGCTCATGTCACCAACCGGGACCAATGAGGTGCCTATATATACCCCTCGCTCGCGAGCAGAGCACTCCAGTGCTCTGTTTTTCTCTGGCCGAGGGGGAGAGGGCTTGGTGGTGCTCTAGCTCACCTCCTATGCACACAAGGTGTTCGATGGAATGCCCGAGCCACACTACTTAAGCTTTCTCCTCTCCAAGCTCGACCTCCAAGCTCCATTTTCCATAATATTTGTCTAGGTTTAGCGGTCCGTCACGCCCCGTCCCCGTCTTCACCGCCGTCGATCACCCGCGCCGAGCTCATCGCCGGCACCACCGTGGTGAGCCTCTTGTTCTTATCTTCTTTCTGAAAGGAAAAATATTCTTACTTGTATGTTTACATAGATACTTGTATTATTTTCTTACTTTTATTATTGCATCTTATATAGTGCGATGGTTTTGGTATCCGCCCCCGTCGGCCCTCGTCCTGTCTATGATTCGGATGTGGTATATATATTATCTTTATAACTATTGGTTCATTTATTGTTTATGAAAATTATGCCGACCAACGTGACATAGATTTTATTTATGTAGGATGTATGTGAATCGGAAATGCCAACCGACCCTATTGTCGAGAGGTTAAATTTAGTTGAAGAAGAAAACAATTTGTTGAAGGAAAAAATAAAAAAAATTGAGGAGGAGAAGATGATATTGGAGTTGCATGTTGCGGATGTCGTCGATGATCACAAGATCAAGATGGATGCAATGCGCTTGAAGATTAGAAAGATTAGAAAATATGCCATTCATACCGAGGCTTGGTATCATTATGCCGTTGGATCAATTGTTACCTTGGTTGCGATTATGATCGCATTTGTTTTCGCATTGAAATGTTTTACATAGTTTCAATGTATGGTTTAATTAATTAGATGCTCTGGAGAGCTATATGTTGTTAGATGAGAACTATGTATGCACTTTGGTTTTAATGTGATGATGAACTTCTATTAATTTGGACACTTAATTATATATAATGCACGCAGATGAACCGGCAATGGATGTACGGTGACAGACACACCCGCGAGTACATTAAGGGCGTGCATGAGTTTCTCGATGCGGCTGAGGCAAACAAGCAGAATGGTTTTATGTGTTGTCCATGCACTGAATGTGGGAATACGAGGTCTTACTCTAACCGGAAAATCCTTCACTCCCACCTGCTTTACAAGGGTTTCATGCCACACTATAATGTTTGGACGAGGCACGGAGAAATAGGGGTTATGATGGAAGACGGCGAAGAAGAAGAGTACGATGACAACTATGTGCCCCCTGAATACGGTGATGCTGCAACGGGGGGAGCTGGTGAAGATCAAGAGGAACCAGACGATGTGCCCAATGATGCTGCAACGGGTGAAGCTGCTGAAGATCAAGAGGAACCAGACGATGTGCCCGATGATGATGATCTCCGCCGGGTCATTGTCGATGCAAGGACGCAATGCGAAAGTCAAAAGGAGAAGCTGAAGTTCGATCGCATGTTAGAGGATCACAAAAAAGGGTTATACCCCAATTGCGAAGATGGCAACACAAAGCTCGGTACCGTACTGGAATTGCTGCAGTGGAAGGCAGAGAATGCTGTGGCTGACAAAGGATTTGAGAAGCTACTGAAAATATTGAAGAAGAAGCTTCCAAAGGATAACGAATTGCCCGACAGTACATACGCAGCAAAGAAGGTCGTATGCCCTCTAGGATTGGAGGTGGAGAAGATACATGCATGCCCTAATGACTGCATCCTCTACCGCGGTGCATACAAGGATCTGAACGCATGCCCGGTATGCGGTGCATTGCGGTATAAGATCAGACGAGATGACCCTGGTGATGTTGACGGCGAGCCCCCCAGGAAGAGGGTTCCTGCGAAGGTGATGTGGTATGCTCCTATAATACCACGGTTGAAACGTCTGTTCAGAAACGAAGAGCATGCCAAGTTGATGCGATGGCACAGTGAGAACCGAAAGAAAGATGGGAAGTTGAGAGCACCCGCTGACGGGTCGCAGTGGAGAAAAATCGAGAGAAAGTACTGGGATGAGTTTGCAAAGGACCCAAGGAATGTATGGTTTGCTTTAAGCGCGGATGGCATTAATCCTTTCGGGGAGCAGAGCAGCAATCACAGCACCTGGCCCGTGACTCTATGTATGTATAACCTTCCTCCTTGGATGTGCATGAAGCGGAAGTTCATTATGATGCCAGTTCTCATCCAAGGCCCTAAGCAACCCGGCAACGAAATTGATGTGTACCTAAGGCCATTAGTTGAAGAACTTTTACAGCTGTGGAATGGAAACGGTGTACGTACGTGGGATGAGCACAGACAGGAGGAATTTAACCTTAAGGCGTTGCTGTTCGTGACCATCAACGATTGGCCCGCTCTCAGTAACCTTTCAGGACAGACAAACAAAGGATACCACGCATGCACGCACTGTTTAGATGACACTGAAAGTATATACCTGGACAAATGCAGGAAGAATGTGTACCTGGGCCATCGTCGATTTCTTCCGACCAACCATCAATGTCGAAAGAAAGGCAAGCATTTCAAAGGCGAGGCAGATCACCGGAAGAAGCCCGCCATGCGCACCGGTGATCACGTGCTTGCTATGGTCAATGATTTACACTACGTAATCTTTGGAAAGGGTCCCGGTGGACTAGCTGTTCCGAATGACGCTGAGGGACACGCACCCATGTGGAAGAAGAAATCTATATTTTGGGACCTACCCTACTGGAAAGACCTAGAGGTCCGCTCCTCAATCGACGTGATGCACGTGACGAAGAACCTTTGCGTGAACCTGCTAGGCTTCTTGGGCGTGTATGGGAAGACAAAAGATACACCTGAGGCACGGGAGGACCTGCAACGTTTGCACGAAAAAGACGGCATGCCTCCGAAGCAGTATAAAGGTCCTGCCAGCTACGCTCTTACGAAAGAAGAGAAAGAAATCTTCTTTGAATGCCTGCTCAGTATGAAGGTCACGACTGGCTTCTCGTCGAATATAAAGGGAATAATAAATATGCCAGAGAAAAAGTTTCAGAACCTAAAGTCTCATGACTGCCACGTGATTATGACGCAACTGCTTCCGGTTGCATTGAGGGGGCTTCTACCGGAAAACGTCCGATTAGCCATTGTGAAGCTATGTGCATTCCTCAATGCAATCTCTCAGAAGGTGATCGATCCAGAAATCGTACCAAGGCTAAGGAGTGATGTGGCGCAATGTCTTGTCAGTTTCGAGCTGGTGTTCCCACCATCCTTCTTCAATATCATGACGCACGTCCTAGTTCATCTAGTCGACGAGATTGTCATCCTGGGGCCCGTATTTCTACACAATATGTTCCCCTTTGAGAGGTTCATGGGAGTCCTAAAGAAATATGTCCGTAACCGCGCTAGGCCAGAAGGAAGCATCTCCATGGGCCATCAAACAGAGGATGTTATCGGGTTTTGTGTTGACTTCATTCCTGGCCTTAAGAAGATAGGTCTCCCTAAATCGCGGTATGAGGGGAGACTGACTGGAAAAGGCACTCTTGGAAGAGACTCAATAATATGCAGGGACGGATATTCTTGGTCTCAAGCAAACTACACAGTTCTACAGAACTCTACCTTGGTGACCCCGTATGTCGATGAACACAAGAACAGTCTGCGCTCCAAACACCCGGAGCAGTGCGACGACTGGATTACATGTGAACACATCAGGACTTTCAGCAGTTGGTTGGAAACACGTCTCAGAGGTGACAACACTGTTTGTGATGAGTTGTACTTGTTGTCCAGGGGACCATCTTTGACTGTATTGACTTACAAAGGATACGAGATAAATGGGAATACATTTTACACGATCGCCCAAGATCAAAAGAGCACCAACCAAAACAGCGGTGTCCGCTTTGATGCAGCAACCGAGAGCGGAAAGGACACATATTATGGTTACATAGTGGACATATGGGAACTTGACTACGGACCTGATTTTAAGGTCCCTTTGTTTAAGTGCAAATGGGTCAATCTGTTAGGCGGCGGGGTACAGGTAGACCCACAGTACGGAATGACAACAGTGGATCTGAAAAATCTTGGGTACACTGACGAACCGTTCGTCCTAGCCAATGATGTGGCACAGGTTATCTATGTGAAGGACATGTCTACCAAACCGAGAAAAAGAAAAGATAAGGAAGCGAATACATCATACGATGAGCCAAAGCGCCACATAGTTCTTTCAGGAAAAAGGGACATCCTGGGAGTGGACGGCAAGACAGACATGTCTGAAGATTATGAAAAGTTTCATGAAATTCCTCCCTTCAATGTCAAGGCTGACCCAAGCATCCTGATAAACAATGAAGATTATCCATGGTTACGGCGCAATAAGCAAATGACACAAGCGAAGAAAAAGTGAAGACTTTCTCCCGCAACTATTATGATGATACCATGCCAACTTTGTAACACACGAACATGCTACCATTGTCCGTTTTGTACATGCACATGCTATGTGGGTGAAATTATGATACCATGCCAACTTTCAACTTTTTCAGAGTTCATTTGAAATGCTTTCATGTCTTATGGTTCGGCCCTCGTAATACCATGACCATTAGTCCCTGGCCCATGCCAACTTTCAACTTTCAACTTTCTAAAACTAATGGCACTAACAGAAAGTTTATAATTTTGCTCCTCGCCCCTGGCCCATGACCATTAGTCCCGGTTTGTGCCACAAACCGGGACTAAAGGGTTGGTCCTCGTTGCGGGCAGAGTTTAGTCCCACCTCGCCAACCGAAGGGGGCTCACACCGGTTTATAAGCCCTTCCCTCTCTGCCTTGTTGAGCTCCTCTCAAAGTGAAAATAGATGCCCTAATAGAGAAAAGTTTAACCTAAATTCATAGTGAATTTCTCTGAAATTCATAGAAATTTACTAGGAATTTAGGTTGAATTTTCTCTATAAGCGCATCTATTCTCATTTTTTAGTAAGTTAATCACAAACTTGTGATTCAAACAATTTTCAAAGAATTCAAATTTTAACTATTCAAATTTGAAAACTAATGGCACTAACAGAAAGTTTATAATTTTTCTAAAACTAATGGCACTAACAGAAAGTTTATAATTTTGCTAACCTAAAAGCAAACAGAATTAAAAATTAAAGCAAAAAACAAAATAAAATAAATAATGCAGAAAACAAAACAAAAAACTGGAAAAAAATAGCAACAATAAGTATTTTGTTGTAAGTAGAAACAAAATAAAATAAATAAAGCAACAGAAAGTTTATAATTTTGCTGACCTAAAAGCAAAAAGAATTAAAAAATAAAGCAAAAAACAAAAGAAAATAAATAATACAGAAAACAAAACAAAAAAACTGGAAAAAATGAAAATAGCAACAATAAGTATTTTGTTGTAAGTAGAAACAAAATAAAATAAATAAAGCAACAAAGAAAACAAAAAAAACAAAAAAAGTGTTTTCAAATTTGAAAACTAATGGCACTAACAGAAAGTTTATAATTTTTCTAAAACTAAAAGCAAAAAGAATTAAAAAATAAAGCAAAAAACAAAAGAAAATAAATAATGCAGAAAACAAAACAAAAAAACTAGAAAAATAAATAAATATAGCAACAATAAGTATTTTGTTGTAAGTAGAAACAAAAAACAAAAAAACAAAAAAAGTGCCACCTACTGGGCACCCACGGCCTGAATACGACTAGAAACCCTACCATGGGCCAGGATTCAGGCCCGCAGGAGGCCCAGTAGGCCCACAGGCACACATTGCACGGTTAGGCCCGAAAGCCTACTTTAGAGAGGAGATCGAGAGGGAAGGCCCACCGCACCTTATAAACAGGTGCGGCTCCCTCTCAACTAGCAAGGTGGGACTAAACATTTGGGCGCGGGGCAGCACAAGGCCTTTGGTCCCGGTTGGTGGCACCAACCGGGACTAAAGGGGGCATTGGTCACGGTTCGTGGCACCAACCGTGACCAATGCCCCCCTTTAGTCCCGGTTGGTGCCACCAACCGGGACCAAAGGCACCGCTTCGGCACTTGGGCAGCACAAGGCCTTTGGTCCCGGTTGGTGGCACCAACCGGGACTAAAGGGGGGCATTGGTCCAACCGTGACCAATGCCCCCATTTAGTCCCGGTTGGTGCCACCAACCGGGACCAATGCGCCGTCTATATAAGCAAGACTTGTGAAAAATTTCGTTCAGTTCTTCGATCGCGCCCCGACGACGCCGCCAGGCTACCCCTCTGCGCCTCGCCGTCGCCGTCGTCGCCCCGCCTCCGACGCCGTCCCGCGCCGCCCCGATGCCGTCGCCACCCCGCGCCGCCCCGACGCCGTCGCCGCGCACCACCCCGCGATGTCGCGGTCTCTCCGCGCCGCCCCGACGCCGTCGCCTCCCCGCGTCGCGCCCCGACGCCGTCGCCGCCCCGCCTCTGCCTCGCCGTCGCCTCTGCCTCGCCGCGCCCCAGCTGCCCCGCGCCGTCATTGCCTCTGCCTCGCTGTGGTCTGGGCCGGCACCGCCCCCCTCTCCCCCCTTTTTTTTGCAAACACATATGTGTTTTTTTCCTGCAGATTATATGTATATGTATGAGTATATGATGATGTATGAGTATATGTATGTGCTGAAAAGATAGATTTTTAGAAAAAATACTATTTTTTCTGTTGATGATATGATGCTGTTTTTTTTCATATATGCATTTTTTCATATATGTATTAATTTTTTAAGTTGTTAGTAGATATCGATTTTAGGTTAGTGCATTTTATCACTGATTTTAGGTTAGTTGATCGATTTAGTGCATTTTATGTTTGTTGCATTTATGTTGTTGCATTTTAGGTTAGTGCATTTGCTAAGTGATATTAAGAAAGGAAGGAAAAGAAGGATAGGAAAGAAGAAAATAAGAAGAGGAAAGAAAGAACAAGAGGAGAGGAAGAAAAGGAGAAATAAATAAGAAGAAGAAAAAAGAAGAAAAAGAAGAGGAGAATAAGAAAGGAATAGTGGAGAAGAAGAGAAAATAGAATATTCTATTTTCTATATTCTATTTTCTCTTCTTCTCCACTATTCCTTTCTTCTTCTCTTCTTTTTTTCTTCGATCTTCTCCTCTAGCTATTCCTTTCTTCGAGGGTTCTATAGGGTCGAGGGATCGAGGGTCGAGGGTTCCAGGGTCGTCTAGGGGTCGAGGGTTCCAGGGTCGTCGAGGGTTCGAGGGGTCGAGGATCGCCGAGGGGTCGAGAGAGGTTTCCTAGTGTCAAAGTATTGAAGAAATCCATGGCTTCATCATTAGCCGGAAGTAACCAGGGCATGACGAAGTCCTCCAAAGTTATTTTGGAATGGTGTCCCGGATAGGATAATTTGCCTTTTTGTATGAATTTCAGCAAAGGCCTTCCAAATAACGATATTTGGAAGGTTCTTGCTGAACTTTGTACCAAAAAGCGAATTATCTTATCTGGGACTCCGTTCCAAAATAACTTTGGAGAGCTTCGTACCATCATGCACCTGTTACTTTCGCCTAATGATGAAGACATGGTTTTGTTGAATCCTTTGATAGTAGGCAACCTCCCGACCCCTCGGCGATCCTCTCGAACATGAGAGGAAGAAGAGGATAAAAAAAGAAGAGGAAGAAGAAGAAAAAAAGAGGAGAAGAAAGAATAGAGGAGAAGATCTCCTCTATTCTTTCTTCTCCTCTTTTTTTCTTGTTCTTCCTCTTTTTCTATCGGGAACGTGGCGCAGGCTTCGACGCCCACGTCACTTGTGGGACGTGGATGTAGTGTTCGACACCGACGGCCACATGTATCTCACACCCACGATACTTGCTATTTAGGGTTTCCTCTATCGCTCGGTGACCCTCGACGACCCTCGTTCCCGATAAAAAAAAGAGGAAGAAGAAGAAAAAAAGAGGAGAAGAAAGAATAGAGGAGTTCTTACTCCTCTATTCTTTCTTCTTCTCTTTTTTTCTTCTTCCTCTTCTTTTTTTATCCTTGAAGCGTTGTCGAGGCCACCCCAAACCCTAGAGAAGCAGCGTCGAGGCCACCCCAAACCCTAGAGAAGCAGCGTCGAGGCCACTAATTAATATTAGTTCTACATTTTTGCCACTAATATATCCATCTGTCATGTTTGAATAATAATTGTCATGTTGTCAATATTTGTAGAAACTATGGACACCGCCCGAGACGAAGTACAAGAAGAATTGTTGGGGGACATAATCGCACGAGGAAGTGATGCCATCTGCTCGTTGTTTCTCAGCGACACCAATGGTCTGGAAGCAGCTGGCTATGATTATGATGGCTCTGGTGACCTAATGCCGGTGCAAGAAGGAGACCGTGAGGACGGCTCCGGTGACCCAATGCCGGTGCAAGAAGGAGACCGTGATGACGTCTCCGGTGACCGAACCGAGTCCGGCCAGGTATATATATTAGTTAAGCTTCTGCTGACTAGCTAATTGATGCATTCATTGTTTTGGTATGTACACATATTAATTAAGTCTTTGTTCTTTTTTCTAGCCCTCCGGATCGAGCACAACTTCGGTAAAGAGACGAGGCCCGAAGAAAAAGTTGAGCTCGGATGAAAAGTTTGAGATCATAGCAATCGCGCCCGACGGCCAACCGATTGAACCCCTCCGGACAAAGAGCGCATTTGTTGCTCAGTGCGGGGTTTTGGTTAGGGACAAGATCCCGATCAGCATCCAGCAATGGTTTAAGCCGGCTACAGAAGACCCTGAGGTGTCTTATGTCAATGATATGCAGAAAAATGATCTTTGGACTGAGCTGAAGTCAAATTTCACCCTACCGCCAGAGGATAATCCAGAGAAGCCAGTTAAAGAGCAATTAATCAAGTCTTTTGCTCTTAAGAGGATGGCAGAACTATTCAGGAGGTGGAAGAAAGAGCTGAATAAGTTTGTCGAAAATAATGAGACACCAGAATTCAAGGGCAGATATGAGAAGATCAGAGATCACTGGCCCGCATTTGTGGCCCACAAGACATCGGAAAAGAGTAAGAAGATGTCGGCGACAAACAAGCAAAATGCTGCGAAGAAGAAGCATCACCATCGCACGGGGTCAGGTGGCTACCTCGTAGCCCGGCCTAAGTGGGCCAAGACTGAGAATGATCTGGTTGATAAAGGGATCGAACCAGAGACAATTAACTGGCCAGACCGTTGCCGGACTTGGTTCTTCGGGGCTGGCGGAACCTTGGACCCTGTAACAGGGAAGTGCATTTGGACGAACGATCAAATGGACATACCAGTCAGGAAGCTTCAGCAGTATATCGAAGCAGCGCAGCAAGGGACGTTCTTTCCAGACAGAGAGAACGACGAGCTCACAATGGCCCTCGGGAATCCTGAGCACCCTGGACGGACACAAGGCACGCCAGGCTCCATTCCGTGGAAGGTTGGGTTTCCGGACGCAGGCGGTTACAAATCCCATGAGAGGAGGAAAAAAGTGTAGCAGACCCAAATGCAGGCGCTGCAAGCAAGGGTACAAGCGATAGAGGAACGAGAAGCAAATCGCAGCAAACATACTACCGAAGCTTCCCTCGAAGCTACCCCGCCATCTCAGCTGAGAAGCAGCATGGCTTCCACCGAGCTGCTTCAGCCGGAGCATGCCTTGACGGCTCCTGCCAGCTATCCCGTGGATGCTATCACGGAGTCTCAAAATTGCCACCTTATGACGCAATGGATGAATTTGAAGGTCAAGGCGGCTGTTGGCTCTGTTTATCCTACTGAACCCGGCGCAACTTTTCACTGCCGGCCGATTCCAGAAGGATATGCTAGGGTGATGGTGGATGAAATAACGGAGGGATTTGAGGACCTCCAGCTTGACCACCCTACCGGTGAAGGGGAGACTAGGCTGGGGTCTGCTCTGAAGACTCCATGCCTATGGCGGAAGGAGCTCATCAACCTTCCGAACTGGACGCCTCCGCCTCCTCCTCCTCCTCCGGCAAGTCAGGGCACTGCGCCTCCTCCACCGCCTCCTCCTCCGGCGAGTCAGGGCACTCCGCCTCCTCCACCGCCTCCTCCTCCGGCGAGTGACGATCAGGGCACTCGACCGGCTCCTTCTCCAGCGCGTGGTGACACTCCGCCTCCTTCTCCGCTTGCGCCGACGCGCCCGAGCAGCCAGCCTCCTCCTTCTCCGCCTCGTCAAGGGCGGAAGAGACCTGCCGCCGCTCCGGCTGCTCCGGCACGTCGTAGTCCTTCTCCTCCGCCTCGTAAGCAAGTAAAGAAGACAACCACTCCATCTTCTCGGCCGACGTCTAGCAGTATAGCCAGAGGCGGGAGGAAATACAGATTTGGTCATTCTCTGAAGACTCCACATAAGTTACCATACGAGAGGATCCCGGAGGAGAACGCCAAGATCGCACGAGAAGAAGTGAGGAACTACTTTGAAGGGGTGAAAGCAAAGAAACATCCACCTCCGAAGGAGAAGGTAGATCCGGATAAAGCGAAGCGCACTCTGGCTGCCCTGACAAAACCACCCAAGTCTCCGCCGAAAGGAAACTATGAGCGCATTATTGGAAAGGAATTTGCCGAAGCGGAGCGGTCGGGAAGTGCTGTCAGTGATCAAAGGCTGAAAGAACGATGAGCTGGGAAACAAATTGCCCAGCTTGGCGAACAAGCGAAGCAATCGTGCCCCCCGCTCAAGGTGCCTAGCGACAACGTCGCTAATGATCCGAGGATGGTGCCCGGTTATAGCAATCTTGGCGATTACCTGCCCGACGATGTACATTATGATTTCATGGAGGTGCAGATACAAAGATACGAGTACGGGAAGCCTCTCGTCAAAGATGAAAGATCTCTATCAACGATGATGCGAAGATTGCATGATTGGTACTTGAAAATCTACAGAGACTCTGGGGGGAGGAGTACTTTGTATGTGAAAGTTAAAAAGGAGCATGACCTCGTTGGAATTGAACTGTTGCCTGTTCCATTTGAGGAGTTCTTTCAGTTTTTCAATCAATTGGCCCTCGATAAAACAACGGTCGCCTGCTACTGTCTGTAAGTAGTACTACTTCTGTCATTAAGTCTCTCTATATAGCTCAGCTCTTTCATTGCATGTATTTATAATCATCCTCACTATATTATGCAGATTGAAGATCGCCGAATTGAAGAAAAGACAAGTCGGTGATATTGGGTTCATTAACACATATCTCATAGATGCAACTCAGGTTAAATTTCATGCCGCAGCTACCGAGGCCAACTTGCTACGATCGTTGGTAATAAATGAAAACAAAGATATAATACTCTTTCCTTACAACTTCAAGTGAGTGTTACTGTCTTGTGCGTATTCGGTTTCCCTTATATATTAGTCAAGGTTATAGTAATGTAATTGATGAGTTATGCATGCGTGTGCAGTTTCCACTATATTCTCCTAGAGATTAAGCTTGAGCAGGGACTAGTAACCGTCTTAGACTCAAGACGAAAAGATCCCCAGGACTATGCAGACATGACTCAAATACTCGAGAAGTAAGTTAAATCGATCATTATCCACCATATCAGCAACTTTGTTCATTTCCTGATATATCAAGTAATTGTTTTCTTTGTCCGGCAGGGTTTGGAGAAAATTCACCAGAAAAGCTCCGGGACTGCCGAAGGAGCTGCAATTTAGACACCCGAAAGTAAGTACTATAGTAGCATGTTCCGCGCATCTACTAGTGATTCAAGCGCTAGTTTCATCAACACCATTTGGCATTCTTGCTTATCAGTTTGATTGACCTCTATTTCTTGTAAAGTGGTTGTGGCAGGAACAAGGGAATGATTTCTGTGGATACTACGTTTGCGAGTCCATCCGCCACACGACCTGTGAGCGGGGCTACACTGACGAACAATATGAAGTACGTAAATAACAACATTCACAATTTTATTTTATTACCATCATTTGTGTTGAGTTTCATTCATTCATATATATATATATGTATTGACCCCCTTCTTTAAATTAGATGTTTCGGAAGCGGGATGAACTCCTAGCACCAGCTCGCATGCGAGCAATTCAAGAGGAATTGGCGGCATTCTTTCTTGACCACGTGATCGCTGAAGACGGAGAATACTATGTGGACCATGAGTCCGTATGATTATATTTGTAAGAGATAATTATTGTATATATGTAGCCGGTAGTGTCGGATAGATATACGAGAACTTGTTGTTCGACCAATCTCTCGGAGAAGGAGAGGTGGTCGATAATTATTGTATATATGTAGCCGATAGTGTCGGATAGATATATGTTCATGACGATCTTCTGTTTCCTTCGTTTGCTTACTAGCTAGCTAGCGTGTCTAGTCATCTCTATACGTATGTATAGTACGTAGCGTCGACCAAGCACGGACATAAGAGAGGACACTTCTCTCTATTAATTATAGTTAGCTAACACAATATATGAAACACCTAAATTAACCCCCCAAAACCCCCAACCCCCCCCCCCCTTTCAAAAAAAACAAAAACCCCAGCCACAAAAATGCTGACGCGTGGATGCCTATTGGTCCCGGTTGATGCCACCAACCGGGACCAAAGGGTCTCCTGCCTGGGCTCCGCGCACAGGCCACGTGGAGGCCCATCTGTCCCGGTTCTGGATTGAACCGGGACTAAAGGGACAGGGCATTAGTACCGACCCTTTAGTCCCGATTCCAGAACCGGGACAAAAGGCCCTTACAAACCGGGACAACTGGCCATTTTTCTACCAGTGAGTGTTTCGGTGACTTAGTATCAGTTTGCACTAAAGTTGTATTAAGTCAGTGATCACTGACACTTATTTTGAGACCGGGCGGAGTCATGTAATGTGTAAAGGACCGTATGAGGACCCCTTTGGCAAGTTGACTATTCTTTTGTGTAACTTAAAAATAATATTTTTCTTTTATAGTGAGAAATATCACATTTCGTTTTAGACTAGGATAGTACTCCTCCGGTCCTGGCTACGTGAGCTATAGCTCGGCCGTGAAACCTTAGCCAGGAGAAGTGCAAACAGCTGGAGAAGAGATCATGGTCAGATGATGGATCAAGTGAAAACATCCAAAAGCAAGGGGGGCTGCCGATATCTCGGCCACAAGATCGAGAGCGCAAGTTGGGGGTACATACATGCCCCACGAGTCCGCATGTGCCACGGATCGGTTACACATTGCCATTGCCTGTGCCGTGCGTGCAACTTGCATGCACCTACGGAGTACAAGATTGGCTTAGCCTAGCAGGTACGTAGTACCAGGTGCTCTGCTCCTGTCCGATTACCTACACGGGCCCGGCGCAGGCCCGCTCCCGTCCGCACGATCGATGATACGGCTAGCTAGTTAGCTACATACTGTGCTGAGAAACGCGCAATGCGCACGGCATGGGTCGGTTTCTTCTTCTTCTTCTTCTTGCCAGGACGAGGAGAGGAGAGGGGAGGGCCACATGCGCACAGCATCGATCGGGCGGTATGCGGCAAGTCCGCTGGGAGGGTTTTGGCGGCATCCCGTGCCGACGTTGGGGTACCTGTCGAGGGTCTATCGCTTGGTCATCCCTTGGGCACGCGACACAAGACATACATCCTTCCTGTCTTCCCACTTGCGCGCCACCGGACCGACCCCTCCTTTGGCTGCCTCTGCTTACCGGCCAGGCCAACCACCGGTAGGGTTCGGGCCGGCCGCAGACTAGCAGGCCGTCTCTCAGGGGTCTAAAACTGCCAGCTAGGCACATGTACGTTTGACATAGCACTGACATGGTAAATAGTTTTCATCCCGCTTTATAGATAAAGCTAACATCACATCCATAAAACAAGTTCAGGTCAGAAAAAATAATATAGTCTGTCGGGCAGCATCAGCACAGACACACCCAAAAAAAAAGCATAAAGAAAATAAGAAAAAAGACCACCAAGTGGCTTTGCCTCGCAGACTAGTTCCCCTGAGACGTGTGAAATGTATTCTAAAATAGTACATTCTCAAGTTGCCTAGCAGAATCAGATTTAACCTTGCAAAACTCATCCCCTCGTGCTTCTAGTCGTTCATGACAAATTTCAAGAAATATGATTGGAAGGCTTCTACATTTGGAGGACATTTACATTGCATTCAAATTAGTTTGTAAAAATTTCAGTATTTTTTAGTCTTCTTCGTGTATGTAGTATGTACTCATTCGAGCTCAATCCATTTCACTCCCTTGCATAGGAAAACAGGAGCAAGACGTGCAGTTCTTGTGATGAAGACCAGACGATTCAGCGTCTATTATTGCATGGCCACACTGGATTCTACACGGACCGACTTTCACATGAACACAAATTCAGAAGATATGGCCGGATCTTACGCCTCTGTCAGGCTTAGTGGGTAGAACAGTGCAGGTTTAGAAGCATGCGAGCATGTTGTTGTTGTTGTAGGCCATGAACAGGGGCATCCGTGTTGTAAACCCGTCCTGCAGCTGCAAGGCCAAGTGTGCTTCTAAGAACAACATGCTCCATGCATACATCTTGATTTTTTAGTTCTGGCGTGAGCGACATAACGTGGGCTACACGCACACGTACAGTTGCACGGCCTGCACAATGCCGTGCACGCACGGGTTCAGGGTATTTCTTTTGTTTGTTGTCTCGCGTACTGGGGCAGGCTCACATGCGTATGCATGCCTAGACGGACGACGGCTG
The DNA here is from genome assembly GCF_018294505.1 of Triticum aestivum. Lineage (NCBI taxonomy): Eukaryota > Viridiplantae > Streptophyta > Magnoliopsida > Poales > Poaceae > Triticum > Triticum aestivum. The sequence continues at coordinate 682,452,682 of NC_057797.1, forward strand.
CAAGGATAACATCGTCGCATCAGGTTTGGTTGCACGCATAAGGTTCAATCAGGCCCGTGCGGAAAAAAACCTGATTATTTGGTTATCTGCATTTATTGTTGAGCCTGCATTGTACGGAACTTAAAGCATGTCTAGGCCTGACTCGCTGGACAAACTAAGATTGATAGTTTCTGTTGGAATTTAGTCTATTTTGGGCAGCCCAATAACTATTTCAGAAATTCCTAATAAATCCTAGAGGCCCACTTAGCCCATTTGTGCAAGACAAGGGATACTACTAAAGTTTAATCTCACATTGCTAGTTTAGTGGGAGTTGGACCTTCTTATAAGGGAGGTTCTTTCCCCACTTGTACGAGCATGAGAATAAGAGGGATATCCACGCGCGCTCCTCCTCCGCCGCCCGCCACGCCGCGACGCGCCGCCGGTTGCGGCACCAGAACTTCTTCTTCCCCAACGACGACTTCTTCCCCGACGTCGACAACCTGAAGGAGAGCTTGATGCTATGACGCCACTCTCGGCAAACCTGAAGGAGAGCTTGATGCTCAACAGGCACAAGCTTTTCAGAAAATGGATACTCTGTTTAAGGCCGCTCTCTTGAGTGTTCTTGGTGAGAACATAGTTGATGCTTATGCGTGAATTGATAATGGAAAAGATATGTGGGATGCACTCGAGGCCAAGTTTGGGGTCTTGGATGCTGGCACTGAGCTGTACATCATGGAGCAATTCTATGATTACAGGATGATTGAAGAGCACTCCGTGGTTGAGAAAGCTCATGAGATACAGTCATTTGCAAGAGAACTTGAGCACTTCAGTTGTATGTTACCGGACAAGTTTGTTGCCGGAGGTATCATCACTAAGCTTCCTTCTTCATGGAGGAACTTTGCTGCCTTGCTGAAGCATAAGAGGCATGAGTTTTTCGTCTCGGATCTCATTGGCACTCTTGATGTGGAAGAAAAGGCGAGAGCAAAGGACACACGTGCTCGAGGTATTGAGGGAGGATCTAGTGCCAATGTGGTACAGAAGCAAAACTTGCAGCCCCACAAGTTCAAGAACAAGGGCAAGTTTGATGGAAAAGCAAAGTTTGATGGGAAGAATAAGCTTGTGCAACACACGAACTTCAAGAAGAAGAATGGCAAGAAGAAAGGTGCTTGTCATGTGTGTGGGGATCCTGATCATTGGGCTCCTAGCTGCCCTAATCGCTATGACAAGCGTCATCCTGGGAAAGGCGGCAAGACCGCTAATGTTGTCATTGGAGACACTGACATGAAGGATGCTGGGTATGGTATATTTCCCACTATTCTTTCAGTATGTCATTCTCCTGACTGGTTGATTGACACGGGTGCTAATGTGCATGTATGCGGTGATATTTCCATGTTTTCGTCTTATCAGACCGCAGGGACTTCAACCGTGCTGATGGGCAACGGTTCAAGTGCTTCTGTTCGTGGTGTTGGCACGGTCGATCTGAAGTTTACTTCGGGGAAGATCGTGCGGCTGAAGAATGTGCATTATGTCCCCTCCATCAATAAAAATCTTGTTAGCGGAGCTCTTCTGTGTAGAGATGGCTACAAGCTTGTCTTTGAGTCGAATAAATTTGTAATATCCAAGTATGGAACCTTTGTTGGTAAAGGCTATGAGTCAGGAGGCTTGTTTCGTTTATCCTTATCAGATGTTTGCAACAAAGTTGTTAATCATATTTGCAACAATAGTGAATCCAATGTGTGGCATTCACGTCTTTGTCATGTTAACTTTGGTTGCATGTCGCGACTAGCGAAGTTGAACTTAATCCCTAGTTTCACCACCGTCAAGGGATCTAAGTGTCAAGTGTGTGTGCAAGCTAAGCAACCTCGTAAGTCTCACACGACTGCGGAAATAAGAAATCTTGCACCACTAGAGCTCATACATTCAGATCTATGTGAAATGAATGATGTGTTGACAAAAGGCGGAAAGAAATATTTCATGACGTTAATTGATGACTCCACTAGATACTGACATGTGTATCTTCTGAAATCTAAGGATGAGGCTTTGAACTTTTCAAGATCTATAAAGCTGAAGTGGAAAACCAACTTGATCAAAAAATCAAGAGGTTTAGGTCCGACCGTGGTGGAGAGTATTTTTCCAATGAGTTTGATGTTTTTTGTGCGGAACATGGTATAATCCATGAGAGGACTCCTCCCTACTCACCTCAGTCAAATGGGGTGGCCGAAAGAAAGAACCGTACTCTAACTGATTTGGTTAGCGCCATGTTAGATACATCGGGTCTCTCCAAGGCATGATGGGGGGAGGCGATATTGACAGCATGTCATGTCCTGAACCGAGTCCCCACAAAGAACAAAGAGATAACTCCATTCGAGGAATGGGAGAAGAAAAGGTTAAAACTCTCTTATCTGCGAACATGGGGTTGTTTGGCGAAAGTCAATGCTCCAATTTCAAAGAAGCGGAAGCTTGGACCAAAGACTGTGGATTGTGTTTTCCTGGGATATGCTTTTCATAGCATTGGCTATAGATTATTGGTTGTAAAATCTGAGGTACCTGACATGCATGTCGGTACGATCATGGAGTCGAATGATGCGACTTTCTTTGAAGATATCTTTCCCATGAAGGATATGGCTACCTCATCTAATCAGGAGATGCCTAGTTCATCGAATCAGGAACCAGTTACAATTACCAAACCTACCATTTTGATAGAACACTTTGAAATTCCTGCGGAGGAGAACAATGAAGTTCCTACTAGGAGCAAGAGACAAAGGATTGCAAAGTCCTTTGGTGATGATTTTCTTGTGTATCTCATAGATGACACTCCCAGTTCTATTTCAGAGGCCTATGCATCTGAAGATGCTGACTACTGGAAGGAAGCGGTTCGTAGCGAGATGGATTCCATCTTGGCGAATGAAACCTGGGAGATAACTGATCATCCTTATGGGTGCAAACCTATAGGATGCAAATGGGTATTCAAGAAGAAGCTTAGGCCTGATGGTACTATTGAGAAGTACAAGGCTCAGCTCATGGCTAAGGGTTATACCCAAAAGGAAGGTGAAGACTTCTTTGATACTTACTCACCCGTGGCTCGACTGACCACTATTCGAGTTCTACTTTCACTAGCTGCCTCGCATGGTCTTCTCGTTCATCAAATGGATGTTAAGACTGCTTTCCTAAATGGAGAGTTGGACGAGGAAATTTATATGGAACAACCAGATGGGTTTGTACTAGATGGTCAGGAAGGGAAAGTGTGCAAGTTGCTGAAGTCTTTGTACGGACTTAAGCAAGCACCCAAACAGTGGCATGAGAAGTTTGAAAGAACTTTAACAGCTGTAGGCTTTGTTGTGAACGAAGCTGACAAATGTGTGTACTATCGCCATGATGGGGCGAGGGAGTTATCCTGTGCTTGTATGTTGATGACATACTGATTTTCGGAACAAATCTGAATGTTATTAAGGAGGTCAAGGATTTCCTATCTCGTTGTTTTGAGATGAAGGATTTAGGAGTGGCTGATGTCATTCTGAATATCAAGTTGTTGAGAGACGATGATGGTGGGATTACATTGCTTCAATCTCACTATGTGGAAAAGATATTGAGTCGCTTTGGCTATAGTGACTGCAAGCCCTCTCCAACACCATATGATGCGAGTGTGTTACTTCGAAAGAATCGAAGAATTGCTAGAGATCAATTGAAATATTCTCAGATTATTGGCTCGCTTATGTACTTAGCAAGTGCTACAAGACCTGACATCTCTTTTGCTGTTAGCAAACTGAGTCGGTTTGTCTCAAAACCAGGAGATGTGCATTGGAAAGCTCTAGAGAGAGTTTTGCGTTATTTCAAAGGCACTGCAAATTATGGAATTCACTACACCGGGCACCCAAAGGTGCTTGAAGGATATAGTGACTCAAACTGGATCTCAGATGCTAATGAGGTAAAGGCCACGAGCGGTTATGTATTCACTCATGGAGGTGGCGCTGTTTCTTGGAAGTCTTGCAAGTAGACCATCTTAACGAGGTTAACAATGGAAGCAGAACTCACAGCACTAGATACAGCTACAGTCGAATCAGATTGGCTTCGCCGGCTCTTGAATGACTTGCCGGTTGTTGAGAAACCTGTACCGGCTATTCTTATGAACTGCGACAATCAAACTGTGATCACGAAAGTGAGCAGCTCAAAGGATAACATGAAGTCATCAAGACACGTTCAGAGAAGATTAAAGTCTGTCAGAAAAATGAGAAACTCCGGAGTTATTGCATTGGATTATATCCAAACGTCTAAAAATCTGGCAGATCCTTTTACTAAGGGTCTATCACGTAATGTGATAGATTATGCATCGAGGGAGATGGGTATGAGACCCACAATATGAGTTGTTCACAGTGGTAACCTTTTCTTTGTGACTGGAGATCCCGTGAATTAGATGTGGAAGACAAGCTGTTGGTCAACTGGGAGGAGAGTACCCTTACTGTTAAAATACCACTCCATAAAGATGCAATACTCTCCTAATCTGCATGCCAGGTTGATGTATATCTTAATGTGTTCTAAGTGGCTCTTTGAAGCAGAGATGTTGTCCTGCAGAACATCTTTTGAAGAACGCACCTATATGAGTCTGATTGTTAAATGTCGCAATCTATGAGAGTAGGGTTCTCTCTAGTAAACTCATGAAAGGTCTCGGAGTATGACGCATAAGCTCCACCCGCAGGGAAGACCCACGGTAGCCACGTATCAGTCAAGGCTTTATGTGAAGCTAGATTCGCAGAAAACTTGCAGTTCAAGGCCTAGTCCACTGTTCAAGTTGCTTACTAGTGTAGCATAGAGTTCTAGGTGGAAGTTCAACTTAACAATCTCCACTGCAGTACCGGTATATAAAACAGTGTTTTGGAACCGAAGGAAAAAATTGTGTGCCTCTGGGATCTGGTGGGGGATTGCTGGAATTTAGTCTATTTTGGGCAGCCCAATAACTATTTCAGAAATTCCTAATAAATCCTAGAGGCCCACTTAGCCCATTTGTGCAAGGCAAGGGATACTACTAAAGTTTAGTCCCACATTGCTAGTTTAGTGGGAGTTGAACCTCCTTATAAGGGAGGTTCTTTCCCCAGTTGTATGAGCATGAGAACAAGAGGGATATCCACGCGCGCTCCTCCTTCGCCGCCCGCCTCGCCACGCCACGCCACGCCACGCCATGCCTCGTCACGCCACGCCGCGCCGCGGGTTCCTTCGGCTGCTATTTGTTTGTTTCATCTCCCGCGTTCCCTTCAGCTCCCGGCGCAGCCTCTCGCCTCCTTCTCTTGCGCCTATAAAAGGGAGGTCGCTCCTCTCAGAGAGACGCACCAGAACTTCTCCTTCCTCTCGCCACCGGTTCCAATCTCTGAGCTGCTCCTATCTTCTCATCCCGGCTTGCGGTGTGCACCGCAGGTTGGGACAGTAGGCCTCCGAAACCGCACCTCTTTGAGTCCTGTACGGGAGAAGGGTGATAAGGTTTTTGGGGAGCGCTCTGCACGACTACTGACTGACAGCTTCGTCACGGACGCCCCGGACTTCGACGACTACTTCCCCGACGACGACTTCTTCCCCGACGTCGACAACCTCCTCGACGACATGGCTGGCGAGGACACCGACCCCAAGTCCAGTGCTACTGCTATTGCTGTCCCGTATGTGTTCTTCTTTCTGTTAGATATCCAGCCACAGTTTCTCGTACTAGTACTTGCCCTAAATATGTTAGGTTCTACCTCATATATGCAACTAGTTCTATTGTCTGCTATAGATATGATAGGCTACGGTTCATATATGCAGAAGCTATTTACCTTCTCTCTGTCAGAACGCATGACTTGTTCTATCTCAACTATATTAGTCATGCTCTATCTAGTATTTCTGTTAATAAAATCATTCGGTAAATTGCTCATATTTCCAATAGTTTCTTGCCAGCCAGGCTGGAGAGATGCACAAGGAGGGCTCTGCTTCTTCTTCCACCTCTACTAACCTCCTCCTTAATCTCCTTTCTTCCTTCCGCCCTCATAACAACACAATGGTGCTTCGTTTCAAATTAAACTCTACATGAAAAAGATGCACATCGATGTTACGGTTTCATTCAGGCGATCCGTTGATAGTTTCATCGGCTGTAAATGCTCAATATTGTGTTCACGATTGAAACTATTTTGGACATACTTTGTTAGATTCGTCGCACATGATTGACCGTTTAAAATTTGCTTTGATCAGCAGTCTAATCTTGCAGTTCCTCACGACATTTGTGTTGCAAATTCTCTGTTTTGTCGATCCTACTGCAGTGACGCCACAATTACGCGCACACTGTATTTCTTCTCCCTGTCCTCTGTCTTGCAGCCCTCCTGTTTGTCCCGACGCCGGCACCGTTCCTCTTGACCTCCTTGCCTGCATCCTACTACACTGGAGTCTCACCGGCTGCTACAGCTACGAAACACGCCCTATGCGTCTCTGTAGTGTCGTTGACATACCTGCACCAGTTCATGCACCGCTGAATTACCGGTCGGGCTTTGTTGAGCGTACGTTGTCCACTGCATATGTATTGGACTTGGGTCTGTATTTATACTGTTGTATCTTTCTCTCTTTCCCCTCGTATATTTGTATATCTTGGGAGACAAATAAAGGCCGGTCCACCCTGTACCTATATATGCGCACCATGCACACGATCAATCATCATTGATGCATGCAATCCCTTCTTTCCAACTAACATGGTATCAAATAGCTCATCGATTCCTTTCCTCGCTTCCGCCTAACCCCACCGCCGCCGCTGCTGTACGCAGCCGCCGCCACACCCTGCAGCCGCCGCACCCCTTCCCTGCCGCCGCTGCACCCCCTTCCCGCAACCCTAGCCGCGCGCGCCACCTCTCCCAAACCCTAACTTGCGCTGCCGCCGCTAACCCCCGAGCCGCCGACCCCTTCCCCACGTTGCTGCCGCTCCATGGCGTCCCCTCACTCCAGCAACTCCAATCCATTCGCCGGTCCCGAGCCCGACGCCACCGCCGTTCGCGATCTTGACATCCACACCCACGTCCCCATCAAGCTCGATCAGAACAACTCCTCGTACTACGCATGGGAGACCTACTTCAACCTCGTCTTCCGCGAGTACCACCTCCTCGAGCACATCGACGGGTCTGTCGATGGCGATCTCATGGCGGGCGATCTGGACTAGGCGGCCATTGAGGCCTCCCTCATACGGTGGTTCTACCTCACCGTCTCACCGGACATCTTCCACACGGTCGTCTTGGAGGATGACGACTCGTGTGCCGTGTGGACAAGATCAACAACCTCTTCACCGACAATAAGCTTCAACGCCTTGTGTTTTTGCAGCAGGAATTTTTTGGGTGCCACCAAGATGACTCCTCAATTGATGACTACTCCATGCGCCTCAAGCGGCTTGCTCACAAGCTCCGCGGCATCGGTGCCAAGGTGTCTGACAACCTCATGCTTAGCACTCTCATCACCGGCCTCAATGAGGACTTTGGCAACATGGCCTCGAACCTCTCCCTGCTACCGAACCCGACCTTCCAGTCCGTCGCCGCGTATTTACGTTTGGAGGAATGCCGGATGAAAAATGTCAAGGCTCGAGTTCAACATACCACCCTCGCTGTCGGGACGTCTTGCGGGACGCCTCAACCCGCCCCGCCGCAACCGCATCCGCCCGCGCCACCGGGGTACTTCCCCCTCCCGCCGGCTCCGCCCGCACCACCCGCTCCTCAGCATCAGCAGCAGGGCGGGGGTGGCGGTCGCCCTGGGCCACAACAGCAGCAGCAGCAGCCGGGGTACGGGGGGAGGGGGGCTCCACGCCAACATCAGCCCTCCCCGCCCAGGACCGTCGACACTAATCCATGGACCGGCATGGTTCACGCGTACCACATGCCGGTCCCACGAGCGCCGGGCATCTTGGGGCCGCACCCGATCTGGCCTCAGGCGCACTTCGCCGCCGCACCCCACCAGGCGGGTGGGGGCGGCTACACGCCCCTGCCAGTGCCTCCTTCGGACGGCGCCTTCCAGCAGCCCGGCGCCTACCCGCTGCTCAGCGGCTACGCGCCGCCTCCCGCGCCGGTTCAGCCCGAAGGCTACCCCCTCCCACCGGCTCCATGGGATCCCGTCCTGCTCGCTGCGTTGCACTCGGTGCCGTCTCCCTCCAACTACGGAGGTGGCGGCGATTGGTACATGGACACGGGGGCTACCGCCCACATGACGTTGCACCCTGGTAACCTTGCCTCCTCCTTCCCGGTCACCAACTCGAACCGCATCACCTTCGGTTTCGGTGATGGTTCTTCCGTACCCATTACTCATGTCGGTCATAGTTTCTTTCCGTCTAATTCTATGCCTATTAACATGACTAATGTTCTTGTCTCACCTAACCTAGTTAAAAATCTTGTCTCCGTTCGTCGTCTTGCACGTGACAATCCTCTCACCGTAGAATTTGATGATCTTGGTTTCTCTGTGAAGTACGCCCGTACATGGATGGTACTCCACCGATGTGACAACCCCGATGACTTGTACCCTGTGCACTCCGCCTCCACCGCCACCGCCACCACCTCTCTGGTCGCCCTCTCCGTCGGTGTCAACCTTTGGCATGCACGCTTGGGTCACCCCAACTCCATCGTCCTTCGTCTGATTCTCAAGAGTTTTTCATTTTCATGTAATAAATTCGACGAGCACACTTGTCATGCTTGCCGTCTCGGTAAACATGTTTGTCGACCCTTTAGCGAGTCAAACACTATTTCTACTTTTCCGTTTCAGTTAATTCATAGTGATGTATGGACATCTCCCATTGCGAGCAACACAGGCTTCTTATATTATCTTGTTTTACTTGATGATTTCTCTCACTTTGCGTGGACGTTTCCACTCCGTTGGAAATCTGATGTCCTTGCCACTCTCACAACCTTTTACTCCTACATCACCACCCAGTTCGGGCGTCCTATTCTCGCCCTCCAGACTCACAACGGAAAAGAGTTTGACAATGGTGCCACTCACCACCTCCTCGCGTCTCACGGTACCACTTTTCGTCTCACGTGCCCCTACACCCCCAGCAAATGGCCGCGCCGAGCGGATCCTCCGCACTCATAATGATTGCGTTCGCACGTTGTTGTTCCACTCCAACGTGCCCCCTCGGTTTTGGCCCGATGCTCTCACCACCGCCACTCTCCTAGTTAACATTAGGCCATGTCGTCCCTGCTGTAACTACACTCCGCACCAACTTCTCTTCGGTTCTCGTCCACCCTACGATGGTCTCCGTATCTTCGGTTGTCTGTGTTATCCTAGCACTGCTTCCACTACACCACACAAACTCGCTCCTCGCTCCGTAGTGTGTATCTTCCTAGGCTATCCCCCCAACACCAAAGGTTATCGGTGCTACGACCCCGTCTTCCACCGTGTGTACACCTCCCGACATGTGTACTTTGATGAGCGGGTATTTCCTTTTCACCAGGTGCTGCCTTCTGCAGAGGATTCAGCGTGGTTTGATGGCGTTTCCGACGCGGTCCCGGTGCAGCCCCCGTGCGGCCCCCTGTGGCCCTGGCGCGGCTCCTTGCGGCCCCTCCCGGCGCAGCCTCCGCCCGCTCTCCCGCGATGGGCCCCTTTGGCGCGGCCCCCTATGCGGGCACCTCAGCGCCCGCTGCGGGCTCCTCTGCCACGGCCCCGGCTACGGGTCCCTCGGCCTCGGTCCCGGCGCGGCCCCCGCGGTCTTGGGTGGCCCTTCGGCTCCCACCTTGCCGGGTGGCACAGCCTGCCCCGCCTCGGTCGGCTCCACCGCCCCCGCTGGCCCTGCTGCTCCGACTGGCCCGAGTCCCGCTGGGACGCCGTGATAACCCACAAGTATTGGGGATCGCAACAGTTTTCGAGGGTAGAGTATTCAACCCAAATTTATTGATTCGACACAAGGGGAGCCAAAAAATATTCTCAAGTATTAGCAGCTGAGTTGTCAATTCAACCACACCTGGAAAACTTAATATCTGCAGCAAAGTATTTAGTAGCAAAGTAATATGATAGTAGCAGTAACGGTAGCTAAAGTAACAGTAGCAGTTTTGTAGTAATTGTAATAGTGGCAACTGAAAAGTAACTAAGCAAAGATCAATATGTTAAAAGCTTGTAGGCAATGTGTCAGTGATGGATAATCATGTCGGATGTGATTCCTCATGCAATAGTTATAACATAGGGTGACACAGAACTAGCTCCAGTTCATCAATGTAATGTAGGCATGTATTCCGAATATAGTCATACATGCTTATGTAAAAGAACTTGCATGACATCTTTTGTCCTACCCTCCCGTGGTAGCGGGTTCCTATTTGAAACTAAGGGATATTAAGGCCTCCTTTTAATAGAGTACCAGACCAAAGCATTAACACATAGTGAATACATGAACTCCTCAAACTACGGTCATCACCGGTAAGTATCTCGATTATTGTCACTTCGGGGTTAACGGATCATAACACATAATAGGTGACTATAGACTTGCAAGATAAGATCAAGAACTCACATATATTCATGAAAACATAATAGGTTCAGATCTGAAATCATGGCACTCGGGCCCTAGTGAAAATCATTAAGCATAGCAAAGTCATAGCAGCATCAACCTCAAAACATAGTGGATACTAGGGATCAAACCCTAACAAAACTAACTCGATTACATGATAAATCTCATCCAACCCATCACCGTCCAGCAAGCCTACGATGGAATTACTCACACACGACGGTGAGCATTATGAAATTGGCGATGGAGGAAGGTTGATGATGAAGATGGCGACGAATTCCCCTCTCCGGAGCCCCGAACGGACTCCAGATCAGCCCTCCCGAGAGAGATTAGGGCTGGCGGCGGCTCCGTATCGTAAAACACGATGAATCCTTCTCCCTGATTTTTTTCTCCCCGAACATGAATATATGGAGTTGGAGTTGAGGTCGGTGGAGCGTCAGGGGGCCCACGAGGCAGGGGGCACGCCCAGGGGGGGTAGGCGCGCCCCCACACTCCTGGACAGGGTGTGGGCCCCCTGGCCTTGATTCTTTCGCCATTATTTTTTATATATTCCAAAAATATTCTCCATTGATTTTCAGGTCATTCTGAGAATTTTTATTTCTGCACAAAAATAACACCATGGCAATTCTGCTGAAAACAATGTCAGTCCGGGTTAGTTCCATTCAAATCATGCAAGTTAGAGTCCAAAACAAGGGCAAAAGTGTTTGGAAAAGTAGATACGACGGAGACGTATCAACTCCCCCAAGCTTAAACATTTGCTTGTCCTCAAGCAATTCAGTTGATAAACTGAAAGTGATAAAGAAATACTTTTACAAACTCTGTTTGCTCTTGTTGTTGTAAATATGTAAAGCTAGCATTCAAGTTTTCAGCAAAGGAACTAACCATATTCATAATAACATTTAGGTCTCATGTTTACTCATATCAATGGCATAATCAACTAGCGAGCAATAATAATAAATCTCGGATGACAACACTTTCTCAAAACAATCATAATATGATATAACAAGATGGTATCTCACTCGCCCTTTCTGAGATCGCAAAACATAAATGCAGAGCACCCCTGAAGATCAAGGGCTGACTGGAAATTGTAATTCATGGTAAAAGAGATCCAGTCACAGTCATACTCAATGTAAACTAATAATAATACATGCAAATGACAGTGGTGCCCTCCAACTGATGCTTTTTAATAAGAGGATGATGACTCAACATAAAAGTAAATGGATAAGCCCTTCGCAGAGGAAGCAGGGATTTGTAGAGGTGACAAAGCTCGATTTTGAAATAGAGATGAATAATAATTTGAGCGGTATACTTTCATTGTTAACATAACAACCGAGAGATATCGATATCTTCCATGCTACACACATTATAGGCGGTTCCCAAGCAGAATGGTAAAGTTTATACCCCCCACCACCAACAAGCATCAATCCATGGCTTGCCCGAAACAACGGGTGCCTCCAACTAACAACAACCCTGGGGGAGTTTTGTTTGCAATTATTTTGATTTGGTTTGAGCATGTGACTGGGCATCCCGGTGACCAGCCATTTTTTCGTGAGTGAGGAGCGGCGTCCACTCTTCTTGAGAATAACCCGCCTAGCATGGAAGATACAGACATCCCTAGTTGATACATGAGCTATTCGAGCATACAAAACATAATTTTTATTTGAAGGTTTAGAGTTTGGTGATGACCTACAAGTATAGGGGATCTATCGTGGTCCTTTCGATGAGTGTCGAACCCAACGAGGAGCAGAAGGAAATGATAAGCGGTTTCCAGTGAGGTATTCTCTGCAAGTACTGAAATAAGTGATAATAGATAGTTTTGTGATAAGATAGTTTGTAACGAGCAACAAGTAACAAAAGTAAATAAAGTGCAGCAAGGTGGCCCAATCCTTTTTGTAGCAAAGGACAAGCCTGGACAAACTTTTATATGATGTAAAGCGCTCCCGAGGACACATGGGAATATCGTCAAGCTAGTTTTCATCACGTTCATATGATTCGCGTTCGGTACTTTGATAATTTGGTATGTGGGTGGACCGGTGCTTGGATACTATCCTTACTTGGACAAGCATCCCACTTATGACTAACCTCTATTGCAATCATCTGCAACCACAACAAAAGTATTAAGGTAAACCTAACCATAGCATGAAACATATGGATCCAAATCAGCCCCTTACGAAGCAACACATAAACTAGGGTTTAAGCTTCTGTCACTCTAGCAACCCATCATCTACTTATTACTTCCCAATGCCTTCCTCTAGGCCCAAATAATGGTGAAGTGGCATGTAGTCGATGTTCACATAACACCACTAGAGGAGAGACAACATACATCTCATCAAAATATTGAACGGATACCAAATTCACATGACTACTAATAGCAAGACTTCTCCCATGTCCTCAGGAACAAAAGTAACTACTCACAAAGCATAAACATGTTCATAATCAGAGGGGTATTAATATGCATATAGGATCTGAACATATGATCTTCCACCAATTGAACCAACTAGCATCAACTACAAGGAGTAATTAACACTACTAGCAACCTACTAGCACCAATCCCGGACTTGGAGACAAGAATTGGATACAAGAGATGAACTAGGGTTTTGAGATGAGATGGTGCTGATGAAGATGTTGATGGATATTGCCCTCTCCTGATGAGAGGAGCGTTGGTGATGACGATGGCGATGATTTCCCCCTCCGGGAGGGAAGTTTCCCCGGCATAACAGCTCCGCCAGAGCCCTAAATTGGTTCCACCAAGGTTCCGCCTCGTGGCGGCGGAGTTTCATCTGAGAAGATGGCTTATGATTTTTTCCCCATCGAAAGACTCCATATATCAGAAGATGGCCATCGGAGGGTCGCCAGGGGGCCCACGAGGTAGGGGGGCGCGCCCAGGGGGGTAGGGCGCCCCCCCACCCTCGTGGGCTGGGTGTGGCCCCCCTGGTGAAGTTCTTGCTCTCAATATTTTTATTTATTTGGAAAACATCTTCCGTCAAGTTTTAGGACTTTTGGAGCTGTGCAGAATAGGTCTCTAATATTTGCTCCTTTTCCAGCCTAGAATCCCAGCTGCCGGCATTCTCCCTCTTTATGTAAACCTTGTAAAATAAGAGAGAATAGGCATAAGTATTGTGACATAATGTGTAATAACAGCCCATAATGCAATAAATATTGATATAAAAGCATGATGCAAACTGGACGTATCAACTCCCCCAAGCTTAGACCTTGCTTGTCCTCAAGCGAAAAGCCGAAATCGAAAAATATGTCCACATGTTTAGAGATAGAGGTGTCGATAAAAATAAAATACGAACATGAGGGCATCATGATTATTCTTAGAACAACAACTCATATAATTCTTTGTCATATAATCTCTAATGCTAGAGTAATAATTCAATCACAATATCAAGTATGAATCGTAAACTTCATTGAAACTTAACAAACTACAATCTCAGTCATTGAAGCAATTGCAATTTATCATAACATAGGAAACAGTCAATGTATAAGAGCTTTCCAGCAAGTCCACATACTCAACTATCATATAATCTTTCACAATTGCTGACACTCACGCAATACTTATGGGTATGGAGTTTTAATCGGACACAGAGAAAGATAGAGGCTTATAGTTTTGCCTCCCAACGTTTTACCTCAAGGGTAATGTCAACAGTAATAGTTCATGAAAACTCACATCCAATTAGCCATATATACCAGGATCTTTCCAACATACTGTGCTTGCCAAAGGATAAAAGGTAAAAAGGAAGGGTGAAGATCACCATGACTCTTATGCAATGTAGGAGATAAAAGTAAAAGATAGGCCCTTCGCAGAGGGAAGCGGAGGTTGTCATGCGCTTTTATGGTTGGATGCACAAAATCTTAATGCGAAAGAACATCACTTTATATTGCCACTTGTGATATGGACCTTTATTATGCAGTCTGTCGCTTTTATTACTTCCATATCACACGATCGTATAAAGCTTATTTCCTTCACACCAATCAATCATACATATTTAGAGAGCAATTTTTATTGCTTGCATCGATGACAACTTACTTGATGTATCTTACTCAATCCATAGGTAGATATGGTGGACTCTTATGGCAAGACTGGTTTAAGGATATTTGGAAGCACAAGTAGTATCTCTACTTGGTGCAATGAATTTGGCTAGCATGAGGGGGAAAGGAAAGCTCATCATGTTGGAAGATCCAAGACAATATAATTCATCTCAGATGTAAGAAAACATAACCCATTATGTTGTCTTCCTTGTCCAATGTCAACTCTTTAGCATGTCATATTTTAATGAGTGCTCACAATCATGAAAGATGTCCAAGATAGTATATTTATATGTGAAGACCTCTCTTTCTTTATTACTTCCTATTAATTGCAATGATGACCAAAATTGTGTTTGTCAACCCTCAATAACTTTTATTCATCATACTCTTTCTATGTGAGCTCATTACTCTCCATAAGACTCACATGATCTCTTTGTTTCTTTTTACTTCTTTCTCTTTTCTTTTATTCCCTTAGGATCATGGCAAAATAATCAAGCCCTTGACTCAACACTAATCTTTATTATATAGCTCACAGACTCGATTACATAGAAGGATAATAAAGCAAAACTCACAGCTAGATTATACTAAGAACTTTTATTCTACTAGATCAAGATATTACCAAAAGGATCGAACTAAGAAAAACGGTAAAGATAAAAGTGATGGTGATACGATACCAGGGCACTTCCCCAAGCTTGGCAGTTGCCAAGTGGAGTGCCCATACCCATGTGATTATGTCTCTCTTTTCGGGGATGGTGATGTGATGTTCTTGGAGATGATGCCCCTCAAGATACGATTCTCCTCCTCAAGCTTGTTGACTTGCTGCTTGAGGTCCATTATTTCCTTTCGGAGTTTTCCTGTAACAGCCAAAGCTCCTTGCACCCAAGGGTGCTGCATAGCTGCGGGAGAACCAGTGACACTCCTTTTCATATTCTCATCAGATAGAAATCTAACATTGGAAGGGATAACCGAGTTTGGAATAGCTGAGCTCTACAATTCTCCCATTGTGAATCCAGCTTGGAGGCGGGAAGTGACTTCTTGATCCTCTTCCATGGCATCTATCCTCTTCAAATCAGCCTCCATCTCTTCCTCCGTTGCTGGCCCAAAGGGGTCAACATGATTGTTTGTCGTTGATCTCGGTGCCGGATGGGACACCCGGCTCTCCCCGACTGACTCTTGCGAAGACATCCTGCTCTAATCTGCAGCAGCAATAGCTCGAAACACAAACAAGAGATATTTGCATGATACGGGGGTCAAAACCTTTGGGAGATTATATAATGAATTTTTACCGACCAAAATACATGTCGTGTACGAAAACGGAGTCCGGAGAGCACACGAGGTGCCCACGAGGTAGGGGGGCGCGCCCTCCACCCTCGTGTCCTTCCCGGACTGCTACTTTTTTTTCTATTTTTCTAAATATTCCAAAATAGAGAAATATTGCCTTGAAAACTGTTTTGGAGTCGGTTTACTTACCGTACCACATACCTATTCCTTTTTGGAGTCTGAAGCGTTCCGGAAGGTGTCCCTTATGTATTCCTCTGGGGTAACGGTTTCAATAACATTGGTTTAAACATTTATGGGATTACCTGAGATATAATGTTTGATTCTTTGACCATTCACCACCTTCGGATTGGTGCCTTCAAAGTTGTTGATTTTTATGGCACCGGAACGGTAGACCTCCTCGATAACATAAGGACCTTACCATTTAGAGAGAAGTTTTCCTGCAAAAAATCTTAAACGAGAGTTGTATAGAAATACATAATCACCTACATTAAACTCACGCTTTTGTATCCTTTTGTCATGCCATCTTTTAACTTTTTCTTTAAACAACTTGGCATTTTCATAGGCTTGGGTTCTCCATTCATCAAGTGACACTACTAGGGAAAAGCCTAGCAGCAGCGCGGGTTTTGGGCCTATTAGCAGCGCGGGGGCCGGCGCTACAGCTAACGTATAGCAGCAGCGCGGGTGCCACCCGCGCTACTACTACGTCCATTAGTAGTAGCGTGGGTAAAAACCCACGCTACTACTAACCCGCAGAATTTTTTTTCGAATTTTTTGCGTGAATTTTCAAACTTTTGAATTATTTTAACCTCTAATCTCTAATCACCCTCATCGCTGCTCAATTTAATCTCTAATCACCCCTCATCATTCCAAATCATCTAACTTCCCGGACGATCACCCATCCTCTCACTACTCCAGCCTGAGCACGCTTAACTTCCGGGTTCTATTCTCCCTCGATTCCAAGTCTGCACTTGTTGTTTTCCTGACAATAGTAAGATGTCAATCCTATTAACCCTCGGGAGTTTAGCTTGAGCATGAAGTCACACATTTCGCTGTTTGAGTTTAAAACTATTGTTCTAAAAAACAATAATTATTTAGTAACACTAATATTTCTTGAATAAGGAGTTTGACCACATTTTGACCAAAGTTTGACCACAGTTTGACCAGATTTGACCAAAATTCCAAAAAACGGAAATAATTATTTAGTAACACTAATATTCTTGAATAATTATTTAGTAACACTAATACTTCTTGAATAAGTAGTTTGACCACAGTTTGACCAGATTTGACCAAAATTTAAAAAAACTGAAATTTGAGCATAACTTTTTTTCCTTTTAGAATTTGAGGATTCTAAAAATTTTCAAACAGGCCATAGGCGGTCTCCATCGTATGCGAATTTTCGTGCTGAACATTTTGATATATTATACGTTTTTTTCTGACATCGTATGCAAAAGTTATAGCCGTTTTACATTTTCCCTACACTTTTTGCAAAACATGTCCAAATTTAAGTTTTAAATTTTCCTAACTAGTAGATGTAGTAACATAACTACATCTTGAAGGATTTTAATTTTTGAAACATTTTGATATATTATACGTTTTTTTTCTAGCATCGTATGCAAAAGTTATAGCCGTTTTACATTTTCCCTACACTTTTTGCAAAACATGTCCAAATTTAAGTTTTTAAATTTTCCTAACTAGTAGATGTAGTAACATAACTACATCTCGAAGGATTTTAATTTTTGAAGTTTTTATCATTTTCTTTTGCTTTTTACAAAACCGAAAAGGCGATCCACATGGGGGGGGGGGGTAGAGTTTCAAAATGGGACCTTTAGTAGTAGCGAGGGATTTTACCCCTCGCTACTACTATGGCATGTCCCGGAGGGGCACGGTTGAGACCTCTTAGTAGTAACGAGGGGTAAAAACTTAGTAGTAGCGCGGGTTTTTATAACCCTCGCTACTACTATGGCATGGCCCAGGGGCACGGTAGAGACCGCTTAGTAGTAGCGAGGGGTAAAAACCAGCGCTACTGCTATCAACTTAGTAGTAGCGAGGGTTAAAAACCCGCGCTACTACTATGGCATGTCCCGGGGGGCACGGTAGAGACCGCTTAGTAGTAGTGAGGGTAAAAAAACCAGCGCTACTACTATCAACTTAGTAGTAGCGAGGGTCAAAAACCCGCGCTACTGCTACTTAGCAGCAGCGCCTGATTTAAAAGCACGCTGCTGGTAAGATTCTGTGTATAGGCTTTTCCCTAGTAGTGTGAGCTAATATCAAATAAACTCTCCTCACCGGCAAGTTTAAAATCATAATTAAGTTCTTTAATAGCCCAATAAGCCTTGTGTTCTAGTTCGAGAGGTAAGTGACATGCTTTTCCATAGACCATTTTATACGGAGACATACCCATAGGATTTCTATATGCAGTTCTATAGGCCCATAATGCATCATCAAGTTCCTTAGACCAATTCTTTCTAGACCTATTAACAGTCTTTTGCAAAATTAATTTGAGTTCTCTATTACTCAATTCTACTTGACCACTAGACTGAGGATGATAAGGAGATGCAATTCTATGATTAACATCATATTTAGAAAGCATTTTACGGAAAGCACCATGAATAAAATGTGAACCACCATCAGTCATTATTTTCTAGGGACTCCAAACCTTGGAAAAATAACTTCTTTAAGCATTTTAATAGAAGTGTTATGATCAACACTACTAGTTGGAATAGCTTCTACCCACTTAGTAACGTAATCAACAACAACTAAAATATGTGTATAACCATTAGAGGAAGGAAAAGGTCCCATATAGTCAAAGCCCCAAACATCAAATGGTTCAATAACAAGTGAATAATCCATAGGCATTTCTTGACGTCTACTAATATTACCAATTCTTTGACAGTCATCACAAGATAAGACAAACTTACAGGCATCCTTGAAGAGAGTAGGCCGATAAAAACCAGATTGCAGTAGCTTATGTGCAGTCCTATCTCCAGCATGGTGTCCCCCATAAGCTTCGGAGTGACACTTGCGTAGGATCTGTTCCTGTTCATGCTCAGGTACACAACATCTAATAACACCATCTACTCCTTCTTTATAAAGATGTGGGTCATCCCAAAAGTAATGCCTCAAATCATAGAAGAACTTTTTCTTTTGCTGGTATGTGAAACTAGGTGGTATAAACTTAGCAACAATGTAATTAGCATAATCGACATACCATGGAGAAGTATAAGAGACATTTATGACATTTAATTGCTCAGGAAAGCTATCATCAATAGGTAGTGGCTCATCAAGCACATTTTCTAATCTAGACAAGTTGTCTGCAACGGGGTTCTCAGCTCCTTTTCTATCAACAATATGCAAATCAAATTCTTGTAGCAAGAGAACCCATCTAATAAGTCTAGGTTCAGCATCTTTCTTTTCCATAAGATATTTAATAGTAGCATGATCTGTATGAATAGTTACTTTAGAATCAACAATATAAGGTCTAAACTTATCACAAGCAAATACAACTGCTAAGAATTCCTTTTCAGTGGTAGCATAATTTCTTTGAGCATTGTCTAGAGTTTTACTAGCATATTGAATAACATTTAGTTTCTTATCAACTCTTTGTCCTAGAACAACACCTACAGCATAATCACTAGCATCACACATAATTTCAAAGGGTAAATTCCAATCAGGTGGCTGAACAATAGGTGCAGAGATCAATGCTTTCTTAAGTATTTCCAGTGCTTCTACACAATCATCATCAAAGACAAATGGTATATCTTTTTGTAATAAATTAGTCAGAGGCCGAGAAATTTTTGAGAAGTCCTTAATGAACCTCCTATAAAAACCGGCATGACCAAGGAAACTTCTTATACCTTTGATGTCCTTGGGACATGGCATCTTTTCAATAGCATCAACCTTGGCTTTATCAACTTCAATACCTCTTTCAGAAACTTTATGCCCCAAGACAATACCTTCATTAACCATAAAGTGGCACTTTTCCCAATTCAAGACAAGATTAGTTTCTTCACATCTCTGCAAAACTCGATCAAGGTTGCTCAAGCAATCATCAAAAGAAGATCCATAGACGGAAAAGTCGTCCATGAAAACCTCACAAATCTTTTCACAAAAGTTAGAGAATATAGCCATCATGCATCTTTGAAAGGTAGCAGGTGCATTATATAAACCAAAAGGCATACGTCTATAAGCAAAAGAACCAAAAGGGCATGTAAAAGTAGTTTTTGATTGATCTTTAGCTGTCACAGGTATTTGAGAGAAACCAGAATAACCATCTAGAAAGCAAAAATGTGTATGTTTGTACAATCTTTCTAGCATTTGATCGATAAAAGGTAAGGGGTAATGATCTTTTTTAGTAGCCTTATTTAATTTGCAGAAATCAATTACCATCCTATAACCTATAATAATTCTTTGAGGAATCAATTCATCTTTATCATTAGGAACAACAGTAATACCTACCTTCTTAGGGACACAATGGACAGGGCTTACCCATTGACTATCAGCAACGGGATAAATTATACCTGCCTCAAGGATCTTTAGTATCTGCTTTCTTACTGGTACCTCTTGAGCACTGCGTTGGTTTTCCCCGAAGAGGAAGGGATGATGCAGCAAAGTAGCGTAAGTATTTCCCTTAGTTTTTGAGAACCAAGGTATCAATCCAGTAGCAGGCTACGCGCGAGTCCCTCGCACCTCCACAAAACAAATAAATCCTCGCAACCAACGCAAATAGGGGTTGTCAATCCCTATAGGGCCACTTACGAGAGTGAGATCTGATAGATATGATAAGATAATATTTTTGCTATTTTTATGATAAAGATGCAAAGTAAAATAAAGGCAAAGTAAATAGCAAAGGAAATAACTAGGTAGTAGGACATTAATATGATAAAGATAGACCCGGGGACCATAGGTTTCACTAGTGGCTTCTCTCAGAGCATAAGTATTCTACGGTGGGTGAACAAATTACTGTTGAGCAATTGACAGAATTGAGCACAGTTATGAGAATATCTAGGTATGATCATGTATATAGGCATCACGTCCGAGACAAGTAGACCGACTCCTGCCTGCATCTACTACTATTACTCCACTCATCGACCGCTATCCAGCATGCATCTAGAGTATTAAGTTAAAAACAGAGTAATGCCTTAAGCAAGATGACATGATGTAGAGGGATAGACTTATGCAATATGAAGAAAACCCCATCTTGTTATCCTCGGTGGCAACAATACAATACGTGCCTTGCTGCCCTTACTGTCACCGGGAAAGGACACTGCAAGATTGAACCCAAAGCTAAGCACTTCTCCCATTGCAAGAAAGATCAATCTAGTAGGCCAAACCAAACTGATAATTCGAAGAGACTTGCAAAGATAACCAATCATACATAAAAGAATTCAGAGAAGATTCAAATATTATTCATAGATAGACTTGATCATAAACCCACAATTCATCGGTCTCAACAAACACACCGCAAAAAGAAGATTACATCGAATAGATCTCCACAAGAGAGGGGGAGAACATTGTATTGAGATCCAAAAAGAGAGAAGAAGCTATCTAGCTACTAACTATGGACCCGTAGGTCTGAGGTAAACTACTCACACTTCATCGGAGAGGCTATGGTGTTGATGTAGAAGCCCTCCGTGATCGATGCCCCATCCGGCGGAGCTCCGGAACAAGCCCCAAGATGGGATCTCGTGGATACAGAAAGTTGCGGCGGTGGAATTAGGTTTTTGGCTCCGTATCTGATCATTTGGGGGTACGTAGGTATATATAGGAGGAAGGAGTACATCGGTGGAGCAACAGGGGGCCCACAAGGTTGAGGGCGCGCCTGGTGGTGGTGGGCGCGCTCCCCTACCTCGTGCCCTCCTGTTTCCTTTCTTGATGTAGGGTCCAAGTCTCCCGGATCATAATCTTCCTAAAAATCACGTTCCCGAAGGTTTCGTTCCGTTTGGACTCCGTTTGATATTCCTTTTCTTCGAAACCCTAAAACAGGCAAAAAACAGCAATTTTGGGCTGGGCCTCCTGTTAATAGGTTAGTCCCAAAAATAATATAAAAGTGGATAATAAAGCCCAATAATGTTCAAAACAGTAAATAATATAGCATGGAGCAATCAAAAATTATAGATACGTTGGAGATGTATCACTTACCACTTCTTTCATTTTAGGATTCAGTCGGCGTTGATGAGCACCAACTGGTTTAACATCTTCTTCCAAATTAATTTTATGTTGACATAGAGTGGGAGTAATGCCCTTAAGATCATCAAGAGTATACCCAATAGCAGCATGGTGCTTCTTCAGAGTTTTCAATAATCTCTCTTCTTCATGTTCTGAAAGGTTAGCACTAATAATAACAGGATATATCTTTTTCTCATCAAGATAAGCATATTTAGGAGTATCAGGTAACGGTTTAAGGTCAAACACGGGATCACCCTTGGGTGGAGGAGGATCCCCTAGGATTTCAACAGGTAAATTGTTTTTAAGAATAGGTTCCTGTTTAAAAATACTTCATCTAATTCCCTTCTTTCATTCATAAACATGTCATTTTCATGGTCTAGCAAATATTGTTCTAAAGGATCACTAGGAGGTACGGCAATAGAAGCAAGACCGATAATTTCTTACTAGGTAATTCTTCTTCACGGTGTTGTCTACTAAATTTAGAAAAATTAAATTCATGAATCATATCATCTAAACCGATAGTAACAACATCTCTTTTGCGATATATGGTAGCATTAACAGTATTTAAGAAGGGTCTACCAAATATAATGGGACAAAAGCTATCTTGTGGGGAACCAAGAACAAGAAAATCAGCAGGATATTTAGTTTTCCCACACAAGACTTCAACATCTCTAACAATTCCCATTGGTGAAATAGTATCTCCATTGGCAAGTTTAATTGTGACATCAATATCTTCCATCTCAGCAGGTGCAATATCATGCATAACTTCTTTGTATAAGGAATAAGGTATTGCACTAGCACTAGCACCCATATCACATAAGCCATGATAACAATGATCTCCTATTTTAACAGAAATAACAGGCATGCCTACCACAGGTCTAGGTTTATCTTTATCACAGGGTTTAGCAATTCTAGAAGTTTCATTACAGAAATAAATAACATGCCCATCTATATTATCAGACAAGAGATCTTTAACAATAGCAATATTAGGTTCAACTTTAACTTGCTCAGGAGGTGTATATGTTTTAATTTTGCTTTTATGAACCACAGTTGAAGCTTTAGCATGATCCTTTATCCTAATAGGGAAAGGTGGGTTCTCAACATAAGAAGTCGGAACAATAGGATCATTATAAGTAATAGTCTTTTCTTCAACTTTAATAGGTGCAACTACTTTTACTTCTATGGGAGGATGATATTTAAACCACTTATCCTTGGGGAGATCAACATAAGCAGCAAAATATTCACAGAAAGAAGCTACTATCTCAGAGTCAAGTCCATATTTAGTGCTAAATTTACGAAAAATATCGGTATCCATAAAAGATTTAACACAATCATAAGTGTCATACCTGACTCCTTACCATTGTCGAGGTCCCAATCTTCAGAGTTGCATTTAATTCTTTCCAATAAATCCCATTTGAATTCAATAGTCTTCATCATAAAAGAGCCAGCACAAGAAGTATCAAGCATGGTGCGATTGTTACCAGAAAGCCGAGCATAAAAATTTTGAATAATCATTTCTCTTGAGAGCTCATGATTGGGGCATGAATATAACATTGATTTAAGCCTCCCCCAAGCTTGAGCGATGCTTTCTCCTTCGCGAGGCCAAAAATTATATATATAATTGCAATCATGATGAACAAGATGCATAGGATAAAACTTCTGATGAAATTCCAATTTCAATCGTTTGTAATTCCAAGACCTCATATCATCACATAGCCTATACCATGTCGATGCATCTCCCCTCAAAGATAAAGGGAAGACCTTCTTCTTAACAACATCTCCGGGTACACCTGCAAGCTTAAATAATCCACAAACTTCATCTACATATATCAAATGTTCATCAGGATGTTTTGTTCCATCTCCTAAAAAAGGATTAGCTAGCAGTTTTTCTATCATACCTGAAGGAACTTCAAAGCAAGCATTTTCATTTTCATTTTCATTTTCAGTAGGTTCAGTAGGTTGAGGAGCAACTCTTTGCTCTACTGGTCGGGGTGAAGATACCCCGAACAAGCCCCTCAGAGGATTACCTTTCATGGTAACAAGTGACAGTAAATTTCAGCACACTATATAAATTTTTCCTTACCAAATTCCACCTACCAAAGGTGCTTCACTCCCTGGCAACGGCGCCAGAAAAGAGTCTTGATGACCCACAACTATAGGGGATCTATTGTAGTCCTTTCAATAAGTAAGAGTGTCGAACCCAACGAGGAGCAGAAGGAAATGATAAGCGGTTTCCAGCAAGGTATTCTCTGCAAGTACTGAAATAAGTGGTAACAGATAGTTTTGTGATAAGATAATTTGTAACGAGCAACAAGTAACAAAAGTAAATAAAGTGCAGCAAGGTGGCCCAATCCTTTTTGTAGCAAAGGACAAGCCTGGACAAACTCTTCTATGATGTAAAGCGCTCCCGAGGACACATGGGAATATCGTCAAGCTAGTTTTCATCACGTTCATATGATTCGCGTTCGGTACTTTGATAATTTGGTATGTGGGTGGACCGGTGCTTGGATACTATCCTTACTTGGACAAGCATCCCACTTATGATTAACCTCTATTGCAATCATCTGCAACCACAACAAAAGTATTAAGGTAAACCTAACCATAGCATGAAACATATGGATCCAAATCAGCCCCTTATGAAGCAACACATAAACTAGGGTTTAAGCTTCTGTCACTCTAGCAACCCATCATCTACTTATTACTTCCCAATGCCTTCCTCTAGGCCCAAATAATGGTGAAGTGGCATGTAGTCAACGTTCACATAACACCACTAGAGGAGAGACAACATACATCTCATCAAAATATCAAACGAATACCAAATTCACATGACTACTAATAGCAAGACTTCTCCCATGTCCTCAGGAACAAAAGTAACTACTCACAAAGCATAAACATGTTCATAATCAGAGGGGTATTAATATGCATATAGGATCTGAACATATGATCTTCCACCAATTGAACCAACTAGCATCAACTACAAGGAGTAATTAACACTACTAGCAACCTACTAGCACCAATCCCAGACTTGGAGACAAGAATTGGATACAAGAGATGAACTAGGGTTTTGAGATGAGATGGTGCTGATGAAGATGTTGATGGAGATTGCCCTCTCCCGATGAGAGGAGTGTTGGTGATGACGATGGCGATGATTTCTCCCTCCGGGAGGGAAGTTTCCCCGGCAGAACAGCTCCGCCAGAGCCCTAGATTGGTTCCACCAATGTTCCGCCTCGTGGCGGCGGAGTTTCGTCCGAGAAGATGGCTTGTGATTTTTCCCCATCGGAAGACTCCATATAGCAGAAGATTGCCACCGGAGGGCCACCAGGGGGCTCACGAGGTAGGGGGCGCGCCCAGGGGGTAGGGCGCGCCCCCACCCTCATGGGTAGGGTGTGGCTCCCCCTGGTGAAGTTCTTGCTCTCAATATTTTTATATATTTGGAAAACATATTCCGTGAAGTTTCAGGACTTTTGGAGCTGTGCAGAATAGGTCTCTAATATTTTCTCCTTTTCCAGCCCAGAATCCTAGCTGTCGGCATTCTCCCTCTTTATGTAAACCTTGTAAAATAAGAGAGAATAGGCATAAGTATTGTGGCATAATGTGTAATAACAACCCATAATGCAATAAATATTGATATAAAAGCATGATGCAAAATGGACGTATCATTTGGCACATACAAATTTACTTGGAACGGTAGGTAGATACCGCATATAGGAAGGTATTGTGGACTCATATGGAATAACTTTTGGGGTTTACGGAGTTGGATGCACAAGCAGTATTCCCGCTTAGTACAAGTGAAGGCTAGAAAAAGACTGGGAAGCGACCAGCTAGAGAGCAACAACAATCATGAACATGCATTAAAATTAATCAACATTGATATAATTCACCATGAACATAAATATCGTGGAGGCTATGTTGATTTTGTTTCAACTACATGCGTGAATATGTGCCTAGTCAAGCCACTCGAAACCTTCAAATGAGGATACCACCCTATCATACCACATCACCACCATTTTAATAGCATGTTGGCACGCAAGGTAAACCATTATAAACTCCTAGAAAATTAAGCATGGCATAGGAAACTATAATCTCTAATTGTCATTGCAAACATGTTTCATTCATAATAGGCTGAATCAAGAACGATGAACTAATCATATTTACAAAAACAAGAGAGGTCGGGTTCATACCAGCTTTTCTCATCTCAATCAGTTCATCATATATCATCATTATTGCCTTTCACTTGCATGACCGAATGGTGTGGATAACAATAATAGTGCACGTTTGCCACTCAACATTTTCATTATGGTCTTATCCTCTTGACCCCCAAAGAAAAAAGAAAAGAAACAAAACTATTTACACGGGAAAGCTCCCAACAAGCAAAAGAAGAACGATAAATCTTTTTGGGTTTTTTCTCTTTAATTACTACTACTACAAGCATGGAAAGTAAACTAGCTAAAAGCTTCAACTAATTTTTTGTTTTTTTCTTAAGGTTTTTCAAACACGCAAGAAGAATGCCAGAAAAGAAAATAAACTAGCATGGTTGATACAATGAAAAAGTATGAGCACCAACAACTGGCATGAGTATGTGAACGTGAATGTAATGTCGGTGGGAAATACGTACTCCCTCAAGCTTAGGCTTTTGGCCTAAGGTGGTCTATGCCCACAGATCAAAGCTGCCTTCTCCGGTGTACTGAGGAGGGTCCTCAGGTTGCCACTGGTTGGTGATCTCCTCCGGATCCCACTGATAAACAGACTGACGGTGAGGATCAGATAGTGGTTCCGGCTCTGGAGCTGATGTCAGGCTCTGGTATGCCTGAACGACCTCCGACAAAACAAGGTACGTGCCTGAAAATATGTTGAACAAAGAGGGAGTAGGCAAGGTAATAGTCTCAAAGTAATTCTTATCAAATATCAGTCTATAGTTAAGCATCTTCTTCTTCTTCTTAAAAATAAAATTATGTCCTACCATGCTCTTATAATCTAGAAAAACATGAGGCATCAACTTTTCCTCTTTCTCATAATGCCTAATAGGTATGTTAAATTGTGTAGCAAGGCGCGAGGCGAAGATGCCTCCCAAGACGGGACCTTTGTACGGTTTAGATTTAACCGTTTAGCAACAATGGCGCCTAAACTAAAAGTGGTATCACGAAACAAAGCATGGCGCAAAATAAAAATATTAGGGGCACTAAGATTTCCACAGTTCCCGCGACCAATTAAGCATCTACTGGCAAATATTGCGAAGTAATGTAGGACAGGAAAATGTATGCTAGTAATTCTTGCATCGAAAACCTTCATCGTTTCCCCTACAACAATCATATCAATGAATCCTTCCACATCATTACGATGTGGTTCCTCTATGCTGCCCTCAAAGGGTATCCTACAAACCCGGCAAAAATCATAAAGTGACATCTCCTTATGCTCATCATATAAATAGATTTCCACCGAAGGTGGCGATCTCCTAGCATGGAAATGAAAATTTTGCACAAAAATATTGGTGAGTAGGAGATACTGTCCATGTCGGTCGTGGACGAAGTCGGTGAGGCCTGCATTCTCAGCCAAACAATAAAAATCTTCATAAATCTCGGCTTCTCTCAAGAACTCATCACAAGGCCATTCACATGGCCGAACCTCCGCAGTATGAGGGAGATTATACTTGGGCTTCTTATTTTCTTCACTTTGCTTATCCTTCGAGCTTCGGCTCGATGAGCCCCTCAAAAATCTCTTCATCTTTTTCTGAAAATTTTAGTAACTTAAAATAAAAGTGAACCAAACTCAACAAAATTGATAGCAACTACTAATACAAGTGTCTAGAGGCTATATCATGCATTAAAACTACTTTCGACCACATAAATTTGACATGCAAGCTCAAGAATAGGGTCACCTAAGAAGCAAAAATTTGCTATAAATAAAGCACTAGAACAAAAACTAATTGGGCCATTGGAGGAGTCACATACCGAAGAACAATCCCCCAAAGCAGTTTTGTGAATGGAGCTTTGAGCAAGGAGATCGAAAATGGCAGCAAGATGAGCTAAAACACGGGTTTGAGCTGGTGGATCATTTTTTTCTAGAGGAAGACGAAGTGTGTGGGTGCAAGAATAATTGGAGGGGACCCACATGGGGTCCATGAGGCAGGAGTGCGCCTAGGGGGGTGGGCGCGCCCTCCACCCTCGTGGGCATATGGTAGGCCCCCTGGTGTGTTCTTAGTGCCAATAATTCTCAAATATTCTGGAAAAAATCATATTAAATTTTCAGGGCATTTGGAGAACTTTTACTTTCAGGGTATTTTTTATTGCAAGGATAATTCAGAAAACAAAGAGAAAATACTATTTTTTACTTTATTCAATATAAATAACAGAAAGTAAAAAGAGCGTACAGAAGGTTGTGCTTTCTAACTTCATCCATCTCATGCTCATCAAAACGAATCCACTAACAAGGTTGATCAAGTCTTGTTAACAAACTCATTCCGAATCGCATGAAACCGGAGAATTTTCGAGTAACACTAGGTTACCTCAATGGGGATATGCACATCCTCAATAATAAGAATATCATATTTCTTCTTCACGGTAGGAAGAGGAAATTCAAAACCTCCTATAATAATCGTTGAATTTTTTTTCCAATAGAATTGATACTATGGACTTGAGGTTGTTTCCTCAGAAAGTGTACCGTATGCTCATTACCATTAACATGAAAAGTGACATTGCCTTTGTTGCAATCAATAACAGCCCCTGCAGTATTCAAGAAGGGTCTTCCAAGGATAATCGACATACTATCGTCCTCGGGAATATCAAGAATAACAAAGTCCGTTAAAATAGTAACGTTTGCAACCACAACAGGCACATTCTCACAAATACCGACAGGTATAGCAGTTGATTTATCAGCCATTTGCAAAGATATTTCAGTAGGTGTCAACTTATTCAAATCAAGTCTATGATATAAAGAGAGAGGCATAACACTAACACCGACTCCAAGGTCACATAAAGCAGTTTGAACATAGTTTCTTTTAATGGAGCATGGTATAGTTGGTACTCCTGGATCTCCTAGTTTCTTTGGTATTCCACCTTTAAAAGTGTAATTAGCAAGTATGGTGGAAGTTTCAGCTTCCACTATCTTTCTTTTATTAGTAACAATATCTTTCATTTACTTAGCATAAGGGTTCATTTTAAGCATATCATTCAAACGCATACGCAAAAAGATATGTCTAATCATTTCAGCAAAGCGCTCAAAATCTTCATCATCCTTTTTCTTGGATGGTTTAGGAGGAAAAGGCATGGGTTTCTGAACCCATGGTTCTCTTTCTTTACCGTGCTTCCTAGCAACGAAGTCTCTCTTATCATCATGTTGATTCTTTGATTGTGGGTTATCAAGATCAACAGCAGGTTCAATCTCTACATCATTGTTATTGCTAGGTTGAGCATCAACATGAACATCATCATTATCATTATCACTAGGTTCATGTTCATTACCAGATTGTGTTTCAGCATCATAAATAGAAATATCATTGGGATTCTCAGGTGTGTCTACAACAGGTTCACTAGAAACATGCAAAGTCCTATCATTTTTCTTTTTCTTCCTTTTAGAAGAACTAGGTGCATCAACATTAGTTCTCTGAGAATCTTGCTCAATTCTCTTAGGATGGCCCTTGGGATACAAAGGTTCCTGAGTCATTTTACCCTCTCTAGTCATAACTCTAACAACATTATCATTTTTCTTATTATTTAATTCATTGAGCAAATCATTTTGAGCCTTAAGTACTTGTTCTACTTGAGTGGTGACCATAGAAGCATGTTTACTAATAAGTTTAAGTTCACCTTTAACTCTAGACATATAATAACTCAAGTGTTCAATCATATAGCCATTGCGTTTCAATTATCTACCAACATAAGCATTGAAGTTTTCTTGTTTAACAATAAAATTATCAAACTCATCCAAGCATTGGCTAGCAGACTTATAACGACGAATATCACCTTCATCAAATCTATAGAGAGAATTTACCTTTACTACCTGTATCGGGTTATCAAGACCATGTATCTCTTCAATAGGTGGTAAATTCTTAACATCTTCAGCTTTAATACCTTTTTCTTTCATAGATTTCTTTGCCTCTTGTGTATGTTCAGGACTGAGAAATAGAATACCCCTTTTCTTCAGAGTTGGTTCAGGAAGTGTCCAATTATTTTTCATTAGTCAACATATTATTCAATAGCAATTCAGCTTGATCAACAGTTCTTTCTCTGAAAACACAACCAGCACAACTATCCAGCTAGTCTCTGGAAGCATCAGTTAGTCCATTATAAAAGATATCAAGTATTTCATTTTTCTTGAGAGGATGATCAGGCAAAGCATTAAGTAATCGGAGAAGCCTCCCCCAAGCTTGTGGGAGACTCTCTTCTTCAATTTGCACAAAATTATATTTCCCTTAAGGCAGCTTATTTCTTATGAGCGGGGAAATATTTAGCAGAGAAGTAATAAATCATATCCTGGGGACTACGCACACAACCAGGATCAAGAGAATTAAACCATGTTTTAGCATCACCCTTTAATGAGAACGTATATAACTTAAGGATGAAGTAATAGCGAGTTTTCTCATCATTAGTGAAAAGGGTGGCTATATCATTTAATTTAGTAAGATGTGCCACAACAGTTTCAGATTCATAGCCATAAAAGGATCAGGTTCAACCAAAGTAATTAACTCAGGATCAACAGAGATCATAATCCTTATCAGTAATAATGATAGTTGAAGTAGCAAAAGCAGGGTCATGTTTCATTCTAGCATTCAAATATTTTTCTTTCATCTTAGCTAATAATTTCTTAAGATCATATCTATCATTGCAAGCAAGAAAGTCTCTAGCAGTTTCTTCATCCATAACATAGCCCTCAGGCACAACATGTAATTCATATCTAGGGGGAGAATCTTCATCATCACTTTCATCAATATTATCAGTTTCAATAATTTCACTCTCTCTAACCCTAGCAAGTTGTTCATCAAGAAATTCACCTAGTGGCACAATATTATCAAGCATAGAAGTAGTTTCATCATAAGTATCATGCAAAGCAGAAGTGGCATCATCAATAACATGCGACATATCAGAATGAATAGCAAGAGTAGGTGTCGCAAGTTTACTCAAAACAGAAGATGAATCAAGTGCAGAGCTAGATGGCAGTTCCTTACCTCCCCTCGTAGTTGAGGGAAAAATCTTGGTTCTTTCATCTTTCAAGTTTCTCAAAGTGATCAGCAGATATAAATCCCAAGTGACTCAAAGAATAGAGCTATGCTCCCCGGCAACGGCACTCGAAAATAGTCTTGATAACCCACAAGTATAGGGGATCGCAACAGTTTTCGAGGGTAGAGTATTCAACCCAAATTTAATGATTTGACACAAGGGAAGCCAAAGAATATTCTCAAGTATGAGCAGCTGAGTTGTCAATTCAACCACACCTGGAAAACTTAATATCTGCAGCAAAGTGTTTAGTAGTAAAGTAATATGATAGTAGCGGTAACTTTAGCAAAAGTAACAGTAGCAGTTTTGTAGTAATTGTAACAGTGGCAACGGAAAAGTAACTAAGCAAAGATCAATATGTGAAAAGATTGTAGGCAATGGATCAGTGATGGATAATTATGTCGGGTGTGATTCCTCATGCAATAGTTATTGTTGGGGAATGTAGTAATTTCAAAAAAAATCCTACATACTCAGGATCATGGTGATGCATAGCAACGAAAGGGGATAGTGTATATACATACCCTCGTATACCAAAAGCGGAAGCGTTAGCACAACGCGGTTGATGTAGTCGTACATCTTCACGATCCGACCGATCCAAGTATCGAACGTACGACACCTCCGAGTTCAGCACACGTTAAGCTCGATGACGTCGCGCGAACTCCGATCCAGCAGAGCTTCACGGGAGAGATCCGTCAGCACGGCGGCGTGATGACGGTGATGATATTGCTACCGACGCAGGGCTTCGCCTAAGCACCGCTACGATATAACCAAGGTGGAATATAGTGGAGGGGGGCACCGCACACGGCTGGAATAGATCAACAGATCAACTTGTGTGTCCTAGGGTGCCCCTGCCCCCGTACATAAAGGAGCAAGGGGGAAGGCCGGCCGGCCCCTGTAGGGCGCGCCAGGAGGAGTCCTCATCCTAGTAGGAGTAGGACTCCCCTTTCCTACTCCTACTAGGAGGAGGAAACGAAGGAGGAGAAGGAGAAGGAAGGAGAGGGAGGAAAAGGAGGAGGGGGGGGGCTAGTCCAATTTGGTTTGGGCTAGGGGGGGCGCACGCCCTGCCTCCTCTCTTCCACCACTTGGCCCATGAGGCCCATTACTTCCTCCTCGTATTCCCGTAACTCCCTGGTACCTCCGAAAAATACCTGAATCACTCGGAACCTTTCCGATGTCCGAATATAGTCATCCAATATATCGATCTTTACGTCTCGACCATTTCGAGACTCCTCGCCATGTCCCCGATGTCATCCGGGACTCCGAACTACCTTCGGTACATCAAATCACATAAACTCATAATACCGATCGTCACAGAACTTTAAGCGTGCGGACCCTACGGGTTTGAGAACTATGTAGACATGACCGAGACACGTTTCCGGTCAATAACCAATAGAGGAACCTGGATGCTCATATTGGCACCCACATATTCTACGAAGATCTTTATCGGTTAAACTGCATAACAACATATGTTATTCCATTTGTCATCGGTATGTTACTTGCCTGAGATTCGATCGTCGGTATCTCAATACCTAGTTCAATCTCGTTACCGGCAAGTCTCTTTTCTCATTCTGTAATGCATCATCCCGCAACTAACTCATTAGTCACAATGCTTGCAAGGCTTATAGTGATGTGCATTACCGGGAGGGCCCAGAGATACCTCTGGGACAATCAGAGTGACAAATCCTAATCTCGGAATACGCCAACTCAACAAGTACCTTTGGAGACACCTGTAGAGCACCTTTATAATCACCCAGTTACGTTGTGACGTTTGGTAGCACACAAAGTGTTCCTCCGGCAAACGGGAGTTGCATAATCTCATAGTCATAGGAACATGTATAAGTCATGAAGAAAGAAATAACAACATACTAAACGATCCAGTGCTAAGCTAACGGAATGGGTCAAGTCAATCACATCATTCTCTAATGATGTGATCCCGTTAATCAAATGACAACTCATGTCTATGGCTAGGAAACTTAACCATCTTTGATCCAACGAGCTAGTCAAGTAGATGCATACTAGTGACATTTTGTTTGTCTATGTGTTCACACATGTATCAAGTTTCCGGTTAATACAATTCTATCATGAATAATAAACATTTATCATGGAATAAGGAAATAAATAATAACTTTATTATTGCTTCTAGGGCATATTTCCTTCAGTTCCCACTTGCACTAGAGTCAATAATCTAGTTCACATCGCCATGTGATGTAACACCAATAGTTATCACCATGTGATTAACACCCACAGATCACATCGTCATGTGACCAACACCCAAAGGGTTTACTAGAGTCAATAATCTAGTTCACATCGCTATGTGATTAACACCCAAAGAGTACTAAGGTGTGATCATGTTTTGCTTGAGAGAGAAGTTTAGTCAACGGGTCTGCCACATTCAGATCCGTATGTATTTTGCAAATTTCTATGTCAACAATGCTCTGCACGGAGCTACTCTAGCTAATTGCTCCCACTTTCAATATGCATCCAGATTGAGACTTAGAGTCATCTGGATCAGTGTCAAAATTTGCATCGACGTAACCCTTTATGACGAACCTTTTGTCACCTCCATAACCGAGAAACATATCCTTATTCCACTAAGGATAATTTTGACGGATGTCCAGTGATCTACTCCTAGATCACTATTGTACTCCCTTGCCAAAATCAGTGTAGGGTATACAATAGATCTGGTACACAGCATGGCATATTTTATAGAACCTATGGCTGAGGCATAGGGAATGACTTTTATTCTCTCTATTTTCTGTCGTGGTCGGGCTTTGAGTCGTACTAAATTTCACACCTTGCAACATAGGCAAAAACTCTTTCTTTGACTATTCCATTTTGAACTACTTCAAAATCTTATCAAGGTATGTACTTATTGAAAAACTTATCAAGCGTCTTGATCTATCTCTATAGATCTTTGATGCTCAATATGTAAGCAGCTTCACCAAGATCTTTCTTTGAAAAAACTCCTGTCAAATACTCCTTTATGCTTTTTAGAAAATTCTACATTATTTCCAATCAACAATATGTCATTCACATATATTTATCAGAAATGTTGTAGTGCTCCCACTCTTTGGTCAACTCATCAAAGCGTATATTCCAACTCCGAGATGCTTGCACCAGTCCATAGATGGATCACAGGAGCTTGCATACTTTTTTAGCACCTTTAGGATCGACAAAAACCTTCTGGTTGCATCATATACAACTCTTCTTTAAGAAATCCATTAAGGAATGTAGTTTTGACATCCATTTTCCAGATTTCATAAAATGTGGCAATTTGCTAACATGATCCGGGCAGACTTAAGCATTGCTACGAATGAGAAAATCTCATCGTAGTCAACACCTTGAACTTTGTCAAAACCATTTTCGACAAGTCTAGCTTTGTAGATAGTAACGCTACTATCAGCGTCTGTCTTCCTCTTAAAGATCCATTTATTATCTATGGCTTGCTGATCATCGGGCAAGTCAACCAAAGTCCACACTTTGTTCTCATACATGGATTCCATCTCAGATTTCATGGCATCAAGCCATTTCGTGGAATCTGGGCCCATCATCCCTTCCTCATAGTTCGTAGGTTCGTCATGGTCAAGCAACATGACCTCCAGAACAGGATTACCGTACCACTCTGGTGCAGATCTCACTCTGGTTGACCAACGAGGTTCGGTAGTAACTTGATTTGAAGTTACATGATCGTCATCATTAGCTTCCTCACTAATTGATGTAGGAGTCACAGTAACGGATTTCTGTGATGAACTACTTTCCAATAAGGGAGCAGGTACAATTACCTCATCAAGTTCTACTTTCCTCCCACTCACTTCTTTCGAGAGAAACTCCTTCTCTAGAAAGGATCCATTCTCAGCAACAAATATCTTGCCTTCGGATTTGTGATAGAAGGTGTACCCAACAGTTACTTTTGGGTATCCTATGAAGACGCACTCCTCCGACTTGGGTTTGAGCTTATCAAGATGAAACTTTTTCACATAAGCATCGCAACCCCAAACTTTAAGAAACGACAGCTTAGGTTTCTTGCTAAACCACTGTTCAATCGGTGTCGTCTCAACGGATTTAGATGATGCCCTTTTTAATGTGAATGCAGCTATCTCTAATGCATAACCCCAAAACGATAGTGGTAAATCGGTAAGAGGCATCATAGATTGCACTATATCAAATAAAGTACGCTTATGACATTCGGACACACCATTACGCTGTGGTGTTCCAGGTGGCATGAGTTTGTGAAACTATTCCACATTGTTTTAATTGAAGACCAATCTCGTAACTCAAATATTCCCCTCTACGATTAGATCGTAGAAACTTTATTTTCTTGTTACGATGATTTTCCACTTCACTCTGAACTTCTTTGAACTTTTCAAATGTTTCAGACTTATGTTTCTTCAAGTAGATATACCCATATCTGCTCAAATCATCGGTGGAGGTCAGAAAATAACGATACCCGCCGCGAGCCTCAACACTCATCGGACCTCATACATCAGTATGTATTATATCCAATAAGTCAGTTGCTCGCTCCATTGTTCCGAAGAACGGAGTCTTAGTCATCTTGCCCATGAGGCATGGTTCGCAAGCATCAAGTGATTCATAATCAAGTGATTCCAAAAGCCCATCAGCATGGACTTTCTTCATGCGCTTTACACCAATATGACCTAAACGGCAGTGCCACAAATAAGTTGCACTATCATTATTAATTTTGCATCTTTTGGCTTCAATATTATGAATATGTGTATCATTACGATCGAGATTTAGTAAACCATTTACATTGAATGTATGACCATAGAAGGTTTTATTCATGTAAACTGAACAACAATTATTCTGACTTAAATGAATAACTGTATTGCAATAAACATGATCAAATCATATTCATGCTCATCGCAAACACCAAATAACATTTATTTTAGGTTCAACACTAATCCCGAAAGTATAGGGAGTGTGCGATAATGATCATATCATTCTTGAAACTACTTCCAACACACATCGTCACTTCACCATTAACTAGTCTCTGTTCATTCTGCAACTCCCGTTTGAAGTTACTACTCTTAGCAACTGAATTAGTATCAAATACCGAGGGGTTGCTATAAACACTAGTAAAGTGCACATCAATAACATGTATATCCAATATACCTTTGTTCACGTTGCCATCCTTCTTATCCGCCAAACACTTGGGGTAGTTCTGCTTCCAGTGACTAGTCTCTTTGTAGTAAATGCATTTAGTCTCAGGCTCAGGTCCAGAATTGGGCTTCTTCACTTGAGCAGCAACTTGCTTGCCATTCTTCTTGAAGTTCCCCTTCTTCCCTTTGCCTTTTTCTTGAATCTAGTGGTCTTGTTAACCATCAACACTTGATGTTTTTCTTGATTTCTACCTTCGCCAATTTCAGCATTACGAAGAGCTCGGGAATTACTTTCGTCACCCCTTGCATATTATAGTTCATCACGAAGTTCTAGTAACTTGGTGATAGTGACTAGAGAACTTTGTCAATTACTATCTTATCTGGAAGATTAACTCTAACTTGATTCAAGCAATTGTAGTACCCAGACAATCTGAGTATATGCTCACTTGTTGAGCTATTCTCCTCCATCTTTGTAGGCAAAGTACTGTCAGAGGTCTCATACGTCTCGACACGGGTACGAGTATGAAA
Organism: Triticum aestivum; assembly: GCF_018294505.1. Taxonomy (NCBI): domain Eukaryota; kingdom Viridiplantae; phylum Streptophyta; class Magnoliopsida; order Poales; family Poaceae; genus Triticum; species Triticum aestivum. Next base: position 682,489,461 of record NC_057797.1, read on the forward strand.
TACCAATTTCAACTCTTGGAACATCTTACATGCTCCGTGGCGTTCAAAACATTTTTGAAGTCCCGGTTCTAAGCCGTAAAACATGGTGCACTAAACTATCAAATAGTCATCATACCGAGCTTTGTAAAACGTTCATAACGTTTGCTTTTGCTCCTGCAATCGGTCTGTCACCTAGCGATGCATCAAGGATATAATTCTTCTGTCCAGCAATGAGGATAAACCTCAGATCACGGAGCTAGTCCGCATCATTGCTACTAACATTTTTCAACATAGTTTTTCTGTAGGAACATATCAAAAATAAACGGGGAGCAACATCGCGATCTATTGATCTACAACATAGTTATGCAAATACTATCAGGACTAAGTTCATGATAAATTAAAGTTCAATTAATCATATTACTTAAGAACTCCCACTTAGATAGGCATCCCTCTAGTCATCTAAATGATCACGTGATCCAAATCAACTAAACCATGTCCGATCGTCACGTGAGGTGGAGTAGTTTTCAATGGTGAACATCACTATGTTGATCATATCTACTATATGATTCATGCTTGACCTTTTGGTCTCCAGTGTTCCGAGGCCATATCTGCATATGCTAGGCTCGTCAAGTTTAACCCGAGTATTCTGTGTGTGCAAAACTGGCTTGCACCCGTTGTAGATGAAAGTAGAGCTTATCACACCCGATCATCACGCGGTGTCTCGGCACGACGAACTTTGGCAACGGTGCATACTCAGGGAGAACACTTTTACCTTGAAATTTAGTGAGAGATCATCTTATAATGCTACCGCCGAACTAAGCAAAATAAGATGTATAAAAGATAAACATCACATGCAATCAAAATATGTGACATGATATGGCCATCATCATCTTGTGCTTTTGATCTTCATCTCCAAAGTACTATCATGATCTCCATTATTATCGGCATGACACCATGATCTCCATCATCTTGATCTTTTATCAACGTGTCGTCACATGGTCATCTCACCAGCTATTGCTTTTGTAACTATTGCTATCGCATAGCGATAAAGTAAAGCAATTACATGGCACTTGCATCTTATGCAATAAAGAGACAACCATAAAGCTCATGCCAGTTGTCAATAACTTTAACAAAACATGATCATCTTATACAATAATTTATATCTCATCACGTCTTGACCATATCACATCACAACATGCCCTGCAAAAACAAGTTAGACGTCCTCTACTTTGTTGTTGCAAATTTTACATGGCTGCTACGGGCTGAGCAAGAACCGTTCTTACCTATGCATCAAAACCAGAACGATAGTTCGTCAAGTTAGTGCTGTTTTAACCTTCTCAAGGATTGGGCGTAGCCACACTCGGTTCAACTAAAGTTGGAGAAACTGACACCCGCCAGCCACCTATGTGCAAAGCAAGTCGGTAGAACCAGTCTCGCGTAAGCGTACGCGAATGTCGGTCCGGGCCGCTTCATCCAACAATACCGCCGAACCAAAGTATGACATGCTGGCAAGCAATATGACTTGTATCGCCCACAACTCACTTGTGTTCTATTCGTGCATATAACATCTACACATAAAACCTGGCTCAGATGCCACTGTTGGGGAACATAGTAATTTCAAAAAAATTCCTACGCACACTCAGGATCATGGTGATGCATAGCAACGAAAGGGGAGAGTGTATACACGTACCCTCGTAGACCGAAAGCGGAAGCGTTAGCACAACGCGGTTGATGTAGTCGTACGTCTTCACGATCCGATTGATCCATGTACCGAACATACGGCACCTCCGAGTTCAGCACACGTTAAGTTCGATGATGCCCCACGAACTCCGATCCAGCAGAGCTTCACGGGAGAGTTCCGTCAGCACGATGGCGTGATGACGGTGATCATGTTGCTACCCACGCAGGGCTTCGCCTAAGCACCGCTACGATATAACCGAGGTGGAATATGGTGAAGGGGGCACCGCACATGGCTGGAATAGATCAACATATCAACTTGTGTGTCCTACGGTGCCCCTGCCCCCGTATATAAAGGAGCAAGGGGGAAGGCCGGCCGACACCTGTAGGGCGCGCCTGGAGGAGGAGTCCTCCACCTAGTAGGAGTAGGACTCCCCTTTCCTACTCCTACTAGGAGGAGGAAACAAAGGAGGAGAAGGAGAAGGAAGGAGAGGGAGGAAAAGGAGGAAAGGGGGGCCGGCCCCCTAGTCCAATTCGGTTTGGGCTAGGGGGGCGCCATGCCTCCTCTCTTCCACCGCTTGGTCCATGAGGCCCATTACATCTTCCTCGTATTCCCGTAACTCCTCGGTACCCCGAAAATACCCGAATCACTCGGAACCTTTCCGATTTCCGAATATAGTCGTCCAATATATCGATCTTTATGTCTCAACCATTTCGAGACTCTTCGTCATGTCCCCGATCTCATCAGGGACTCCGAACTACCTTCGGTACATCAAATCACATAAACTCATAATACCGATCGTCACAGAACTTTAAGCGTGCGGACCCTACGGGTTCGAGAACTATGTAGACATGACCGAGACACGTTTCCGGTCAATAACCAATATCGGAAACTAGATGCTCATATTGGCTCCCACATATTCTACGAAGATCTTTATCGGTTAAACCACATAACAACATACGTTGTTCCCTTTGTCATCGGTATGTTAGTTGCCCGATATTCGATCATCGGTATCTCAATACCTAGTTCAATCTCGTTACCAGCAAGTCTCTTTACTCGTTCTGTAATGCATCATCCCGCAACTAACTCATTAGTCACAATGCTTGCAAGGCTTATAGTGATGTGCATTGCCGAGAGGGCCCAGAGATACCTCTCCGACAATCGGAGTGACAAATCCTAATCTCGAAATACGCCAACTCAACAAGTACCTTTGGAGACACCTGTAGAGCACCTTTATAATCACCCATTTACGTTGTGACGTTTGGTAGCACATAAAGTGTTCCTCCGGTAAACGAGAGTTGCATAATCTCATAGTCATAGGAACATGTATAAGTCATGAAGAAAGCAATAACAACATACTAAATGATCCAGTATTAAGCTAACGGAATGGGTCAAATCAATCACATCATTCTCTAATGATGTGATCCCATTAATCAAATGACAACACATGTCTATGGCTAGGAAACTTAACCATCTTTGATTCAACGAGCTAGTCAAGTAGAGGCATACTAGTGACATTTTGTTTGTCTATGTATTCACACATGTATCAAGTTTCCGATTAATACAATTCTAGCATGAATAATAAACATTTATCATGGAATAAGGAAATAAATAATAACTTTATTATTGCCTCTAGGGCATATTTCCTTCAGTCTCCCACTTGCACTAGAGTCAATAATCTAGTTCACATCGCTATGTGATGTAACACCAATAGTTATCACCATGTGATTAACACCCATAGTTCACATCGTCATGTGACCAACACCCGAAGGGTTTACTAGAGTCAATAATCTAGTTCACATCTCTATGTGATTAACACCCAAAGAGTACTAAGGTGTGATCATGTTTTGCTTGTGAGAGAAGTTTAGTCAACGGGTCTGCCACATTCAAATCCGTATGTATTTTGCAAATTTCTATGTCAACAATGCTCTGCGCGGAGCTACTCTAGCTAATTGCTCCCACTTTCAATATGCATCCAGATTGAGACTTAGAGTCATCTGGATCAGTGTCAAAATTTGCATCGACTTAACCCTTTACGATGAACCTTTTGTCACCTCCATAATCGAGAAACATATCCTTATTCCACTAAGGATAATTTTGACCGATGTCCAGTGATCTACTCCTAGATCACTATTGTACTCCCTTGCCAAAATCAGTGTAGGTATACAATAGATCTGGTACACAGCATGGCATATTTTATAGAACCTATGGCTGAGGCATAGGGAATGACTTTCATTCTCTCTCTATTTTCTGTCGTGGTCGGGCTTTGAGTCTTACTCAATTTCACACCTTGCCACACAGGCAAGAACTCTTTCTTTGACTGTTCCATTCTGAACTACTTCAAAATCTTGTCAAGGTATGTACTTATTGAAAAACTTATCAAGCGTCTTGATCTATCTCTATAGATCTTTGATGCTCAATTTGTAAGCAGCTTCACCGAGGTCTTTCTTTGAAAAAACTCCTTTCAAATACTCCTTTATGCTTTCCAGAAAATTCTACATTATTTCCGATCAACATTATGTCATTCACATATATTTATTAGAAATGATGTAGTGCTTTACCATAAGTCTGTATAAAACTATATGCTTTGATCAACTCATCAAAGCATATATTCCAACTCCGAGATGCTAGCACCAGTCCATAGATGGATCGTTGGAGCTTGAAAATTTTGATAGCACCTTTAGGATCGACAAAAACCTTCTGGTTGCATCATATACAACTCTTCTTTAAGAAATCCATTAAGGAATGTAGTTTTGACATCCATTTGACAGATTTCATAAAATGTGGCAATTTGCTAACATGATTCGGAGACTTAAGCATTGATACGAATGAGAAAATCTCATCATAGTGAACACCTTGAACTTTGTCAAAACCATTTTCGACAAGTCTAGCTTTCTAGATAGTAACACTACTATCAGCGTCCGTCTTCCTCTTGAAGATCCATTTATTATCTATGGCTTGCTGATCATCGGGCAAGTCAACCAAAGTCCACACTTTGTTCTCATACATGGATCCCATCTCAGATTTCATGGTATCAAGCCATTTCGTGGAATCTGGGCTCATCATCGCTTCCTCACGGTTTGTAGGTTCATCATGGTCAAGCAACATGACCTCCAGAACAGGATTACCGTACCACTCTGGTGCGTATCTCACTCTGGTTGACCTACGAGGTTCGGTAGTAACTTGATCTGAAGTTACATGATCATCATCATTAGCTTCCTCACTAATTGGTGTAGGAGTCACAGGAATAGATTTCTGTGATGAACTACTTTCCAATAAGGGAGCAGGTACAGTTACCTCATCAAGTTCTGCTTTCGTCCCACTCACTTCTTTCGAGAGAAACTCCTTATCTAGAAAGGATCCATTGCCAGCAACAAATATCTTGCCTTCCGATTTGTGATAGAAGGTGTACCCAACAGTTACTTTTGGGTATCCTATGAAGACGCGCTTCTCCGACTTCGGTTTGAGCTTATCAACATGAAACTTTTTCACATAAGCATCGCAACCCCAAACTTTAAAAAATGACAGCTTAGGTTTCTTGCTAAACCACAGTTCATACAGTGTCATCTCAACGGTTTTAGATGGTGCCCTTTTTAATGTGAATGCAGCTGTCTCTAATGCATAACCCCAAAACGATAGTGGTAAATCGGTAAGGGGCATCATAGATTGCACTATATCAAATAAAGTACAGTTATGACGTTCGGACACACCATTACGCTGTGGTGTTCCAGGTGGCATAAGTTTGTGAAACTATTCCACATTGTTTTAATTGAAGACCAAACTCGTAACTCAAATATTCGCCTCTGCGATCAGATCATAGAAACTTTATTTTCTTGTTACGATGATTTTCCACTTCACTCTGAAATTCTTTGAACTTTTCAAATGTTTCAGACTTATGTTTCTTCAAGTAGATATACCCATATCTGCTCAAATCATCTGTGAAGGTCAGAAAATAACGATACCCGCCGCGAGCCTCAACACTCATCGGACCTCATATATCAGTATGTATTATATCCAATAAGTTAGTTTCTCGCTCCATTGTTCCGAAGAACGGAGTCTTAGTCATCTTGCCCATGAGGCATGGTTCGCAAGCATCAAGTGATTCATAATAAAGTGATTCCAAAAGCCCATCAGCATGGACTTTCTTCATGCGCTTTACACCAATATGACCTAAACGGCAGTGCCACAAATAAGTTGCATTATCATTATTAACTTTGCATCTTTTGGCTTCAATATTATGAATATGTGTATCATTATGATCGAGATTTAGTAAACCATTTACATTGGATGTATGACCATAGAAGGTTTTATTCTTGTAAACAGAACAACAATTATTCTCTGACTTAAATGAATAACCGTATTGTAATAAATATGATTAAATCATATTCATGCTCAACGCAAACACCAAATAACATTTATTTTAGGTTAAACACTAATCCCGAAATTATAGGGAATGTGCGATAATGATCATATCATTCTGTGAACTACTTCCAACACACATCATTACTTCACCCTTAACTAGTCTCTGTTCATTCTGCAACTCCCGTTTCAAGTTACTACTCTTAGCAACTGAACTAGTATCAAATACCGAGGGGTTGCTATAAACACTAGTAAAATACACATCAATAACATGTATATCCAATATACCTCTGTTCACTTTGCCATCCTTCTTATCCGCCAAATACTTGGGGCAGTTCCGCTTCCAGTGACTAGTCCCTTTGCAGTAAAAGCACTTAGTCTCAGGCTTAGGTCCAGACTTCGGCTTCTTCACTTGAACAGCAACTTGCTTGTCGTTCTTCTTGAAGTTCCCCTTCTTCCCTTTGCCCTTTTCTTGAAACTAATGGTCTTGTTAACCATCAACACTTGATGTTTTTCTTGATTTCTACCTTCGCCAATTTCAGCATTGCGAAGAGCTCGGGAATTACTTTCGTCATCCCTTGCATATTATAGTTCATCACGAAGTTCTAGTAACTTGGTGATAATGACTAGAGAACTTTGTCAATTACTATCTTATCTGGAAGATTAACTCCAACTTGATTCAAGCAATTGTAGTACCTAGACAATCTGAGTATATGCTCACTGGTTGAGCTATTCTCCTCCATCTTTGTAGGCAAAGTACTGTCAGAGGTCTCATACGTCTCGACACGGGCATGAGTATGAAATACCAATTTCAACTCTAGGAACATCTTACATGCTCCGTGGCGTTCAAAACATTTTTGAAGTCCTGGTTCTAAGCCGTAAAGCATGGTGCACTAAACTATCAAGTAGTCATCATACCGAGCTTTGTCAAACATTCATAACGTTTGCTTTTTCTCCTGCAATCGGTCTGTCACCTAGCGGTGCATAAGGACATAATTCTTCTGTGCAGCAATGAGGATAAACCTCTGATTACAGAGCTAGTCCACATCATTGCTACTAACATTTTTCAACATAGTTTTTCTCTAGGAACATATCAAAAATAAACGGGGAGCAACATTGCGAGCTATTGATCTACAACATAGTTATGCAAATACTATCACGACTAAGTTCATGATAAATTAAAGTTCAATTAATCATATTACTTAAGAACTCCCACTTAGATAGGCATCCCTCTAGTCATCTAAATGATCACGTGATCCAAATCATCTAAATCATCACGTGAGATGGAGTAGTTTTCAATGGTCAACATCACTATGTTGTTCATATCTACTATATGATTCACGCTCGACCTTTCTGTCTCCAGTGTTCTGAGGCCATATCTGCATATGCTAGGCTTGTCAAGTTTAACCCGAGTATTCTGCGTGTGCAAAACTGGCTTGCACCCGTTGTAGATGAACGTAGAGCTTATCACACCCGATCATCATGTGGTGTCTCGGCACGACGAACTTTGGCAACGGTGCATACTCAGGGAGAACACTTTTACCTTGAAATTTAGTGAGAGGTCATCTTATAATGCTACCGCCGAACTAAGCAAAATAAGATGTATAAAAGATTAATATCACATGCAATCAAAATATGTGACATGATATGGCCATCATCATCTTGTGCTTTTGATCTCCATCTCTAAAGTACTAGCATGATCTCCATTGTTACCGGCATGACACCATGATCTCCATCATCTTGATCTTTTATCAACGTGTCATCACATGGTCGTCAAACCAGCTATTGCTTTTGCAACTATTGCTATTGCATAGCGATAAAGTAAAGCAATTACATGGCACTTGCATCTTATGCAATAAAGAGACAACCATAAGGCTCCTGCCAGTTGCCGATAACTTTTACAAAACATGATCATCTTATACAACAATTTATATCTCATCACGTCTTGACCATATCACATCACAACATGCCCTGCAAAAACAAGTTAGACGTCCTCTACTTTGTTGTTGCAAATTTTACGTGGCTGCTATGGGCTGAGCAAGAACCGTTCTTACCTAAGCATCAAAACCACAATGATAGTTCGTCAAGTTAGTGTTGTTTTAACCTTCTCAAGGACCAGGCGTAGCCACACTCAGTTCAACTAAAGTTGGATAAACTGACACCCGCCAGCCACCTATGTGCAAAGCACGTCGGTAGAACCAGTCTCGCGTAATGTCGGTCCGGGCCGCTTCATCCAACAATACCGCCGAACCAAAGTATGACATGCTAGTAAGCAGTATGACTTGTATCGCCCACAACTCACTTGTGTTCTACTCGTGCATATAACATCTATGCATAAAACCTGGCTCGGATGCCACTGTTGGGGAACGCAGTAATTTCGAAAAAATTCCTACGCACACTCAGGATCATGGTGATAGATAGCAACGAAAGGGGAGAGTGTGTCCACATACCCTCGTAGACCGAAAGCAGAAGTGTTAGCACAACGCGGTTGATGTAGTCATACATCTTCACGATCCGACAGATCCAAGTACAGAACATACGACACCTTTGAGTTCAGCACACGTTCAGCTCGATGACGTCCCGTGAACTCCGATCCAGCAGAGCTTCACGGGAGAGTTCAGTCAGCACGAGGGCGTGATGACGGTGATGATGTTGGTACCGACGCAGGGCTTCGCCTAAGCACCGCTACGATATAACCAAGGTGGAATATGGTGGAGGGGGGCACCGCACACGGCTGGAATAGATCAACAGATCAACTTGTGTGTCCTAGGGTGCCCCCTGCCCCGTATATAAGGGAGGAAGGGGGAAGGCCGGCCGACCCCTGTAGGGCGCGCCAGGAGGATGAGTATTCCTCCTAGTAGGAGTAGGACTCCCCTTTCCTACTCCTACTAGGAGGAGGAAAGGAAGGAGGAGAAGGAGAAGGAAGGAGAGGGAGGAAAGGAGGAAAGGGGGCCGGCCCCCTAGTCCAATTCGGTTTGGGCTAGGGGGGCCGCGCGCCCTGCCTCCTCTCTTCCACCACTTGGCCCATGAGGCCCATTACTCCTTTCTCGTATTCCCGTAACTCCTCGGTACCCCGAAAAATACCCGAATCACTCGGAACCTTTCCGATGTCCGAATATAGTCATCCAATATATCGATCTTTGCGTCTCGACCATTTCGAGACTCCTCGTCATGTCCCCGATCTCATCCGGGACTCCTTACTACCTTTGGTACATCAAATCACATAAATTCATAATACCGATCGTCACAGAACTTTGAGCGTGCGGACCCTACGGGTTCGAGAACTATGTAGACATGACCGAGACATGTTTCCGGTCAATAACCAATAGCGAAACCTGGATGCTCATATTGGCTTCCACATATTCTACGAAGATCTTTATCGGTTAAACCGCATAACAACATACGTTGTTCCCTTTGTCATCGGTATGTTACTTGCCCGAGATTCGATCGTCGGTATCTCAATACCTAGTTCAATATCGTTACCGGCAAGTCTCTTTACTCGTTCTGTAATGCATCATCCCGCAACTAACTCATTAGTCACAATGCTTGCAAGGCTTATAGTGATGTGCATTACCGATAGGTCCCAGAGATACCTCTCCGACAATCGGAGTGACAAATCCTAATCTCAAAATACGCCAACTCAACAAGTACCTTTAAAGACACCTGTAGAGCACCTTTATAATCACTCAGTTACGTCGTGACGTTTGGTAGCACACAAAGTGTTCCTCCGGTAAACGGGAGTTGCATAATCTCATAGTCATAGGAACATGTATAAGTCATGAAAAAAAGAAATAGCAACATACTAAACGATCAAGTGCTAAGCTAATGGAATGGGTCAAGTCAATCACATCATTCTCTAATGATGTGATCCCGTTAATCAAATGACAACTCATGTCTATGGCTAGGAAACTTAACCATCTTTGATTCAACGAGCTAGTCAAGTAGAGGCATACTAGTGACATTCTGTTTGTCTATGTATTCACACATGTATCACGTTTCCGGTTAATACAATTCTGGCATGAATAATAAACATTTATCATGAAATAAGGAAATAAATAATAGCTTTATTATAGCAAAATGGTAAAGTTTATACTCTCCCACCACCAACAAGCATCAATCTATGGCTTGCCTGAAACAACGGGTGCCTCAAACTAACAACAATCCTGGGGGAGTTTTGTTTGCAATTATTTTGATTTGGTTTGAGCATGGGACTAGGCATCCCGGTGACCAGCTATTTTTTTGTAAGTGAGGAGCGGAGTCTACTCCTCTTGAGAATAACCCGCCTAGCATGGAAGATACAGACATACCTAGTTGATACATTAGCTATTCGAGCATACAAAACAGAATTTTTATTTGAAGGTTTACAGTTTAGCACATACAAATTTACTTGGAACAGCAGGTAGATACCGCATATATAAAGGTATTGTGGACTCATATGAATTAACTTTTGGGGTTTATGGAGTTGGATGCACAAGCAGTATTCCCGCTTAGTACAAGTGAAGGCTAGAAAAAGACTGGTAAGCGACCAGCTAGAGAGCGACAACAATCATGAACATGCATTAAAATTAATCAACACTGAATGCAAGCATGAGTAAGATATAATTCACCATGAACATAAATATCGTGGAGGCTATGTTGATTTTGTTTCAACTACATACGTGAACATGTGCCAAGTCAAGCCACTCGAATCGTTCAAAGGAGGATACCACCCTATCAATACCACATCACCACCATTTTAATAGCACGTCGGCACGCAAGGTAAACCATTATAAACTCCTGGCAAATTAAGCACGGCATGGGCAACTATAATCTCTAATTGTCATTGCAAACATGTTTCATTCATAATAAGCTGAACCAAAAACGATAAATTAATCATATTTACAAAAACAAAAGAGGTCGGGTTCATACCAGTTCTTTCTCATCTCAGTCAGTTCATCATATATCGTCATTATTGTCTTTCACTTGCACGATCGAATGGTGTGGATAATAATAATAATGCATATGTATAGGATTTGAATCTGTATTTATACCGTTGTATCTCTCTTTCCCCTCATATATTTATACATCTTGAAAGACAAGTAGAGGTCGGTCCATCTTGTATCTATATATGTGCACCATGCACACGATCAATCATCGTTGATGCATGCAATCCCCTTCTTTCCAAGTAACAAGCTTCACCAGGGATGTCGAATGTGATGCCTCATCGGCAAGCGAGGAGAAGCTAAAAGTCAAGCTAGCCCCGTCCGGGTGTCGATCATACTTGGTCTGCATGCATGTACATGCACATGCACATGTACTGCGTCGGCAAGCCAGCTGGCCGTGAGAACGGACGAGACCGGTAAGCCGATTATTTTTTTGAGAGACGACCGGTCAGCCGATTAGCCGAAGGCAGCCAGTCCAGTCTTTTTTTTTTCTCGAGGGGTCAGTTCAGGAAGTCAGTTTCCAGATTCGGCCTGCGGTCCAGCCAGCCCAGCAGCAGCCCACAAAGTCCCGAAGCCCAAGAAAAAAAAAACCTGTTGGACGAGTCGCTCGCATCCAGCCTGCCCAGCAGCGTGGAACGGAACCACGACCGCACATGCTGCCTCCCCAGCTCTCCCGTCAACCGCCGCCTCCGCCTGTGCTGCACAGCTACACCGCCGCAGCGCCGACATCCCCCGCCTGACCCCTCTGCTCGGGTACTCCACCTTCCCCTGCCGGCCCGCCCAGTCCGACTCCGCGGCTCCGCGCGACCGTTCTTCTGTCGTGCTCTGCCGCCGTTCCCTCCGGCAGTCCGGCCTCGGGCCTCCGCCCCGTCCAGCCTCCTGCCGCGGTGCGCGGGCCTCTCCCTGTGTCACTGGGTAACTCCTGATCCTTTGTATTTTTGTTACTTATCAATTTGTTGAACTGATATCGGTTTAGGAACCCAGTGTGTGGCATCTCGTCTCATCTCCTGATCCTTTGTATTGCTGCAATCCATATTTTTTGTCCGTTTAGACCATATGGATTTGGAGCATACTATCAACTTGTTGATAAGAATCAAATGAAAGTGAATCTTTGGGGTTGATATTTTTCCCCAACACAGAAACAAGGCATGCATACATGTGAAAAAGTTCATTTTACACAGTGCAAAACATTTTATTTAAAGGAAAAAACACACTACAAACCAATGGAAGACCACAGTTGATAAAACGTTACACGGTTACTATTTGATAGACAATTACACTAACAAAATGCATGCATGTTCCACAGCTCCACATCACAAGTAGTTAGAGCTGCACATGCATGTAGATATTATTACATAAGTGACTCCCAAGAGATTTAATGGCTGTATTGCATGCAGATGCAGGTGATACTCATAGCACTATAGTACTTGATGGAGCTTAACTAGGGCACTGGAAGTCGTCGGGCACTGTCTTGCCACATTGGTTGACGAGCACCTCGATGGCGATGGGCAGCACGAGGTTGATGTTGAGCGCCTTGAGCTTGATGGTGGTGCAGAGGCATAGGGCTGCGTCGAGGTCAGCCACACCGGATAACAGCGGGCAACATTTGTCGCTGGCACTGCTGCCGATTAGTGCGTGCACCAGCCCGTTGAGTGCGTCCACGCACCCCAACAGTTTCAGCGTGTCGATGGGGCACTTGCCCGTTGATGACGATGGCGGTGGCGTCGCTGGGACTGGGGCCGGGGCCACAGGGGATGGTGGCGTTGGTGGTGTAATTGGTGTCGGCGATGGCGGAGTAACCGGTGTAATAGGTGGTGTAATTGGTGTCGGCGATGGCGGAGTAACCGGTGTAACAGGGGTGGGCGGCATTACTGGTGGGGATGGCGGCATCACCGGTGTCGGCGATGGTGGAGTCGCAGGGCATTGGAAGTCGCTGGGCACTGTCTTGCCGCATTGGTTCACGAGCACTTGGATGGCAATTGGCAGCACGAGGTTGATGTTGAGCGCCTTGAGCTCGATGGTGGTGCAGAGGCAGAGCGCGGCGTCGAGGCCGGCCACACCGGACAAGAGTGGGCAACATGTGTCGCTGGCACTGCTGCCGATCACCGTGTGCACCAGTCCATTGAGTGCGTCCACACACCCTAGCAACTTCAGTGTGTCAACTGGGCATTTGCCCATCGGCGGTGATGGTGGAGTAACCGGAGTCGGTGGTGGAGTGATAGGAGATGGTGGTGTAGGCGAAGGAGTGATAGGAGTCGGCGGTGTTGCAGGCGGTGATGGAGATGGCGGGGTTTTCGGTGTAGGCGAAGGAGTAACAGGGGTCGGTGGTGGGGTGACAGGCGACGGTGGCGTTTTCGGTGTAGGAGAAGGAGTAACAGGGGTCGGTGGTGGGGTGACAGGGGATGGCGGCGTTTTTGGTGTAGGCGAAGGAGTAACAGGGGTCGGTGGTGGGGTGACAGGCGATGGCGGCGTCATAGGGCATTGGAAATCGCTAGGCACTGTCTTGCCGCACTGGTTAACAAGCACCTGAATGGCGATCGGCAGCACGAGGTTGATGTTGAGCGCCTTGAGCTCGATGGTGGTGCAGAGGCAGAGTGCGGCGTCAACACCGGACACGCCGGCCAGTAGAGGGCAACAAGTGTCGCTTGCACTGCTACCTATCACAGCATGCACCAACCCGTTGAGCGCATCCACACATCCCAGTAGCTTCAGCGTGTCCACTGGGCACTTGCCTGATGGCGGTGACGGTGTCGGGGATGGAACAGGTGATGGCGGGGTTACCGGGGTTGGTGTAGGAGGGATTGGGGAGGGTGGCGTTGGCGTGTATGGCGGTGTGGGCACAGGGGTTGGCGTGTGCGGCGGTGTGGGCATAGGGGTTGGCGTGTGCGGCGGTGTTGGCGCGGGGGTTGGGGTGTGCGGCGGCGTGGGCGTGTGAGGCGGTGTTGGCGCCGGGGTTGGAGTGTGTGGTGGCATGGGCGTGTGAGGCGGTGTTGGCGTGGGGGTAGGCGTGTGTGGCGGGGTAGGCATGGGGGTTGGGGTGTGAGGTGGTGTTGGCTTTGGGGTAGGCGTGTGCGGTGGTGTAGGCTTGGGAGAGTGTGGCGGCGGAGGGCAGGGCACGGACGGCGGAGGCGTCAGCTTACGCGGCGGTGGCGGCGGAGGCTTTGGTTTGGGGCAGGATGGGCAAGCCGCGGACGGCGGGAGCTGCACGGCTAGGGAGAGCAGCGCCACCAGCAGGAGCGGGGCAATCCGGGCCATGCTCTTGGAGCTTGAGGCCTCAGAGTACGTGGTAGCCACCGCTCGATCTATCCAATTTTCCAATTTCTTGCTCTTGGCTAACCCAATACGTTAGCTGGTTTGAGGAAGAAGAAGAAAGTGGGCGTGCTTATATAGGCGAGCGTGAGGTGGTGGAGCAACGAGACGGGCTGCTCCTGCGCTGTCTTGGTCGACATGACCACGTTCCCTGGAATATCGGGCGTGAATTAATAATGAGATGTGCATGTGAAGAGAAGATCGTGTGGTATATACATATGTGGAATAAATCGACATATGTTAGTACGTACTCCACTTGCTCTTAGCCTCTGGTTTGACGAGTGAAAGTAGTTGGCAGGACTAAACATGCTCTTAGCCTCTGGTAATCAATTTTGAGATGGAGACATATACATGGATAGCGACATGTATATGCTCTTATACTATACGTAGCCTCAAATGGGCAAGTTCATGATTGCGGCTTGAAATCTTAATCCATGCAAAAAATCTTAATCGGGAGAATTAGATCACGTACGCACGTATGATTGCCACCATGAGAGTTGCATTACGTACGTAGGCACGTGCATCCGGACGTGGAACGAAAAAATATATATGCATGCACCAAAGCTATGAAATCTTAGCCAGCTGTAGAAGATATCATCCCTAGCCAGATATTCTACTCCACGGATTACGTTTGACAATACAACTTGCATGTGTGCTAGTTCCATCCACAGATAAACCCATGGATTACATTTTACAGAAACTAGCTAGCTCGGCATGATATGATTGCTGGAGGCCAGCAGCAGAGCTGCTCACAGTACGTGCAACTTGCTAACTAATCCTGCAACCAGCCTAGCTAAGCGCTAGGCAACGACTACCGCTGTCGTTGGCAACACCGAAACCACGAGCAAGGTTCCCAACATGTACACTCAGGAAGGAATACTCCAAACCACATTGGCCAGGACATAGCTTTTCACCCAGGAGAGTGAATGAATTGACTTGTTCAAATCTTAGCCAGCTATGGCAGATATTTCTGGCCGACACAGATAATGTTTGACAAGACAATTCCATCCACATATTGATCTTCGATCCATGGATCACATTTTACAGACACTAGCAAGGCATGATGATTGCTAGAGGCCAGCAGAGTTGCCCGTATACCTGCAACTTGCCTACTAATCCTGCAAGCAGCCTAGCTACGCTAGCGGTAGCCCGTGTAGATGCAAGCTGCAGATGCTTTGTCCCCGTTCAAATCAAGATGCCGCCATACACGGGAAGGCTTGGCGCCTTCCCGTGCCGACCTAGGCGTAGCTATCTGCCCGTCTGTCAACCTTCACACCCTGCAGCTAGCCGGATGGATCGGTCCTTGGATCGTAGCATGGAGGCCACTACATGCCAGGGATCGATCAGGAAACTAGCGGGCGCCCTGTTCGGGAGGGCTCATGAGTACCCTGCCGGGGACTTCTTGTTATGGAAAATATTTGGCGCATCAGCACCATCGATGCCGATGCATTGACACGAAATTTTAAATATAAATTTGATTTTATATAGTGAAGTGAAAGAAAAGGTGAATACATCTGCTTCAAACAGGAAATCCATGCGAAATAAAGGAGGGGGGCATCAGCTTTGTTGCTGAAGTGATGAGCAAATTTTTGGATTGAGTTTGGTTAAGAATAATATCATCGCAAGTGTGCTAGCAGAACTAGTCGTACATTGAGAACATAGTGCATGAAAAAGTCACACAAAAATCCAAGAGAAATTAAGTGCATAGATACATTCGGTATCAATCACATCATAAAGTTCATATCTGAAGTTAAAAGATCACTCATGAAATGAAAAGTACAAATGAATTGTGAATGGCAGTCACTTCAAATTGGGCTGTGAATTTGGCCCATTAAATCTACCGATGCTGAATTTGTCTTTTTTTCGTTTCTCGACTTAAATGTATATTGGTTTGGGTTTGGAATTTTGTGCACGGCAGATACATGTATTATTAGTTGTTGTGAATTCATTTCGCAATATGTAGTAACTTTTAAAAATGCCAAACTATGTGGTGCACCGAGGTACTCCTACGTGGAGTACTGGATACGTCCTCCTCATGCATGCAAGTTTGCGACAAGGAATAAACTAGTGTATCTATCATTTGTTGCATACAAAGCAAAACAAATACTAACAATGAGATGATAGCTCATAAAGTGTTGGCCGCAAAGATAGCAGAGGTGCCCAGATATTCCCGGAAAATCTTATCGTCCCACGCCGATGCAGGTTCTCCAGGACACGGTTTCAGATGCTTGCTCTTTCATACCGCCATAATGAGATAGACCTTGAAGCTTCACAGTAAAATGAATTGGGCGATCTGAGGGAAATAGTAGACATAGTTGGGCTCTGTGTGAAGGTGCAAGTTTCTCTCGGCCTATGCCCCCCCCCCCCCCTCCCAAGGTCATGAAGCCGCACGGGAGACAATTAAATAATATTCCCTCCTGTCCATATTCAGCTAGATACATCTGTTTGAGCGATAAATAATACTATGAAATATTTACTCATGGGTGGGGCAAGCTCTTCTGCTTTGGTTTACGGTTTCTCTTGGCTATATGGTTCATCTTGAGGGGAGGGGGGAGGGGGGATCGAACTTTAAAAAATTGTGAACGGTCTTATCAATACACAAATGTTTAACTCCCCACGAATTTCAAAAGATTTCCCCGGCCCCTTTTAATCAGTGGACTATAATTCTCAATGTGACCACTCACTAAACTAGCTCAGATCGATCATGAAACATGGTGAACGGACGAGTTTGGTGTGGTGAGGCAAGCAGGGGAGGTCACATGTTTCCCTTTTTTCCCATGTTACAAGGAGAAATATAACAAGACACGTTGTATGTTGGTGTCTTTTTCTCCTTCACTCGCGATGCATGACTAAACTTTCTGCGCATGCCATACAAGATTTTCTAGATATTTATGAAGTTAAATGGCTTTACACTCATTAGACACAACGTTTATTCCCCTACTGAATTTTGCAAAGTTTTCATTAGAAGAATGTGTAGATTTTTTTTATTCTGTTCATCATACGACTCATTCTTTTTTTTTATTGACTAGAAGTGCGGGAATGTTTTGCATTATATTTCACTTAGATTAGATTGTATGAAACATTAATATTTGAAGTAATAATATGAGAACTAAAACTGAAAATACATATAATTTATTGGGTCTGATTATTGTATACTTGTAAAACATTATAAATAGCATTATAAAATAAAAATTTGTATGCATGTTTCTATGTTCAGATGAGTTTTTCCATATGTTTAATTGCATGTTGAGGCGTGCTTTTCCCATGCATGTTGCATGATGAGATGACATGCCTATATGTTGAGAGAAATAGATTAATAGGGCTAACTATTTAGATATAAAAGATTTATGGCTAAATCAATGTCATCTGGTTAGGTTTTCAAGGTTGCTTGATTGCATGCATGCACATAGTTGAAATATACTCCCTCCGTTCCTAAATATTTGTCTTTTTATAGATTTCAACAAATGACTACATACGGAGCAAAATGAGTGAATCTACACTCTAATATATGTCTATATACATCTGTATGTGGTAGTTCATTTAAAATCTCTAAAAAGATAAATATTTAGTAACGGAGAGAGTATGATTGCAGTCGGAGCCTCACCTGCTGTTTCGGGGTCAAGGAAAATTGGAAAGAAATGGCCAAAACTTGTATATGTGTCAGCTAGTGGCTGGAAACAGTACCTGTGAAACTTCTCTCGATCGGGTATGCACGGCCCGCCCCATGTTCAGCCTGCTTCTGGCGTGCAAGAATAGCAATGGCGGGGTGCTACTGTATTGCACGCGGCCGGCCGGCCGGCCTGACACGCAACGCCATGCACGGGTGTGTGCGTACGAGTGGACCAGCCAGCAGGGAGGAGTTCGATATTTCTCGTTCACTGTCCGGGGTATGCACACATTCACGCATACTTGCATGCATGCATCACGCATCACGATGTGATGCTTCAACGGCCGGCCAGCTGCACCCATTTGCCTGCCATGCATGCATGGATTTTGTCCGATCTGCTACATGCCCAAAGAACCCGCTGTGCGTGTGCAAGTGCGCGCGAGGATTGCCATGTGCCGTGTGCAAATGCCAAACTTCTATGCCGACTACAATGTATTAGGAAATTTCTACGATGCCCGTATCTTTTTCACGAGGATACACAAACCGGACCGCAAGGGCGACCATGTTTTTGCCATCTAACACAGTTCTGCATCGTCCGCAAGCCAGTACAGACGTTTTCTTTTTTGCAAACCGAAGACAAAGTGGAGAGGGGGAAGGGGCTTTGAGGGCGTCCGGACCACTGCCATGCCCGTTCCTGACTATGCTGACGGCCCACCAAAAACCCTTCTCTCTGAGGAGCAGAAGCACGAGATGGCCGCCCTTGCAGCCGCCTAGCAGACCCGCCGCGTCTGGCGAATCGAGCACGACATGGCGGCCAGCTCGTCGGAAGTCTCCAACGATGACCCTACGATGGAGACGGGCTCCGACGATGACATCACGCCTGTGCATGCCGGTTTGACCATGAAGCAGGCGTAGGTGAAGTACTACGGTGTCGCCATGGTGGAGGAGAGCCTGGACACACTTATGTCGGTGTTTCAGCAGGCACAGAAAGAGCAATGGATAATATGTTCCTCCTCGAGCAGCACCGGTTGGCGTAGGGCCAAATCTATGGCGAGCGCGCAAGCGAGGAGGCCGTGGCCGCCATGACCGTGGGAACCCCGAATTTCGTTGCGGAGCAGCGAGCGCTCTACAAGGCCACGCATGCTCAAGACGCTGCTCGCAATGCACATGCGGTGCAGCTAGACGCGGATGTGGCCGCACACGCGCTAGCGACGCAGGCGGTCGAGGACGAGAATGTTGCCGTCCAATTTTCGGGGGTGCATGTGGTAGCTAGACAGTGACGGATTGTCCACGTCCATCATCGAACTCACGGCCACCGACACTGACGACAGACAGGTCGTAGACTCATCCGAGGATGAGTAAGGCATGGGAGGCGACAGGGCATTGTGTCCTAAATGGGTCGGTCCATCTCCCATATTCTACTCCTCCTCGCCGAAGACCACATGTTCACTTCACGGATCTTGAACCCCACCGCCACTCATGGAGACGACAGATGGAGGCCTGGGCTAGCTCCTGCCGTGGCCATGGTAGTACCGCGGCTCGTTGCGGTAGTACCGTGAGCCCTTGCGGTAGTACCGCTTGGTTGGTGCGGTAGTACCGCATGTCGCGGGCTGGTTAAGTGGATAACGGTTGAATTTGTCACTCCACTATATAAGGGGTGTCTTCTTCTCCGAGTTGACTACCTCTTCCAACCCTAAGCTCCATTGTTGCTCCAAGCTCCATTTTCACCCGATCTCTCTTCCTAGACAATCAAACTTGTTGATTTCCTAGGGATTGGTTGAGAAGGCCTCGATCTACACTTCCACCAAGAGAAATTCGATTCCCCCCACTAATCCCTTGCGGATCTTGTTACTCTTGGGTGTTTGAGCACCCTAGACGGTTGAGGTCACCGCGGAGCCATATTCCATTGTGGTGTCGTGGTGTTGTTGGGAGCCTCCGATTAAGTTGTGGAGATTGCGCCAACCTTGTTTGTAAAGGTCCGGTCGCCGCCTCCAAGGGCACCAATAGTGGAATCACGGCATCTTGCATTGTGTGAGGGCGTGAGGAGAATACGGTGGCCCCAGTGGCTTCTTGGGGAGCATTGTGCCTCCACACCGCTTCAACAGAGACGTACTTCCCCTCAAAAAGAAGGAACTTCGGTAACACATCCTCGTCTTCACCGGCTCCACTCTTGGTTATCTCGTACCTTTACTTGTGCAAGCTTATTTGTGTTATTTCCCTTGCTTGCTTATGTGCTTGTTGTTGCTGCATCATATATGTTGCTCACCTAGTTGCACATCTAGACAACCTACTTTGATGCAAAGTTTAATTTGGTAAAGAAAAGTTAAAAATTGTTAGTTGCCTATTCACCCCCCCTCTAGTCAACTATATTGATCCTTTCACTCTCGACTCAACAAAATGGGTTGTTCAGACCAGCACAAGTAACGGGGCACCACCGGTTCAACGGAGTTTACTGCCCTTTTATGAAGCTTCTGATTGCGCTTACATAAGCTAGTGGTGAAGACATGGTACTGCCCGCTATTCAACTGCTTCGGATTACTCTGATAACCCGATTGTTGCTGCTGCTGACCCCCCTGATGATTATAACCTCCCTGGTTGCCCTGGTTGCCATGTCCGGTTTGGTTGCCCTGGAATCCTGAACCGAAGCTGCCTCCACCATAACCCGGCCCATGAGAACCGCCTCCTGAACCGCCGGGCGGTCCATGGTCGTATTGGAAAAGATTCGAATTTTTAAACTCCCGCATGATAAAGCAATCCTTCCAAAGGTGCGTTGCTAGCCTTTCTTTTGACCCGTGCTTTGGGCAAGGCTGGTTGAACAGGCGCTCAAGATTGGGACTTGATCTTCCACCCCGCTGGGGTGGTTTACCCTTACGGCACTGACCATTATCCTGGGTGTTGGTGTTCGCCACAAAATCCAAACTGCTATCCGCCTTACGCTTACCGTTGTTTCCATGACCCACCGGGTTATGCTGCTGCCCCTTGGTATTGCCATTCTTCTTTCCCTTCCCCGGCCTTTCATCCTCAGACTCTGGGTCTTTGGTACTATCCGAATCAGCATACTTAACTAGAGCTGCCATAAGTGTTGCCATGTCATTGCAGTGGCGCTTGAGCCTTCCCAACTTCAGTTTCAAAGGCGTAAACCGGCAATTGCCTTCCAACGTCAAAACTGTTGTATCCACATTGATGCGGTCTAATGAATGCAAAATAGCTGATACTCGCTTTACCCAATTGGTTGTAGACCCCCCCCCCTCCTCTTGAACACAGGCGGCTAAGTCCACGATTGACATGGGCTGCTTGCACGTATCTTTGAAATTCTGGATAAACCGGCTTTTTAACTCAGCCCATGACCCAACGGAGTTAGCTGGTAAACTTTTCAACCAGGTACGAGCCGTTCCTTCTAGCATCATGGTGAAGTACTTAGCACATGCCGCGTCATCCACATCCAGCATCTCCATCACCATCTCATAGCTCTCGACCCAGGATTTGGGGGGTAAATCGGCAGTGTAATTGGGCACCTTACGAGGACCCTTGAAATCCTTGGGCAGCCGCACATTACGTAAGGCCGGGGTGAGACATGGCACCCTCAAAGAACTGAAACCACACCTGGCTCCACTGAAGTGGTCGGACGAACCGGAGTAAGCCGACGAGCCGCGTATTACGCTGCTAACTCGGCTTCTCGACGTGCTCAACCGTGATCCACCACATCCTGGGCATTAGCACCGCCACCCACCGGGTTATGCCCTCACGGCGGGTTACGGTTTCGCGCACTGCTTGATACAGCCGGTTCATCAATATGCCCGCTGTAGCTTCGACTTGGGCGGGGGGTTGAATGAATCCTCTCGCGACTGTATGAATAAGCCTGCTGTTGGGTCAAAGCTGTCTTAAGGAGCTCTCTAGCCCGTCGTGTTTCCACTGCTACTGGAGACTCGCCTTTGATCGGGAGAGCTGCCAATCGTGAAGCGGCGGCTACGATGTTATCCAACGGGTTAGAGTAATGACCCGGAGGAGTTGAGACGTGCTGTGATGGGACATTGTTTTGACGAGGTGGATCCGTCGTGCGCGGCTGAACCGGTGCCCCTGTTCCAGGTGCCTCCACCCAGTTTACCACTGGCTGGTTGCTGGTTCCTGCTCCTGGCGTTTTGAAGAGATTCCTTCCCTCGTAAACCAGAGGCAGGTGAGACCGGTACCTTCTCCTCATGACATCATTTGATGCATTCTGATCCAGCATAAGCCGATAAGCCTGTGCCTCTAACTCGGCCCACTCTGCGGCCATCCTGGTGTTCTCTACTGCCAGATCTACCTTAGCTTGAGCTATCTGATCCTTCACCTTTGCAATTTCCGCGTTATGCTAATCTTGATTCACTGCATTAACCTCAGCCGCCAGCAACGTTGCCAAAGTGTCAAATAAATCGGACAAAACCTGAACCGGCGCTGGCGCGGAGCCTCCTGCCCCAGCGGGTATTGCAGCTACTGAACTGGAAATCATTGCCGCTGTGGTAGAAGAATGATGCACCAACTGCGTACCAGCCATAAAAATCGCAACTCGGCTCGGCGGATCAGAGAGGTCCGAAATACTGTCACCATCGGAACCGCCACTAATCCGGCCATCATGCAGCTGATACAGCGATTCGGTCTCTCCGGTTGAAGACTCGTCATCAGAGTAAACAACGGTTTCGCCACCAAATACCGATCTATCCTCAAATTCCGCTCCGTGGATGACTCCCACGAAGGCACGCTTTACGGCAGGCTGAACTCGGGCAGGTCTTGCACGCTGAGCCGTCTCGACGATGTCGGTGCAGATGTCCGGCTCAGGGTCCGGTTCGCTGATTTTTCCAATGAAGACGTGTATTCCATCAAAGGGGACACGATACCCATACTCAATCGAGCCGGCATCGGGGCCCCATCCTGCGTCGTTGATGTAGAGCTTGCCGCGACGACTCTTGGTCATCCGGCCCACAATGTATCCCTTGAGTCCTTCGAAGCTGCCCTTCAAGAATTCGAAACCATTGTGTGATAGCCCCACGGTGGGCGCCAACTGTCGTGGTTTTGTCACGGTAGATGTCCTAGTGAAAGGACTTAGTCGTGGAGCCATCGTGACGGGTTAGCTTAAAGGGGTTAAAGAGGACAAGGGACGCAAGGAATTATACTGGTTCGGCCCCTTACGATGAAGGTAAAAGCCTACTCCAGTTGTGATGGATTTGCTAGGGTTTCGATGACCAGGGAGCGAATCCGCTTTTCCTGGCTCTCGAGTTATTGTTTGTTGTCCCTAAACCGCCGCCGGGTCGTCCCTTTATATACATGGGTTCACACCCGGCGGTTTACAGAATCCCGAGGCCGGCTCATAAACGTGTCCAGCTCGATTTCTACCTTTCCTTGCCTAACAACATAAGCTACATATCATATGGCGGTTTATGTCTACGGGCCCTAATCCGCCTTTGGGCCCTGGGCCTTCGTGTTAGATCTCCTCTGTAAAGCACCATAATGGGCTTCAAACATGACTAACTCATTGTGGGCAGAACCCGGCCCCTCATTGCCGGTTTATACTTAGTAGTAATATCCCCAACACATGGTATTTTGAAAAAAAATGTTAATCATGAGTTTAATAAATGTTAAACATTTACAAAAATTATTTGTGATGTATACAAAAAATTTACTACGTGTATGAAAGAAAGTAGACATATGTCGAACAAGAAGAACAAGACAAGCGATGACAATTAAAGAAACAAGAAAAAGAAAGAACAAATAAAACCGGTAAAGAAACATAAAAACAAAAAATATCTGATGAAAACCAAAAAGTAAATAACAAAAAAAACAACGAAACATAAAAACAAAGAAATGGGTGGAAACCAAAACAAGAAAAAAAAAGATAAACAGTGAAAACCGAACAAAGCGTAGATCCTTTTATTCAAAATGTTTTATCTTTTAAGCTGTGCGTCCATGTGACGCCCCCGATTCAATCATACACTAATCATACACGCAAACATGTACGACCAAGATCAGGGACTCACGGGAAGATAACACAACACAACTCTACAAATAAAAAAGTCATACAAGCATCATATTACAAGCCAGGGGCCTCGAGGGCTCGAATACAAGAGCTCGATCATAAATGAGTCAGCGGAAGCAACAATATCTGAGTACAGACATAAGTTAAACAAGTTTGCCTTAAGAAGGCTAGCACAAATTGGGATACAGATCGAAAGAGGCGCAGGCCTCCTGCCTGGGATCCTCCTAAACTACTCCTGGTCGTTGTCAGCGAGCTGCACGTAGTAGTAGGCACCTCCCGAGTAGTAGTAGTCATCATCGACGGTGGTGTCTGGCTCCTGGGCTCCAGCGTCTAGTCGCAACAAACGGGTATAGAAAGGGGAAAAAGAGGGACCAAAGCAACCGTGAGTACTCATCCAAAGTACTCGCAAGCAAAGAGCTACACTACATATGTATGCATTGGTATCAAATGGAATAAGGGTATCATATGTGGACTGAACTGCAGAAAGCCGGAATAAGAGGGGATAGCTAGTCCTATCGAAGACTACGCTTTTGGTAACCTCCATCTTGCAGCAGGATAAGAGAGTAGATGGTAAGTTCACCAAGTAGCATCGTGTAGCATAATCCTAACCGATGATCCTCCCCTTGTTGCCCTGTGGGAAAGCAATCATCGGTTGTATCTGGCACTTGGAAGGGTGTGTTTTATTAAGTATCCGGTTCTAGTTGTCATAAGGTCAAGGTACAACTCCAAGTCGTCCTGTTACCGAAGATCACGGCTATTCGAATAGATTAACTTCCCTGCAGGGGTGCACCACATTTCCCAACATGCTCGATCCCCTTTGTCCGGACACACTTTTCTGGGTCATGCCCAGCCTCGGAAGATCAACACGTCGCAGCCCTACCTAGGCACAACAGAGAGGTCAGCACGCCGGTCTAAATCCTATGGCGCAGGGGTCTGGGCCCATCGCCCATTGCACACCTGCACATAGCGTACACGGCCGGTGAGCAGACCTAGCAACCTCCATTACAAAGGAAGTAGCGTTACGCGGTCCAACCCGGCGCGCGCCGCTCAGTCACTGACATCACGAAGGCTTCGGCTGATACCATGACATCGAGTGCCCATAACTGTCCTCGCGTAGATGGTTAGTGCGTATAAGCTAGTGGCCAGACTCAGATCAAATACCAAGATCTTGTTAAACGTGTTAAGTATCCGCGAACACCAACCAGGGCCAGGCCCACCTCTCTCCTAGGTGGTCTCAACCTGCCCTATCGCTCCGCCACAAAGTAGCGGTCGGGGGCCGTCGGGAACCCAGGCCCACCTCTACCGGGATGGAGCCACCTGCCCCTTCAGCCCCCATCTCCGAACGGTAACATAAGTATGTAAAAGTATATAGTATTTGTACCCGTGATCACCTCCCGAAGTGATCACGGCCCAGTAGTATAGCATGGCAGACGGACAAGTGTGTAAGGCCACTAATGATAAACTAGCATCCTATACTAAGCATTTAGGATTGCAGGTAAGGTATCAACAACTGTAGCAACAATGACAGGCTATGCAGCAGAATAGGATTAACGGAAAGCAGTAACATGCTACACTACTCTAATGCAAGAAGTAGAGAGAAGAATAGGCGATATCTCGTGATCAAATGGGGGCTTGCCTAGTTGCTCTGGCAAGAGAGAGGGGTCATCAACACCGTAGTCGACAACAGGGGTATCGGCAACGGTCTCGGGGTCTACCGGAAAGAAGTAACAGAGGGGAACACAATAAATAACAGTGCAATCAAAGCATCACAAGGCATAACATGACAATATGCGGTGCTAGGGTGACCTAACGCGGTATGAGGTGATACCGGTGAAGGGGGGAACATCCGGGAAAATTTTCCCGGTGTTTTGCGTTTTCGGACAATTGAACTGGAGGGGGAAAGTTGCGTGTTTGCTATGCTAGGGACGCGTGGTGAACGAACGGACTACGTATTTGGATTCGTCTCGTCGTTCTGAGCAACTTTCATGTACAAAGTTTTTTCATCCGAGCTACGGTTTATTTTATATTATTTTTAAAAGAGTTAAATCATTTTCAAGATTTATTTAATTATTTTAATTCAATATTATCCAGAATAGTGTTTGCTGACGTCATCATGGCGTTAGCATGACATCAGCAGCTGACTAGGTCAAACTGACATGTGGGCCCCACTGTCATACTCTGTTTTAATTTACTAATAGTTAATCAAGTTAATTAGTGATTAGATTAATCTAATTACGATTAATTAAGTAAATTATTTCTTTAATTAATTAATTAATTAAATTATTATTTATTTGTTTATTTTGTTTTTTAATTAATTTTTTTTATTATTAAACGTTCTGGGGTTTGGGGCCCCACATGTCATAGGGCCATCGGGCCTTAACAGGCATCGGGTCACGGGCGCCGGGCGGATCGGGCGACGAGCGCCAGGCGCCGGATGTGGCAGCAACGAGGCCACGGCGGGGCGAAGCCGTGGCGATGCGGGTGCTTCAGCGGGAGGCGTGACTGGTTGGGCCAGCGCGCACGCAGCGGGATGGAGGTGGGCCGACGTGAGTCCAAGCGAAGAAGATGCGGGGAGGGGAACAGGGCGCCGCCCTAGCCGTGGCCGGCAGCAGCAGGCAAGTGTGGCGCGCGGCAAGTCAGCAACGGCGCAAGCAACAGCCGGGGTAGTGGGCACGGTGGCGCGCACGCGCGGGAGGGGTGGGCACTTTTGAACCGAAAACCGAAAAACCAAACCGAACCGAACCATATTAACCGATTTATCTATTAGTTCGGTGATTCGATTTTTTGTTCGGTGGGAAATTTTAAGGTTGTTTGGTGTTTGGTTTTTGTTCGGTTTCCAGTGCCCAAAAACCGAATACACCGAAAAAACCGATATGTATGATACCCCATGCAATACCTTGTTTTCGAAAGTTCAGCGGGGGCGCGTCCTCTGACAAATACTTGTTGGTTGTGGCAGACGTCAGGCCAGCCCCTAGATGAGTTTCTAATCTCACAATCTAACTAGTACTCCTATGTAACGCCATACTAGCATGGCTAACTGAATTTGTTTAGATTATTTTACTATTGTTTGCATGCAACATAGTCAATGGCCGTATCCTTCTAGCAAGTACTTATTAAGATTTCTTTTTTTTGTTTGAAAACTTATTAAGATTTCTATCCATGCAATATCGCGTAGGAGTATGTATGCATGCCCGGCGCTTGCTTATCGAATACTAGCAATTAGTGTATCAATTAATGCATGAGTTGCTTAGTTTACACGCATCACACATATTCTTCCGTACATAATACATGTAACGCCCCATGTGATTTTACACTTAGTTATGTTCACTAGTTTGCTTGACCAAATAAAGCACTGACTAATGTTAAGGTTGCTAGCTTTTGTGATATATACTGATGAGTGCATGTATTTTGGTTTTTCGGTTAACCGAATAAACCAAACCGATATATTATGGTTAATATGGTTCGGTTTCTAAATATTGTGTGATTAATTCGGTTTCCATTTCTTCAAAACCGAAATTATAAAACACCGAATAAACCGAACCATATTAACCATATAAACCGAATGCCCAGCCCTACGCGCGGCATGGAGGTGGTGCGGCCAGGGAGACCCACGTGACCAAGGGGCTCACGGGCGTGATGATGGCGTCACGAGCTCACCGGAGCTCGCGGGGCACTAGACGGTGGTTACGGCGGAGGCGTGGGCGAGAGGAGCTTGGCGCGGGCATGGCCTGGTTGGTGTTCAGCGTGAGTGTGGCCGGAGTGAGCATGGCGACCGCGGCGACGGGCAGGGGAAAGGGGAGGACGATCGGGTTCTCACCGGCGTTGGTGAGCAGGGGGGGCATCGAGGCGCATGGAGGCCATTCGGGAAGGAGGACGGGGACGACATGGCGACGGGGAGACGAGCGGTTGCGGCGAGGGGCGGCTCCGACGTGGCCATAGGCGACGACGGCAGCGGTGCGGCGTCAGGGATCAGCTCGGGTGCCGATCCAGGTCGGGATGAGGGGGAATCTAGCGGAGGGGGTCGGTACGGCGACGCCGGAGGAGCTACAAGGCGGAGGCGACCGTCCTCGGGCGGGGTGCGGCGCTCGCTGTCGTGGTTCTAACTCTGACAGTGATGTAGGGGGGTATGTATGGAGAGGCTAGATCTTAGCTATGGAGGAGTTGTAAGCACACGAGGATTACGAGTTCAGGCCCTTCTCGGAGGAAGTAACAACCCTACGTCTCGGTGCCCGGAGGCGGTCGACTGAATTATGTGTGTATGAATAACAGGGGTGCCAACCCTTGATACTGAGGAGGGGGGTGGCTTATATAGAGTTCGCCAGGCCCCTCCAGCCCTTAGTAATGCAAGGTTTAAAGTACATTAAGACTGGGGGTTACTGGTAACGCCCCTAATAAAGTGCTATGATGACCATAAAAGCTACTTAATGACTGACCGTTTGCGTGCAGGGTGACTTTAGATCTCCTGGCAGTCGAGTGGTTGGAATTTGGTCGAGTGATTGCTTCGTGGTCGAGTGTCTTGAATCCGTCGAGTGGGATACCTCCAAGTCGATTGAAAGGTGACTTCTTCTAGGGATGTCCTTGGATAGGGTACTTAGGACAGGTCCATGCCCCTATCCTAGGTACAAAGCTTCATCATTAGCCCCCGAATGGATCGAGGTTCGAGTGGGGAAGGAGTCGGGGATCTTTCCGACTGGTTCTTCATGTTATATGAACGTCTTGTTTTGGATCAATTGTCACGGATGACGTCGTCAACTTCTTTCAGTCGCCTTGATCCATTCTTGGCCTCTTGTCGAGTGAATTTCTTTACTTGTGAAGTTCCGAGTGACGGTGTGAAAGGGATCTTCTGTTTGACGAGTTGTTCTGCGCCCCGCGGAATTTGCGGGATTTGAATTTCGGGAAGTGCGCAGGACGGGGGCGGCCGCAGTAATCGGATGGGATAGGACGGAAGCTCCTCGATCCCCGCGCCACCTTTTTCCCCACGTACCACGCGCGCGCCTGTTGCGGGATTTGACGGGATTGCCTGGGCCTACCATTCAGCCACTCGGAAGCGACCTCTTATAAGCTGCCGGCTCGGGACCCCCCAAACAGTGCGCCTTCACTTTTCCCCCTTCCTTCACAAGATCCTCCGCCACCTCCGCTCCCACCTTGGTGCCGTAGGTCTGTTCGAGCTTCGCCGGCGACGATGGTGAAGGAGAAGACGTCGGCTCTGGAGCGCGCGAAGAAGGCGGCGGTGCAGGGGAAGGGGAAGAAGTCCGCTCGGGGCAGATCTTCCTCGAGGACTGCTCTGCCCAAGGATTGGATCCTGGGCGACTGGATGCCGTCGGTGATTCGGCAGGATGATCTCGATGATCTGGTCGAGGGGGGATTCATTCCCCACGAATCTGCGCGCCTCCCGGGGAAAGAAGTCGAACCCCAGCCTCTTGATGGTGAGTGCGTCCTCCTCGCCACCCATATCGATCGTGGATTCTCTCTACCTCCTCATCCTTTTTTCCGGAGCTTCTTGAACTTCTTCGGAGCGCAGCTCCATCACTTTACTCCCAATTCTATTGTGTATCTTGCTGCTTTCGTTTCCTTGTGTGAAAACTTCTTGGGTTGCCGCCCCCATTGGGGACTCTTCAAGCACATCTTCACTTGCCGCTCTCAGTCAGTCAAGAAGGCCAAGTCGAGTGACGAACGGACGCAGGTGATCCAGCTGTGCGGGGGCCTGGCGATCCAGATGAGGGGGAAAGTTCCTTTCCGTCTATCACTTTTCCCGAGTCAGTCCGTGGGTGGCAGTCGACTTGGTTTTACTATAAAGACCAGGTGACCCCAGGACAGTCGACTGGGCTTCCCCCTTTTTCTCTGAATTGAGCACAAAAACCTGCCTCTCTGAAAGTGACGCCGGAGGAAAAGGCGCAAGTCAAGGTGCTGGTCGGTCGAGTGGTTCAGCTTGTCCGCGAGGGTGTGACTGGCATGGACTTGTTGGAAGTCTTCCTTCGGAGGCGCATCCAACCGCTTCAGGCTCGTGACCACCCGATGTGGCTGTACTCGGGTCTCGAAGACACCACTCGGATTCACCCAGAGGAGGTCACTGACGAGATGTTGGAAGGGTGGCTGTCGAGTATCACTGGGAACAAGGACAACCCCCGAGGAGCCAGGAGGATTCCTCCACTCGACCAAACATACGAAGTGGATAAGGTCTGACCTTGCGTTTCTGACTGTGATCTTGCTTTCTTTATTTGTTCTTTTTGGATCAGTCGATTGACTTTTGTCTCGTTTGTTGTCCTCTAGGCCACTACTGAGATGTACTCGACACCCAATGGAGCATAGGAGCAGGCCGAGGAAGGAGAGGCGAGTGGAGGCGAAAGTGGAGACGAGGGAGAAGAGTGGGAATCTGACGACGAAGGAGAGGGGGATGACGATGACGACTCCAGTGAAAAGGAGGAGGAAGAAGTCGAACCTCCCCGCTCGGAACGGCGATCCAAGCTTACACACGACCCTGCGCGGGAACGTGGTAAGGCGACTATTCCTGTTGGGCAGTCGTCGAAGCGCCCTCAGACCTCATCTCCAGCGCCGACAGAAAAAGCTCCCAAGCACCCACGCGCGACGCCGTCCAAGCCGCCCAAGGCTCTGCCCAAGATGAAGATGACTGTCCCCACCATTTCTGGGTAATAGTAGAATTTGTTTTCCTTTGTCGAACGTGACGGACTCTTGGTCGACTCATTGAATAAGCTGACTGACTTTCGAAATTTGCAGTGCTGCCACCTCGGAGATCTCCGCCAAGGACGATGATCAAGAGATGGAAGACGCTGTTACCTCCAACCCCGGTATGATTACTGATGCTCTCCTTTTAGTCGACTGATGATTTCTTATAATTCCGGTCGATTGGATTTTTCTTGTAGCTCCTCCTCATGTCATTGACCTCCCTGATGATGACGACGAAGTGCCGCTGAGGGCGCGAAGGAACAGGAGGGCGCCGGCTGGCAAGACCCCACAAACTACTTCGGCGCCTGAGGCCGCAGTCCAGGAGGGTGGTGATACCACTCGGGTTTCTGTGACCTTCGCTGAACCTCTGACGAGTGTCCGGCCTTCGACGTCGACTGCAAATCCGCCTTCGCTTTTTGCCACACACCACATCCCTGAGGACCAAGTGGGTGCCGCTAAAGAGGCTATACGCCAGGCGGGGATCATGATGGAGCAAGTGAAGGTGGTTCGGGAAGCCAGCCAAGCAGCTTATGACGCGAGCTCAGCTCTTTAGAGCAACGTCCAGGTCAGTCGATTCACCGCTTGTTCTGTTAGGATATGCTATCTGAAGAATCTCTTTTCTGAAGATCTTTATATCTGTACGCCCACTGGGTATGTCTATTAATCTTTTTGACGAGTGGGGGCACGCTAAGTGCACCCACTGGGTGTAGTCCCCGAGACTACGGTGGACTGGTGGCAGTCGACTGTAGTCTTTATATTGTGTTGCTTTAGCTGAACTTCTTCACTCGGTCTGGTCAGGCCTTGATTTTTTTTGGTCGAACCAGTGGGGGCACGCTGAGTGCACCCACTGGGTGTAGTCCCCGAGACTACTGTCGAATGTTTTTGATTCAGATGTAGTCTTAGAAACGCCATCATTGTCTCTTGGTTGCTCGGAAGCAACTTATCTTGGATGTCTGTCGACTGATTGTTTGCAGAAATCCTGCGAACTTGTGGCTCGCTACACTGAGTTGGAGAACAAACAGATCCAGCTGAACCTTGACTTGAAGCTTGCTCAGGAGAACTTGCAGAAGGCGAGGGACGAAGCAAAAGGTATGGCTGGTGAGCTTTTGTCGACTGTCCTTTCTTTCTGGCCGTCCTCGATGTTGATCTCACTTGCTGTTTCGCAGACAAAATGGAGGAGGCTCTGAAGAAGAAGGATCAAGACCTTGCCGAAGTGCAGAAGGAGGCCCTGAACAAAACGAAGCTTGCTGAAGAAAAACTGGCTTCAGTCGGTACTCTTGAAAAGGAAAACTCCAGGATGGAAACTGCTCTCGACGCGGCTAATCGAGAGGTCAGTCGTCTGAAGAATGGCAATATAGCTCTGAATGACAAGGCAAGTGAACTGGCGGGGAAGAGGAACAATCTGGAGGCTTATCTCGGTGGACTCGCCAAGAAGCTGTTCGTCATGCTCGAGGGTAATTACTCCGGCCCGACTGACTTGCAGTTACCAAATCTGCATAGAGCCACTCACTTATCCTTGAATTGTGTTTACAGAATTCTGCCAGAACTTCGAAGAGGAGACCAGTCGAGTGGAGACAGACTTGGACCCCATCAATTCTCCAGTGAAGGATGAGGCTGCTATGAACATGCTCCGACTGGAATCTCGTGTTGCCGGCGTTGTTGACTATCTTGCTCGGTTGAAGGTTGCGATGTCATGGATCGACACGTCACTCTGGCCTAGGACGATGCTTCAGAATGACCTCGAGTCCCTGATGACTCGACTGAATGAAGTCCCAGGTCGAGTGGCGGAATGGAAGAAATCTTCTGCTAGATGTGGCGCTGACGTCGCTCTGTCTCTGGTCTGCGTCCACTGCAAGGAGGCGCGAGAAGAAAAGTTGACCGTCATCCAAGTTGCCAATACCAGGAAGCACAACTTTCAAGACTTCATGGAGACTTTCATTGCTGCTGCCACTCGCATTGCAGACGGGATCGATTTGGACGAGTTCGTCGCCCCTTCAAGTCCTCCGCATGAGGAATAAAAACTTTTATGCTTCACTTTAAATTTGCCTCGTAATGCCGAGTGGATTTGTAACCGTTAAACTCTGTCGAGCTGGAGGCTCGAGTACTTTGATCTGCGGTCTAGAACCTTTGGATCTTATCTGAACTTGATTTATCGTTGAATATCTTCATGAATTATCTGTCGAGTGGAACTTGTTCTTCACTCGAAATAACTTTGTATTTGTGGTGCAACTCCGAAGGAGAAGGTAGCAGTCGATTTGCACCTCGTCGTCCTTGCGGATTGGGATGTGTTCCGTACTTAGGCGAGCACTGGGCTGCAGCTAAGCCTCCGAGTGGAAGGTCTGCTCTCCACTCGGTAGGATTTTAAAAACTTAGGCGAGTACTGAACTGCAGCTAAGCCCCCGAGTGGGAGGTCTGCTCTCCACTCGGTAGGATTTTTTCAAAATTAGGCGAGTACTGGACTGCAGCTAAGCCCCCGAGTGGGAGGTCTGCTCTCCACTCGGTAGGATTTTTTCAAACTTAGGCGAGTACTGGACTGCAGCTAAGCCCCCGTGTCGGTGTCAAAACCGGCGGATCTCGGGTACGGGGTCCCGAACTGTGCGTCTAGGCCGGATGGTAATAGGAGGTGGGGAACACGATGTTTTACCCAGGTTCGGGCCCTCTTGATGGAGGTAAAACCCTACATCCTGCTTGATTAATATTGATGATATGTGTAGTACAAGAGTAGATCTACCACGAGATCAAGGAGGCTAAACCCTAGAAGCTAGCCTATGGTATGATTGTTGTATACGGAGTTGATTGCCTACGGACTACAACCCTCCGGTTTATATAGACACCGGATAGGGTTAGGGTTACATAGAGTCGGTTACAATGATAGGAGATCTTGAATATCCGCATCGCCAAACTTGCCTTCCACGCCAAGGAAATTCCCATCCGGACACGGGACGAAGTCTTCAATGTTGTATCTTCATAGTCCTGGAGTCCGGCTGAAGGTATAGTCCGGCTACGCGAACACCCCCTAATCCAGGACTCCCTCAGTAGCCCCCGAACCAGGCTTCAATGACGACGAGTCTGGCGCGCAGATTGTTCGGCATTGCATGGCGGGTTCTTCTCCAAATCTTGTGTACCTGTAGGAATAATGTTCGATTTTTGTAATATAGTGCTCCTCGGCTTCCACGCCCAATAATGGCCGTCTTCCACGTGTCAAACGAATGCGAAAAGCAGGGGCGTTTTTACATCCACACCCCTAGCCGTATAAACGAGCCGCCTATTTAACGGGATGGGGATTTAGGACCAAACCACATCTTCTCCTTTCCGCGAGTTATCATCAGAGCGCTTCCAGCAAAGGTCCATTCCAACATGACCAGCCGTCGCAGCTCCTCCCCTCGCCCCTCCGGTCCCAAACCCGGGGACTGGGAGAGTTGCACCATCCCGCATAGCGAGTTAGTGTCGCTTCAGGCCAAGGGATTTCTCCCTCAGGCATACATGGTCCCGGTCCGAGCCGGTCTCGCCACCTACAATGGCGGAAAACAAGCGGAGAGCACCCCCAATCCTTCTAAAGGAGAGCGGGTGTGCCTCGTCCCCTATCTAATAAGGGGACTGGGATTTCCAATTCATCCATTTCTCCGCGGGCTTCTGGAGTTCTACGGCCTCCAGCTGCACAATCTCACGCCCGCCTCCGTATTGCATATTGCGGGTTTCGTCGCCCTTTGCAAGCTATTTTTAGGCGTTGAGGCTCATTTCGCACTGTGGAAGAGGTTATTTTGCCTGGTGCCCCGTTCTCGAGAGGGGTCTATATACCAAGTGGGTGGAGCCGAAGTATGGCGCATCGCCGGGACCGGATACCTATCCGGAACCCCAAAGAAGGCGTCCGAGGACTGGCCTTCGGAATGGTTTTATCTAGATGACATCCCGCTACCGGACCCTATCCGGGTCGGTCTCCCTGAGTTCAACAGTGCTCCATTGAAGAAACGCTTGAGCTGGCGTCCGTGGAGCTCTCAGAGAGAAAGCGACAGAAACGTCCTTTACCTGATGGGCCGGATAAGACTGTTGGCTCATTCCGGACTAACCATGATTGGATTCATGGCCGCATGCATTATGCGGGGGGTGCAGCCGCTTCAATATAGAGGCCACCCCATGTGGGATTTCAACGGGGAGGATGATGCCACACGTTACGGTCGTAAGGGGCTGGCCTCAGCCGCCGCCTTAGTAAAGATCTTATCCTCTTTGTACAAGGGAGAAAAGGAGGAATTCCTCCGCGTCAACCCGCGGGCCGGATTCAGTATGTACGATCCTCCAAGTTGGGTAAGTGAACAATTGCACTTGACCGTTTGTTTTATACTCCCATGGTTAGATAGGTAGTCTAACGACTTCAATGCAGGAACTGTGACAGGAGGTAAAGGATATAAGCAGCCGCCCTCCACAGCCCGAGGACCCAGAACGGTCCCTCAATCCGGACTCCGAAGAGGATCCGGACATATCGGTGGAGCTTATCGACGGGGTGTTCCATCAGCTAAGCAAGGACAATACCTTGGTAGCCATTACGACATATTACCCAGGGTTAATCCCGGCCTCCCAGGTGACAAAAACCGGGGTCTTATTCCCTTGAAAGAGATTCCACCCTCACGTAGCCCGGTGTTTCTGACAACATCCATGTTTTGCAGGGGAGATTTCCGAGGCAGGAGGCCGAACCTACGGCGGCTAGTCAACGAGGGGCCGCAGGGCCCCGTGGGGCAAAAAGGAATGAAGTCCGGACTGAGATGCCGGCGCAAAGGTATAGTGCACCCTTTGTTTCCCTGGAGTTTTTCTGTCAGGGCATATTAACGTTCGTGCTATCTTCAGAACAAAGAGACCTCGCCGGACTACATCCGGAGAGGTTGCCAATCGCGCCTCCACCAGCCAGGCTCCAACGTCTGGCCAGGAAGCGGAGGCGAGCACAAGGCGCGCACCGGACGCTCCTCCGACAGAGGATGCGGACAGGCTGTCTGCCACAAATTCTGAAGTGGAGAGTGCCATGAACCACAGGCGTCGTCGGACAATTCTATGCAACGCTTGTTTCTCCCAAGAGGCTTTAGATGCCTTTAATTCGGGGGATGCGTACCTCCGTGCCGCTCAAAATGGTTTAGCCAGAGCCATGAAGTAGTATGTAAAAGACATACGGGTAAGAAAATTTTGGTTAAATATATATATATGCCAGTAGCCCCCGAGACTTGAAGCAGTTAGAGCAACTGATTTAAGGATCATTTAATATGCAGCTTCTTACAGAGAAGAATACCGTACTGTCCCAGGAGCTGGAAAAGTGCAAGGCCCAACTAGAGGCCGCACTAGCCGCAGCAGGGGAGCCCAAAGAGACCCCCTCAGGTAAGATACACTTCGAAAGATTAGTATTGTGCGGTGTGGGTGCAAATCTGACAAACCATATTGCAGATGGCGCCGGACTCGATCCGGACAAGCAACAACTCTTACGCCGGCTAAAGGCCAGTGAGAGTACGTTGACAAAGGTGAGGCGAGAGAAGAATGATCTTCAGGATGCCAACACCAAGCTGGACGTTGAACTTAAAGATGTTCGTGGCCAGCTGTCGGACTCCACGAAGGAGAATCGGCGGCTTTGACGCGGCATTTTTAGTAAGTGCTTGAATGAACTTTGAAAAAAGAGTTCGGCAAGGAAGTCGACTAATAGAGTAATGTCTGTAGGTATGCTCACAGGTCGTCCTGCAGAGGAGATGCCCGGTTCTACGGGTGACCTTCTTCCCGGACTCTTGCAACTGCACGAGCGAATTCGGCAGGCGATGCGGGATATTGCCCAAGCCTTATGGCCTGCCCACTCCGTGCCCGAGGACCTTGGAGAGCTTGCGGAGAAGCTGAAGGGAGCTCGGCGGCACTTCCGGTTGTGGAAGATATCGGCCTGCTGACAAGGCGCTAGGGAGGCCTGGGCCATGGTGAAGACCCGTTTTACGAAGTCTGACCCAAACCACATGGCCGAGGTCGGACCAGTGGGGCCTGACGGGAAGGAGATCCCTGTAAGCTTAGTATACGGCCAAGTAGAGTTGGCCGCGAAGTATTCCCAGCAGGACTGTAAATTAGACAGCCTGTTAGATGGTATAGAAGAGGAATACAATTAGTCAGAATGACTGTGTAATTTTGAATTGACATGTGTAATGCCTTCTAGCCGGATTGTAGATCGTTTGTCGTTGCCGACCTTTCCGCTTCAACCTCGGGACCTGATGGTTCGGATGTGTCCGAATAGCCTAGCGGTTATATAAGAACCGGGGTATGCGTGGAGACCAGGCGTAGGGGTCATCAGTGCTTTATCAGACAAGTGCCCAACTAGTTATGTTATATTACATGGTTAGTAAGAAACATCTTCCAGAGAGAATAGTACCGTTAAGGGTTCCTTTCGCTGGGAGGCATGCCCTAAGGTGCATGTCCGGACTGCATGCAGAGGCAGAAAAAAAGGCATCTGGGGGCACATAAAATGAGTAAAAAGATCATCTTTTATTTCACCGACCGAATATTCCCTTAAGAACGCTAGCTTTCGGCTTCACCCAGTCTGAGGTACACATCCGGCTGACCCGACAGTAACAATCGCAGAGGTGCTCCCTTTACCGCCTAGCCGAACAATCGGGAACGTAGGGGTAACCACAAGAGCCAGGCAACCCAGCTTGGCCAAAACTTAAGTCATATCGATGCATATAATGGTGAAGAAAAAAGGTACATGCGGAAGTTTGACGCATGTGTTGGGCGTGAAGCCCATATAAATAAGCTTCTGTTAAAGAAGCCCCCAGGTTTGATGAGCGCGAGTGGCGCGTCACTAGATGAGCCTTTAAGGGCTATGAAAGAAAAAAATGGGAAGGAGAGAAATGTAAGACAAAAAAATACAAAAAGGGATGGACAGAGGAAGGAGACGAACACAGAGTCCGGCGCTAGGCATAGAATCTTCGGAGACGGGTGGCGTTCCACGGGTTCGGCTCGAGTCGGTTGTTCGACACATCTCGCAGGCGGTACGCCCCACCAGTCAGGACTTGGTCGATTATGAATGGACCTTACCACTTGGGCTTGAGTTTGTCCTTTTTCTTATCCGGCAGGCGTAGAACTAGTTCACCAACATTGTAATTTTTGGCCCGTACTTCTCTGCTTTGATATCTTCGGGCCTGCTGTTGATAAAATGCGGAACGAGCTTTTGCCACATCGCGCTCCTCCTCCAAGGCGTCCAAGTTGTCCTGCGGATCGAGCTTGGCTTCTCTTTCTTTGTACATGCGCACTCTAGGTGAGTCATGAATTATGTCGCAGGGCAGAACTACTTCTGTGCCGTACACAATAAAAAATGGTGTGTACCCTGTGGTGCGATTTGGCGTGGTCCGCAACCCCCATAGCACGGAGTCGAGCTCCTCTACCCAATGCATGTTAGATTCCTTGAGGGACCGCACCAGTCTGGGTTTGATGCCGCTCATGATAAGACCATTTGCACGTTCGACCTGGCCGTTGGTTTGTGGGTGATAGACGGAAGCATAATCGAGCTTGATGCCCATGTTTTTGCACCAGAGTTTTACCTCATCGGCGGTAAAATTTGTACCGTTGTCAGTTATGATGCTGTGGGGGACGCCATAACGGTGTACAACCCCGGATATGAAGTCTATCACAGGTCCGGATTCGGCCGTTTTGACAGGCTTGGCTTCTATCCATTTGGTGAACTTATCCACCATGACCGGTAAGTATTTTTTCCTATGGGTTCCACCTTTAAGGGGTCCGACCATGTCAAGCCCCCAGACCACAAAAGGCCAGGTGATGGATATAGTTTGGAGTGCGGTGGGTGGCATATGGCTTTGGTTGGCAAAAAGTTGGCAACCAGCACATCGTTGGACTAGGTCCTGAGCGTCTGCTCGGGCCGTCGGCCAGTAAAAGCCTATACGGAAAGCCTTGCTAACGAGGGACCGAGCAGCGGTGTTGTGACCACCGAGTCTGGCATGAATTTCAGCCAGGAGGTTCTGCCCTTCCTCTTCAGATATGCACCTTTGAAGGACTCCGGTAGTGCTTTTCTTATAAAGTTCTCCCTCACGGACTCTGTAGGCCTTAGATCGCCGCACTATGCTGCGGGCCTCGTTTTGGTCCTCCGGGAGTTCCTGCCTAGTAAGGTAGGCGAGGAATGGTTCTGTCCACGGGGCGATAACCGCCATTATTACGTGGGCTGAAGGTGTAATTTCGTTGGTAGAGCCTCCAATTGTGTCAGATTGTTCGGCGTCGAGTGGTGCGGCTGGGTTCGGGCTGTTATTTGCGGGTTCCCCCTCCCATGCTACGGATGGCTTGAACGATCTTTCCAAAAAGACGTTGGGGGGGTTGCATCGCGTTTTGCTCCGATGCATGCTAGGACGTCCGCTGCTTGATTGTTTTCTCGGGCTATATGGTGAAACTCCAGCCCTTCGAACCGAGCTGACATTTTTTGGACGGCGTCGCGGTAAGCTGCCATTTTTGGGTCCTTGGCGTCGAAGTCTCCATTTATTTGGGATATTGCGAGGTTTGAATCCCCGCGTACCTCTAGGCGCTGGATACCCATGGATACTGCTATCCGGAGGCCATGTAGGAGGGCCTCATATTCGGCTGCATTGTTGGAATCCGTGTACATGATTTGGAGCACATATTGGACTGTGTCTCCTGTGGGGGACGTCAGGACGACGCCGGCCCCCAGTCCGGCCAACATTTTGGAGCCATCGAAATGCATAATCCAATTTGAATATGTGCCGTACTCTTTAGGGAGCTCGGCCTCCGTCCATTCTGCGATGAAGTCGGCCAAAACTTGCGATTTAATAGCTCGTCGTGGCTTATAGGTTATATCGAACAGGAGAAGCTCGATGGCCCATTTTGCAATCCGGCCTGTTGCATCGCGGTTGTTGATAATATCGTTTAGTGGCACTTCCGAGGCTACTATTATGGAACACTCTTGAAAGTAGTGTCGTAGCTTCCGGGATGCTATGAATACCGCGTATGCAATCTTTTGATAATGCGGGTACCATGATTTGCATGGAGTGAGGACAGTGGACACGTAGTAGACCGGCCTTTGAAGGGGGAATTTGTGTCCGTCCGTTTCCCGCTCGACAACGAGCACTGCGCTGATAACTTGGTGTGTTGCTGCAATGTACAAAATCATTGGTTCGCCCGTGATTGGCGCTGCCAGGACTGGGTTTGTTGCCAATATGGCTTTTATTTCATCAAGTCCGGCCGTGGCGGCATCCGTCCACTCGAAGTGTTCGGTGCGCCGAAGGAGGCGATAAAGGGGTAGTGCCTTTTCTCCCAAGCAGGAGATGAAGCGGCTTAAAGCCGCCACGCACCCGGTTAATTTTTGTATTTGTTTAAGGTCCTTTGGGACATCCAATTGTGACAAAGCTCGGATCTTGGCTGGGTTTGCTTCAATTCCTCTACCGGATACAATGAAGCCCAAGAGCTTTCCAGCTGGAACGCCGAAGACGCATTTTTCTGGGTTGAGCTTGATGTCATATTGTCGGAGGTTATCGAATGTAAGCCTCAAGTCGTTTACTAGGGATTCGACATGTCTTGATTTGACGACCACATCATCCACATATGCCTCCACTGTTTTGCCGATCTGGTTTGCCAGACATGTCTGGATCATGCGCTGATATGTTGCGCCGGCGTTTTTCAGCCCAAAGGGCATTGTGTTGAAGCAGAATGGGCCGTATGGTGTGATGAATGATGTTGCAGCTTGGTCTGATTCTGCCATCTTGATTTGATGGTAACCGGAGTGTGTGTCGAGGAAACACAACAAATCGTGTCCTGCGGTGGCATCGATAATTTGATCGATGCGGGGGAGGGGGAAGGGATCCTTTGGGCAAGCCTTGTTAAGGTCTTTAAAATCGACACACAGGCGCCAGGATTTGTCCTTCTTTGGTACCATCACCAGGTTTGCTAGCCAGTTCGGATGTTTTATGTCTCTGATGAATCCAGCCTCCCGTAGCTTGGCTAGATCCTCTCCCATAGATGTGTTGAATTTCCTGATAAAGAGAGAGACTTAAGAGTTTCCGAACTCTGAAGTTCGGATTCTTGGATGTTGTCCAGTGAATCTGGCCCGTTGCCTGATCCTAAGCTCAGGTCTTGAGTTATATATCCCCCTCCGCGGGTATCCGGCTTGGAGGGGTCGGGAATTCAGACGTAGCTAGTCCTTAAAATAGATGAAGGGTCGCCGCACAGCGTCTCTACCACGGCAACGTGGTGGGTGACTTGGGGAGAGTTAATTTCTCTTAGATCGGGTTTAAGCCCAAGCTGGTCGTAATCCGTAGCGACCCCCAGGGTGGCGATGCGATCCAAGAGCTCGTTTACGGAAGAGAGCTCCATTGGATCTAGCTGCTCGACGAGCTCCGAGCTGACGTGTAGGTTTCTTTTGATGACCCGAGAGGTCACCGTCGGCATAACAGCCGAACAGGCGGTCATGAGGAAACCACCTAGCCGGAGGGTTTGGACGACAGCCAAGGCTCCCTTAGCAACGGCGCCGTCTTTAAAGACGGGAGGAGGCATCCTTCCTGATTGTGACGGCATAGAGGAACTCTCAATGAAAGCACCAATGTCGGTGTCAAAACCGGCGGATCTCGGGTTGGGGGTCCCGAACTGTGCGTCTAGGCCGGATGGTAACAGGAGGCGGGGAACACGATGTTTTACCCAGGTTCGGGCCCTCTTGATGGAGGTAAAACCCTACGTCTTGCTTGATTAATATTGATGATATGGGTAGTACAAGAGTAGATCTACCACGAGATCAAGGAGGCTAAACCCTAGAAGCTAGCCTATGGTATGATTGTTGTATACGGAGTTGATTGCCTACGGACTACAACCCTCCGGTTTATATAGACACTGGATAAGGTTAGGGTTACATAGAGTCGGTTACAATGATAGGAGATCTTGAATATCCGCATCGCCAAACTTGCCTTCCATGCCAAGGAAAGTCCCATCCGGACACGGGACGAAGTCTTCAATCTTGTATCTTCATAGTCCTGGAGTCCGGCTGAAGGTATAGTCTGGCTACCCGAACACCCCCTAATCCAGGACTCCCTCACCCCGAGTGGGAGGTCTGCTCTCCACTCGGTAGGATTTTTTCAAACTTAGGCGAGTACTAGACTGCAGCTAAGCCCCCCCAAGTGGGAGGTCTGCTCACCACTCGGTAGGATTTTTAAATACTTAGGCGAGCACTGGACTGCAGCTAAGCCCCCGAGTGGGAGGTCTGCTCTCCACTCGGTAGGATTTTTTCAAACTTAGGCGAGTACTGGACTGCAGCTAAGCCCCCGAGTGGGAGGTCTGCTCTCCACTCGGTAGGATTTTTTCAAACTTAGGCGAGTACTGGACTGCAGCTAAGCCCCCCGAGTGGGAGGTCTGCTTACCACTCGGTAGGATTTTTAAATACTTAGGCGAGCACTGGGCTGCAGCTAAGCCTCCAAGTGGGAGGTTTGCTCTCCACTCGGTAGGATTTTTAAACACTTAGGCGAGCACTGGGCTGCAGCTAAGCCTCCGAGTGGGAGTCTGGCTCACCACTCGGTAGGATTTTTAAACACTTAGGCGAGCACTGGGCTGCAACTAAGCCTCCGAGTGGGAGTCTGGCTCACCACTCTTTAGGATTTTTAAACACTTAGGCGAGCACTGGGCTGCAGCTAAGCCTCCGAGTGGGAGTCTGGCTCACCACTCGGTAGGATTTTTTTTACAAACTTAGGCGAAACGGATTCGCAGCTAAGCCACCCACTGGGGAATTTCACACGCAAACAAAAGCAACAACAATTATAGGAAAATTTGTAACACTCTTGTCTTTGATAAATAGACTACAGAAGTTTTTCTTATTACATCTCATCCGAGTGAGAATTCAAGTGTGAAAGGGGCGGAGCAGTTCTGCATTCCAAGCTCGTGGCTCATCGATCTGGCGATCGACATTGTAAAGGTGATACGCTCCATTGTGGAGGACTCTGGTGACGATGAAGGGACCTTCCCAAGTAGGAGCGAGCTTGTGTGGTTTCTGTTGATCCACTCGGAGGACCAAATCTCCTTCTTGGAAGGCTCGACTCTTCACATTTCTGGCATGGAATCGACGCAAGTCTTGATGATAAATGGTCGATCGGATCATAGCCATTTCTCTTTCTTCTTCCAGGAGGTCGACTGCGTCTTGCCGGGCTTGTTATGCTTCATCTTCGGTATAAAGCTCGACTCGGGGTGCATTGTGAAGTAGATCACTCGGCAGGACTGCTTCCGCTCCGTAAACCAGAAAGAACGGAGTTCTTCCAGTCGACCGACTCAGGGTGGTCCTAAATCCCAACAGAACTGACGGAAGCTCGTCGACCCAAGCGCCTGCTGCGTGCTTGAGATCACGCATCAGCCAAGGCTTTAGTCCTTTGAGAATCAGACCATTTGCCCTTTCTGCTTGTCCATTCGACTGGGGGTGGGCGACCGATGCGTAGTCGACTCATGTGCCTTGAGAGGCGCAAAAAGCTCTATACTTGTCTGAATCAAAGTTTGACCCATTGTCGGTGATGATGCTATGCGGGACTCCATATCTGAATGTTAACTCTCTGACGAAACTGATAGCAGTGCAAGCATCAAGATTCTTGATAGGCTTAGCTTCAATCCATTTGGTAAACTTGTCGACTGCCACAAGCACATGTGTGAAACCACTCCTGCCTGTTCTCAATGGGCCAACCATGTCTAGTCCCCAAACAGCAAAGGGCCAGACGAGTGGAATGGTCTTCAGGGCTGATGCAGGCTTATGGACATGTTGGAGTAGAACTGGCACCCTTCACACTTGTCGACTATATCTTTTGCCATTTCATTCGCTCTTGGCCAGTAAAATCCCGCTCGGTATGCTTTAGCCACAATGGTTCGAGAGGACGCATGATGACCACAGGTCCCCGAGTGGATATCATCTAGGATTATCTGACCTTCTTCTGGTGTTATACACTTCTGACAGACTCCAGTCGCGCTTTCTCTATACAACTGTCCCTTTATGACTGTAAAGGCCTTGGATCGACGGACGATCTGTCGAGCCTCTTCTTCGTCCTCCGGGAGTTCCTTTCTCAGGATATATGCGATGTACGGTATCGTCCAGTCAGGGGTGATTGCCAAAACTTCCATGATTAGGTTGACCACTGCCGGAATTTCAACTTCAGTCGGAACTGTGGCACTCTTTGGCTGCGGGGCTTCATCTGTAAAAGGATCTTCTTGGACTGATGGCGAGTGGATGTGTTCCAAAAACACATTGCTGGGGATGGCTTCTCTCTTGGAGCCTATCTTTGCCAAATCATCAGCCGCTTGATTTTTCAGTCGGGGGATGTGATGAAGCTCTAACCCCTCGAATTTCTTCTCTAACTTTCTCACTGCATTGCAATAACCAGTCATAGCTGGACTTCTGACGTCCCATTCTTTCATCACCTGATTAACCACCAAATCTGAGTCGCCATAGACCATGAGGCGACGGACGCCGAGTGAAATGGCCATGCGCAACCCATACAAAAGTGCTTCATATTCTGCTTCGTTATTGGAGGAATCGAAGTGAATCTGGAGAACACATCTGAGCTTATCTCCTCGGGGGAACCAATACTACCCCAGCACCGGAACCATTCAGCATCTTAGATCCATCGAAGAACATGGTCCAGTGCTCCGAGTGAACTTGAGTCGGAAGTTGCTGTTCGGTCCACTCGGCGACGAAATCTGCAATTGCTTGGGACTTGATAGCTTTCT
Organism: Triticum aestivum; assembly: GCF_018294505.1. NCBI lineage: Eukaryota > Viridiplantae > Streptophyta > Magnoliopsida > Poales > Poaceae > Triticum > Triticum aestivum. The sequence continues at coordinate 682,533,716 of NC_057797.1, forward strand.
TTGCCTCAAACTTGATATCTAGGGGAAGAAGTTCAATCGCCCATTTGGCCACTCGACCAGTTGCATCTCTGTTGTGCAAAATCTCTGATAGTGGAGCGTCGCTGACGACTGTAATGGAATGATCAGAGAAGTAATGTGCAACCTTCTTCGTGGTCATATAAATCCCATATACAAGCTTCTGGTAATGAGGATATCTTTGCTTTGAAGGAGTCAAAACTTCAGAAACATAATATACTGGGTGTTGAACTTTGAAGGCCTTTCCTTCTTCTTCCCGCTCGACCGTAAGTACTGTACTGACAACTTGTCCTGTGGCTGCAATGTAAATCAGCAAAGGCTCCTTGCTGATTGGGGCAGCAAGCACCGGCTGGGTGGAGAGCAGAGCTTTGAGCTCTGTAAATGCTGCATCAGCTTCTGGAGTCCACTCGAACTTGTCGGACTTCTTCATCAGTCGGTAAAGAGGCAATGCCTTTTGACCGAGGCGAGAGATGAATCGACTTAAAGCGGCCAAGCATCCTGTAAGCTTCTGGACGTCATGCACACGCACATGACGTTTCATCCGGAGTATAGTACCAATTTTTTCAGGATTGGCGTCGATTCCCCGTTCGGAAACGAGAAAACCGAGTAACTTCCCACCTGGAACTCCGAACGTACACTTTGACGAATTGAGCTTGATATCATACCTCCTGAGGTTGGCAAAGGTTTCAGCATGGTCAGTCAGCAGGTCGGAACCCTTCCGTGACTTGACCACAATATCATCCATGTATGCCTCCACATTCTGACTGATTTGAGTGAGCAAACACTTCTGAATCATCCTCATGGATGTGGCCCCGGCATTCTTGAGGCCGAACGGCATGGTGACATAACAGAAGCACCCGAATGGAGTGATGAAAGCTGTTTTGATCTCGTCGGGCCCGTACAGACGGATCTGATGGTACCCAGAATAGGCGTCTAGGAAAGACAAACGCTCACATCCCGCAGTCGAGTCGACTATCTGGTCGATGCGAGGGAGAGGAAAATGATCTTTCGGGCAGGCCCGATTGATATGCTTGAAATCAATGCACATGCGAAGTGACTTGTCCTTCTTGGGGACCATGACAACATTGGCGAGCCACTCGGAGTGGTAAATTTCTCGGATGAACTCCGCTGCTAAGAGCCGAGCCACCTCCTCGCTAGTGGCCTTCCTCTTCTGGATGGCGGACCATCGAAGATGTTCTTTCACAGGTTTAAATTTTGGGTCGACTCGTAGACGGTGCTCAGCCAGCCCCCTGGGAACTCCAGGCATGTCAGCAGGCTTCCATGCGAAGATGTCCCAGTTCTCACAGAGAGCGCTTCTTCCTATTTGGAGTCGACCGTTGTTGAGATGTGAGTCGGAGCAGCGTTTGGATCGGTCGGGTGAATGTGAACTGCCTTCGTTTCACCGGACGACTGAAAAGTTGATTCTGAAGCAGGCATCTTAGCTCGTAGCAACTCACTCGGATCTGCAGTCTTCTGGTACTCTTGCAGCTTGACCACCGCCATCTGAGTGTCAGCAATCTTTGAGCCTTTCTGAAAACACTCTTCTGCTTTCTTCCGATTGCCTGTAACAATGATCACACCTTTGGGACCAGGCATCTTCAATTTGAGATACACATAACATGGTCGAGCCATGAAGCGTGCATAAGCAGGCCTGCCCAAAATAGCGTGATAAGCACTTTGGAAATCCACAACTTGGAATGTCAACTTTTCCTTGCGGTAATTCTTGGAATCACCGAAAACCACATCAAGAGCAATTTGGCTGAGTGACTCGGCTTTCTTCCCAGGAATGACTCCATGGAAACTCATGTTACTGGTGCTGAGCTTGGACATCGGAATGCCCATCCCTTTCAATGTTTCTGCATACAGTATGTTCAAACCGCTGCCTCCATCCATCAGGACTTTGGTCAGTCGAGTGCCTTCGACAACTGGGTCGACCACCAGAGCTTGCCTCCCAGGGGTGGCAATGTGCGTAGGGTGATCAGACTGGTCGAATGTGATGGCACTCTAGGACCACTTTAGATAATTGGGTGTTGCCGAAGCAACCATATTTACCTCATGGTTAATAACCTTCAGTCGACTTTTGCTCTCAACATCAGCAAAAATCATCAGGGTGGAATTGACCTGGGGGTACCCATCGTCACTATCTTCCTTGTCCTCAACTTTGTCCGAGTCCTATTCCTTATCTTTGGACTGCTTTCCCTGAAACTGCTGGATCAGAAGCCGACACTGTCGAGTGGTATGCTTTGGGTAAATGAGTTTACCCTCTTCATCTTTCTTGGTGTGGATGTGACACGATAGATCCAAAACATCATTTCCATCTTGGTCTTTAACTTTCTTGGGGTTTCAAGGTCCTTTGGTTTTTCCCTTAAATTTTCCCTGGGTTATGGCCAGGGCCTCCCCAGGAGCGGCTGGCTCGGATTTCCGCTTCTGTTTCCAACTAGAATTTCCTCCGATTTCCTGGGCGACTGCTTTATGCTTGCCACTCCGGAGTCGATCCTCATCTTTACCATTAGCGTATTTGGTAGCCATCTCCATCATCCGATTCAGAGACATCTCTCCGGTTTGACCGAACTTCAGATTCAATTCTCTGTACTTAACGCCTTCTTTAAAGGCACAAACTGCTTGATGATCTGGTACATTTTCAACTGTGTGATGCAATGTGATCCACCTCTGGATGTAATCCCTCAGAGTTTCATTCGGTTTCTGCATGCAAGACCGCAATTCCGTAAGGCCTGCAGGTCGCTTGCATGTTCCTTCAAATGTGGTGACAAACACTCGGGAGAGATCCTCCCAAGTGTAAATGTTGCTGGGTGCTAACTGATTCAGCCACGCTCTGGCCGAGCATTCTAACATGAGAGGCAGGTGCTTCATGGCTACCTCATCGTTCCCACCGCCAATCTGGACAGCCACTCGGTAATCTTCGAGCCAAGTATCGGGCTTGGACTCACTGGTGAACTTACTAACTCCAGTCGCCAACCTGAAGTTGGGAGGAATTATAGCGGCTCTGATGGCTCGACTGAAACACTCCGGCCCTGAAACATGTACTCTGCTATTGGTAGGTGCATCTCTGTCGTGGCCTTCTCGGTGAGCTCTATTCCTGTCGACCAACCTTGAACAAGAATGAATCTCGCATCAAAGCCTGGTTCCCTGGGGTCGACTGGAATTCTCCGCCCAACACTATGAGGGCGTCTGTCAACCTGCTGTCGAGGCACATATGATCCACTCCTCGGGGGAGGGGTTGGCACTCGACGTCGATCATCACGATCGAATCGGTGATCATACTGCTCATTCCTTCTGTACTGATCACGCCGGTCTCCACGTCCCTCATGCCTCGGAGGCGATCTTGGGCTGTGAGCCGACTGGACTGTATCCGCTGCAACGGATCGACTGTGGATCCTGTTCCGCGACTGAGAAACAGTGGAATTCTGGTCTCCCGCTGCCCGGAGCAACGCTCTGATTTGCAACAAGCCTCTGCCAGCCTCTAACTGGGTGGGCTGAATCGACTCTGCTATACGGGCCGCAGCCGCCAAATTCTGAATCGGAGTACGATATACCTGCGGGGGCGGAAAGAGTTGACATCGACTGGATTCTGAAGCCCGTTGACACGCTCGCTCGTCGAGTATTCGCTGGAGATTCTCCAGTCGAGTGCGCTCAGCCAAGTTAGCCAAGCGCGCGTCCTCCAAGGCTCGGGCCTCGGGGGTTTCTCCAATGATAGGAGTGTGGAGTGCATCCATGTTCCAGCGGCGAAGCTCCTCCCGCTGCAACGACGTGAGAGGCTCGGGGAGATACTCCTCGTGAGGACGCGACGGGTCGCCCCCATCCGCGCCTCCGTCAGCGTGGGGAAACCGGGAGGACTGTGTGGCCCATCGATCACCAGAACCTCTGCAGTTGGGTCACTGCTGTCGCATTCGGATGCGGTCTCTGCGGAGCCAGTCGATAGGTCAAACATGCCGTAGAGGGATTCGTCGAGCTCGATTGCCGCGACTTGTGGTGTGGCCGACTGGCGGGCCACCGCATGCCTCTCCCACCTCTGAAGCCTCGACCGACTGGAGCGCTTGTGCGGCGAGAAATAGGGCGGGGAGATGCCACGGGAGCCGACCGATACTGGGTCGATGGCTGCCACAGGAGGACACCACGGACGCATGCGCGAAAGTGCGTCGCCCCGCGGACGGGGAGCGCGTCGACGTCGAGTGGAGCCTCCTGAAGCCAAGCGGAGTCGTCAGCGATGAACGTGAGCGCGCCGAGACGGATCTCGCGGCCCTCCACCAAAGCTCCGCCCGAAACCATGATCAAGGAGATCGGAAAAAATCGCAACTTCTCAAACTAGACGCTAAGACTCCTGGCCCCAAGGTGTGTGCCAACTGTCGTGGTTCTAACTCTGATAGTGATGTAGGGGGGTATGTATGGAGAGGCTAGATCTTAGCTATGGAGGAGTTGTAAGCACACGAGGATTACGAGTTCAGGCCCTTCTCGGAGGAAGTAACAACCCTACGTCTCGGTGCCCGGAGGCGGTCGACTGAATTATGTGTGTATGAATAACAGGGGTGCCAACCCTTGATATTGAGGAGGGGGGTGGCTTATATAGAGTTTGCCAGGCCCCTCCAGCACTCAGTAATGCAAGGTTTAAAGTACATTAAGACTGGGGGTTACTGGTAACGCCCCTAATAAAGTGCTATGATGACCATAAAAGCTACTTAATGACCGACCGTTTGCCTGCAGGGTGACTTTAGATCTCCTGGCAGTCGAGTGGTTGGAATTTGGTCGAGTGATTGCTTCGTGGTCGAGTGTCTTGAATCTGTTGAGTGGGATACCTCCAAGTCGATTGAAAGGTGACTTCTTCTAGGGATGTCCTTGGGTAGGGTACTTAGGACAGGTCCATGCCCCTATCCTAGGTACATAGCTTCATCACTCGCCGGGGTGGCGTTGTAGTCAAGCGGCAGCGATGGGGTTCGAACCCCCTGATCCAATTCATTGGGGGGGGGGGCAGAGGAGGCACGAGGGAGAGGGGATCATGGAGAAGTGGGGGGGGGGGGTTATAGGCCAAGGGAGGGAGTGGGCCGTCCTAGCAGGCCACTGGCTGGGCCGAGGCCCAGTTGGCCTAGGGGTTTTCTTTTTATTTGTTTTCTTTTCCCTTTTTTCTTTTCTGTTTGCTTTTATTCCTTTAATACTTTATACTTTATCAAAATAAAACCCACACCTAAAATAGAGTTACCATTTCAACTACTGTCTCAAAAAGTTTTACCCCTGAACAAAATAGTTTAATATTTTATAAAATTCTAAAGACGTTTATTTATTTGTTTTAACTACTGTTTTATCCATTTTAGATTACTTAAACATTTTATGAAAGTGTGGTTTCTCAGCCATAATTACACATGCATTATTTGGCACCGCCTGAACATTTTAGTTTTAAAGTTTGAAAACTTTTGTTGTTTGCCTTTAATTTAATTTTGAATTTGAATCGGTTTTGAACTAACCAGAGATTAACTCTAGTGACAGAGGTGACGTGGCATCATTAGCAAGGAATTACTGTTGTCTAATTATCCGGGCGTCACAATTCTCCTCCACTACATGAAATCTCGTCCCGAGATTTAAGAGGGAGAGTAAGGGGGAAGGGATTTGGTTACGAAATTCTAACAAGTCTTCCCGGTCTTGGTTGGTCTTCTCGAAGAGGTCGATCCCGTACATTGATGTTTTCATTTCTCTGCTTCAGGTCATCATGATGAAGTTGTCGTCCCTCCTTCAGGATCTTCACCGTACTTACGAAAGGGTAAGAAGGGAAAACTATAAGGACGAATTCTAACAAGATCGAGCATCATACGGTTAACTCAGGGAAGAAGCATAAGTATCTCTCGATTTGAAACTTAAGAAGATATCGGGAGCAAAGTAAGAAGGTACCATGAGAAGTTCCAGATGGATAGGCAATTGTTCGATGCCTAAGCAGAAGGTGAAAGGGTTTCAATGCAACGAGAATAAGTATTGCGTCTCATACCAGAATAGATCACTAGACTGGTGGTCCGTGAATTACATACGAAGTCAAGCGCAAGGAATAACCTTGGGAACAGGTGGTGTACAGGAGAGTCATGTTTCGATCCTGGGACCTGTGGGTTATGGGCCCACCATGTGGGTTAAAAGTAGGAGGAGCGGTGACATCTTGCATAGTCATGATAGCAAGGCATGTCAGAGGGTAGCCTGTCGATTATGTCGGCAACAGCATCGGTACCAAGGGTGAGGGACGAAGAGAACCATTTTCCTGCTTGTTGAAACGAGGCGGGCCAATAGGCAAAGTTCTCGTCCATCGGTGGCTACCGGGATGTCATCAACAATAGTAACAGGGTCTTACTGACAGAATTGTACACCGAGGTGTTTACATAAGCAGGAGAATTTTACTGCTTATATCATATAGATCACAAGAAAGGTTAAACCAAACAATGGTAAGGAAAATATGATTATCAGATTAAAACAGAACAATGGAAAGGAAAATGTGTTTAAACACATATTTCAGGGGCATATCCTTCCCAAGAACAAGCAGAGTATGATATCCCAGACCGGATAGAAGGTAGAAAACCCTTTAGGAAAAGGAAGAGAAATTCCATGCCATTATCCATACAACGGTGTTTGGATAATTGAGCAAGAAACATTTAGCATTGGGCTTCAAATGTTCTTATTGACAATCGGAGTACCACAGACAAGCTTCGAGATAGCATTGACATGGTCTTCAGGCAAAGGTCAGACTTTGGAAACACAAAGGATCCATCAGGAATAACTTGTAGAATAAGTCTTACAATTTCCTCATGGAAGAATGGTTAGCCTTGCGAAAAATGAAACGGTAACAATAGGTCCTCCGGCCAGGTGTGCTAGGCATGATATCACCTTATCGGGTCACATAATAACCATTGTTGTAACTCTTGGAAATATGTTCCAACCATCATATTTGAGCAAGATTCATATTTGATTGGTGTCAGGATAACTCAAACTCAGGATGCCTGAGAATAAAGGTGCAACACAAATTGTCGAGATGACATTGTAAGATTCTCGGGAAATGCACTATGGAAGTGAGCTCTGAAACAAGAGTTCATCAGTAAACCAAGGAGAGGATGAGGAGGTGGCTGATAGGCTCAGCAACAAATCATCGAGATTTCCAAAGGATTGATTTCCACAATTATGTGAACAAGGAAATATCATTTCTCGGATCAAAAGATATAATGATGTATGCTCGTGGGAAACATACACAACTGAACAATGATAGAAGGGTGCACCCAGGAATCTGGACTAGGTAGCATGATCAATGTTTGAATGATGATTCAATAAGCAATAGACTTAGAATGAAACTATAGACCAATAACTTCAAAGCAATAGGGTTGCTAGAAGTTTAGAATTTACACATCACAGACCATTTGTCGGTATTCCGGTTAGAGACAACACGGAGACCAAGAAATGAATGCAAAAGGCGAGAGATATTACTATATCAAGAATTCTCAAGAGGTGGTAAAATTACCACGACATTCTTGACATAAAAGGTGGTAATATTCCAAGGTAAAGAAGAACAAATGCTGGATAGCAAGGACCTCAAGGTATAACACAAAACACGAATAAGTTTGTGTTGAATGGAAGGCAATAAAGTGGTCGGTGATAACACAAACCATTGAGGGGCAAGGATGGTATTACTCATCAAGAATTCGATATATATCTTGGAAGAGCTCAGGATGTTGATGATGACCACGACACAGTTGTCGAGAGATTTCATGAAGATTTAATCAGTCGGCGATGACATCAAGTCAAATGATGATGCAGCGAAAGTCAAATAATATTTGAAGAAGAACTCATAAGAAGTTATGAAGTTCCGTGATAATCTCGAGATACCAGAGGGGGTAATACTCGATGACAGATCAGAGTAGAGGTTGGACTGGGGTATTGCTCTACAGAAGACAAGCGCTTAAACTTGCACGCGAAATGGTATTTAAAGGAGAACATGGTCGGAACCACGATTATAAAAGGCCATCCCAGATATAAGATGAACTTATACCAAAGGAATAATTAATTTAAGAGAAGCTTTAATGATAAGATCTGCTGTCAGAGTAAATGACCACGGGTAGCCTACCCGGCTCCCCCTGGCCCTTCTATAAAAATTACGAGCCAATCCGGCCCTCAAGAATCCAAGACGTGGGGCCGCCTTCCCCTTGCCGGCTGTCTCCCAGGCCGACTATCGGAAGGCGGCCCGGCTTTAGCCCTCATGATGAAAGCTGCAGGAGGGCCGGCTCCAAGAAGCCGGCCGCGAGAAGCCGACTCCCACAAAGCGGTCAAGATCGTACCCTCGAAGTCTGCGTCCACATAACGGCGATGTGGCGGGGCGTGGCTACAGTAAAGCCTGCCACCCCCGAATCCCGGAGCACGCCTGGCACAATGCGCCGTACGGGGTGACCATGACCCGTCCGGCGCGGCACTGTTGCCATGTTGACCCTGATGCCACCCACGACGGGCTGTCAGCGCGGCCCACGGGCGGTGGGCCCCTTCAGGTAGAGAGACACCTAAAGGAGGCCAGGCCTCCCCCAGTCAGCCCAAGACAGGGCCGGCTTCCCACAGCCGGCTTGCTTCCTCCCTCGAAGGAGACGCCCCATTAAGGAGACAAGACGAGGTGAGGCTACATCGATCGCCCACCGGGCGGCGGCACTGTAGCCACGCTTACCTCGGCGAAGCCCTCATCATCAGGTTTGAGGCAACAGTAACCAGCCACCGACAAGGCCCTTCGCAGTGGGGCCTGCCTGTCGACCAAGGAGCCGGCAGCCGGCGGGACCCACCAGCCAGCGGGCCCCAGCAGCCGGTGCAGAAGCCGGCGAGCGTAGACATAGACGGCTAGGGCCCACGCCCAGCCGGATTACCATTGTACCCCCGGGGGGTGGGCCTATATAAACCCCCTGGGGCACCCATGCAAAGGGGGGATCTGAGCTAGTTTTAGACACCACATAGAGAGGAGAGGAGAGCTAGCCGTGCCCTTCTTCTTCTTCTCGACAAATAGCTCAAGGAGCATCTTGTAGCCACTCGTTCATCTAGTGATCATGCGGAGACCCCGCAGAGCAGCAGTAGGGGTGTTATCTCCACGGAGAGCCCTGAAGCTGGGTAAGATTCGCCGGCGTGCATGTCTTCGCCTCATCCCGCTTCCAGGCACCGGCGACGTCTTACTGGCTCCCACAATGATAAGCCACCCGTTGGCATATGTCGCACCTACCACCCGACATTTGGCGCCCACCGTGGGGCCAGGTGCACCATCGTCCGGAGATCTGTTCTGGACGGGAACCTTCTTCCTCCCCAGCGAGCGTAGCCAGCCCGGCACGCCCGATGGCGCTTCCCACGACGCGCTGCAAGGCGTCACCAACGTCTGCGCAATGAGCAGCCTCGCCGATCTCCTTGACGAGACCCTCACCTCTGACGAGCCCGCCTCTGACGCGGGCACCGACCACCTCGTCAACCTCCTCGGCCAGCTCCACGTCTCCAGCGAGCCTGCTATGGACTTGGAGTCTGTTGGCTCCACCAATCCGATGCCTGTCGACTCCGACACGGCCTCGCTCGACGCTTTCCCCACTGACGTCGTGATCTACAACGACCCGCTTCCCCAGGCCGATGGCTGTGACGGTGCCACCACCGAGGTGATGGTCATCGTCCACGGCGGCGCTTCTGGCGAGAACGCCCTCGACGCCCCGCGTGCGGCGGCCCACGACTTGTCCATCCCCCTCCCGGCCGATGCCGACGCCGAAGCACTGGAGGCTCGCCGCCTCGCCCTCCTCGCGGAGGGCCGGAAGTTGGCTTCCATGAGACGCCTCACTAAGGCCCACCAGCATGAAGCCGACCGCAACACCTTTGGCACACCGCCCCCAGGCGGGCCAAGCCGAGCCGGCGTTGTCAGACAGCGCGGCGCTGCCATCGCCGACACGCTAGGAGTCGACCGCCCAGTCTACGCCACTCCACTCGAGAACCTGCGCACCGCCCAGGCGACCGTAGACGAGCTAGACGGACTGGGGGCCGAAGAACTCCCCCACATGACCAGACGCATCCAGCAACTAATCGATGCAGCCGTAGAGCGGCACGAAGCCGACGCCCGCGCGGAAAGCCCTCCCCCGCGCCGAGAGCACGGCGCGACGTCCCGGACGCCGACTGCGGGTAAAACCCGCGAGAAAGAGCCGGCTGCCAGCCGAAGCCGAACCTGGATCTCCATCGAGCGAGACGCAGAAGGCCGTCCCCGGGCCGTGGAGCGGCGGGGCAACCCGCCTCCGCCTCCACCTCATGGGGAGAGATATCCCACCCCACCGCCTGTCACGCATCCGACTCTCAGCGGGCGACTAGGTCACCGCGAAGGAGTCGGCGAGAACGACGCCTGCCATCGGATCAACCGCCTAACGCGATCCCTGGCGCTAGAAGAAGAAGATGATGTCGGCCCGCCTTGCTTCGGCCCCCGCATCCGCGACGAGCCTTTCCCCAAAGGGTTCTCGCTCCCAAGAGACACGCCCAAGTACAACGGCTCCGTGAAGCCGGAAGATTGGTTGATCGACTACTCCACAGCGGTTCACATAGCAAACGGCAACAGGCGCGTTGCCGTGAAGTACGTGCCCCTCATGCTGCAAGGCACAGCGAGGACCTGGCTCAACAGCCTCAGGCCATACAGCATCAACAGCTGGCTAGACTTCACAGAAGCCTTCGTCCGCAACTTCACCAGCACCTACAAGCGGGCTCCCAAGCCCAGACAGCTCTCCTTGTGCGTACAAGGCCCCGCCGAATCCACTCGCGACTACCTCACGCGTTGGGCCGAGCTCCGCAACTCTTGCGAAGGGGTGCACGAGGTGCAAGCCATAGAATACTTCACTGCCGGGTGCCGAGAAGGCACCCTCCTCAAGCACAAGCTCCTCTGCGACGAGCCGACTACCCTCGACGAGCTTCTGGTCATAGCGGACAAGTACGCCACCGCCGACTCCTCAATGAAGACTGAACTCCGGGTAGACGCGTCCGGGAAGGTACTCAACCCGGCGCCCAAGACGCCGGCTGGGGACTCCGGCCGACGCCCGTACCAGAACGACCACAAGCGCAAGGGCCCCGTGCCGCTCTCCACCAGTCGGCAGGTGGCCACAGTCGAAGACGAGCAGCCCGAAGGGCGGCCCGCACCCAAGAAGCAGAGGGGCGGCAGGCCGGCTTGGCAGCCGGCCTTCTCCTACGAGCAAACTCTCGACGCCCCATGCAAGTTCCACAGCGGCGCGAAGCCGTCCAACCACACAACCCGGAAGTGCCACTGGCTCACCCGAATCTCCAAAGGCGAAGGGCTCGCGCCGCCTCCGCCTGCTGGTCCGCCGCCTCCGGCTCCGCAGCTGCCGACCGCTCGGCCAGCAGTCGGAGCTGTGCACGATGAGTTCCCCGACGAGCATGCCGCCTATGTCGTCTTTACAAGCCAGCCCGAAGGCCGGCGCAGCAGACGCCGAGAGCACCAGGAAGTCAACGTGGTCGCTACCAACCCCGCCGAGCACATGCACTGGTCAGAAAAGCCTATCAGCTGGAGCCGGGCCGACCACCCAGAGGTGATGCCATCTCCCGGCTCTTATGCGTTGGTTTTGGATGCCACCCTTGCAACGGACAGACGCGCCGCCCGTTTCTCCCGCGTGCTGATAGACGGCGGGAGCAGCATCAACATCCTGTACCGTGACACCCTGGAGAAGCTGAACGTCAAGACGAAGCAACTCATGCCTACTCGGACTGTGTTCCATGGCATTGTACCTGGCCTGTCCTGCGCCCCCATTGGCAAGATCAAGATTGATGTTCTCTTTGGGGACAAGGATCATTTCCGCCGGGAAGCGATCTGGTTTGAAGTGGTGGACCTGGAGAGCCCCTACCATGCATTGCTTGGCCGTCCTGCCTTGGCCAGGTTCATGGCTGTTCCCCACTATGCTTACCTCAAGATGAAGATGCCGAGCGCCAAGGGCATCATCACCATAGCCGGCGATTACAAGAAATCTTCCGAGTGCGCAGCAGCCAGCAGCCGGCTGGCCGAGTCCCTTGTGATTGCCGAAGAAAAGAAGATGTTGGACCGAGTCGTGGCCATGGCCGGCAAACAGCCGGCCCTGTCCCCCGATCCCAAGGAGTGTGATGCCCAAGGATCTTTCCAGCCGGCCAAGGAGACGAAGAAGATACCTCTTGACCCCGAGCACCCAGAAAGGTTTGCCGTCATCGGGGCAAACCTAAACAGCAAATAGGAAGGCGAGCTCGCCGATTTCCTCCGTGAGAATCGGGACATCTTTGCATGGTCCCCTAAGGACATGCCGGGTGTTCCGAAGGAATTCGCCGAGCACAAGCTACACGTCCGAGAAGGCGCAAAACCAGTCAAACAACCCCTCCGCCGACTGTCGGAGGAGAAAAGAAGGATTGTAGGAGAAGAGATAGCCCGGCTTCTGGCAGCCGGCTTCATTATGGAGGTTTTCTTTCCAGAGTGGCTCGCCAACCCGGTCCTCGTGCTAAAGAAGAACAACAAGTGGCGCATGTGCATAGACTACACGAGCCTCAACAAGGCCTGCCCCAAAGATCCCTTTGCCCTGCCAAGGATTGATCAAGTGATAGACTCCACGGCCGGATGCGAGCTGTTGAGTTTCTTGGATGCTTACTCAGGATACCACCAGATAAAGCTAGATCCGGCTGACCGCCTGAAGACCGCCTTCATCACGCCATTCGGAGCTTTCTGCTACCTGACTATGACATTCGGCTTAAGAAATGCCGGTGCCACTTTTCAGCGTTGCATGCAGAAGTGCCTCCTCAAGCAGCTCGGCAGAAATGCCCACGTCTACGTAGACGACATTGTGGTGAAGACGGAGAAGCGCGACACCTTGCTGGAAGACCTCAAGGAAACATTTGAGAACCTGCGCCGGTTCCAGATCAAGCTCAACCCCGAGAAATGCGTGTTCGGAGTGCCAGCCGGCCAGCTCCTAGGCTTCCTGGTCTCCGAACGCGGCATCGAATGCAACCCAGTAAAGATCAAGGCCATTGAGAGAATGGCGATTCCCACCAAACTTCGAGACGTCCAGAAGTTCACCGGGTGCTTGGCCTCCCTGAACCGCTTCATCAGCCGGCTCGGAGAGAAAGCTCTCCCCCTCTACCGCCTCATGAAGAAGACCACTCACTTCGAGTGGAACGACCAAGCCGACCAAGCTTTTCACGAGCTGAAGAAGATGCTGGCCACGCCGCCTGTCCTGGCGGCGCCGACTGAGAAAGAGCCCATGCTCCTCTACATTGCTGCAACCAGCCGGGTGGTCAGCACCGTCATCGTAGTCCAGCGCCCAGAAGAGGGCCGAGCCCAGCCGGTCCAGAGGCCGGTGTACTATTTGAGTGAGGTGCTGTCTACCTCGAAGCAGAACTACCCGCACTACCAGAAGATGTGCTATGGCGTGTACTTCGCCGCCAAGAAGCTGAAGCCCTACTTCCAAGAGCACCCCATCACGGTCGTATGCACCGCCCCGCTTGCCGAGATCATAGGCAGCCGGGATGCATCCGGCCGGGTGGCGAAATGGGCCATCGAGCTGGCCCCCTACACGATCTTCTACCAGCCTCGCACCGCCATCAAGTCCCAAGCATTGGCCGACTTCCTCGTCGACTGGGCCGAGACCCAGTACCTGCCGCCAGCTCCCGACTCCACTCATTGGCGCATGCACTTCGACGGGTCCAAGATGCGCACCGGCTTGGGAGCCGGCGTCATCCTCACCTCTCCCAAAGGCGACAAGCTCAGATACACGCTGCAAATTCACTTTGCCGCCTCCAACAACGTGGCCGAGTACGAGGCGCTCATACACGGGCTCCGGCTTGCCAAAGAGCTCGGCATACGCCGGATCCTATGTTACGGCGACTCGGACTTGGTAGTCCAGCAATCATCCGGCGACTGGGACGCCAAGGACGCAAATATGGCAAGCTACCGCTTCCTCGTTCAGCAGATCAGCGGGTACTTTGAAGGATGCGAGTTCCTCCACGTACCGCGAGCCGACAACGAGCCAGCTGATACCCTGGCTCGAATAGGCTCCACTCGGCAGGCAATACCAACCGGTGTCTCTCTGCAACGCCTCCTCAAGCCGTCTATCAAGCCGTCTCCAGAGTCCGATTCCATCTTCGTGCCGCCTGACCCCGACGCAGCCGGGTCCGGCTCGAAGAACCAAGCAGGTGACCCGGGGACTTCGATAGTCGGCCCGGGGACGTCAGTAGGCGGCTCGGGGACTTCCGTAGTTACGCCCGACCCGGGGACTGCCACACCCGGCTCGGGGACTGCGGTAGTCGGCCCGGGGACTGCACCAACACAACAGGCGGCGGCCGACTCCAGCATTTCACCACCCAGCCCGCCCGCCCTGGTCGCAGTAGCCGTGTTGGCAATAGAAGAAGTCGCAGCTCCATCATGGGCCCAGTCCATCCTCAACTTCCTAATAAACCAAGATCTGCCGGCTGACGAAACAGAGGCAAGACAAGTCCAACGCCGAGCCGGAGCATACACAATCGTCAACAGAGAGCTCGTCAGGCGCAGTGTCACTGGAGTCTTCCAGCGATGCGTCGAGCAAGAGAAGGGCATTGCAATCCTCAGAGACATCCACCAAGGAGAATGCGGCCACCATGCGGCCTCAAGATCACTCGTCGCCAAAGCTTTCCGCCATGGGTTCTTTTGGCCGACTGCTTTGGATGACGCCAAGGAGTTAGTTAAACATTGCAAAGGGTGCCAAGTCTTCAGCTCCAAGCAACACATGCCGGCTTCGGCACTCAAGACCATTCCCCTCACTTGGCCCTTCGCCGTTTGGGGACTGGACATGGTGGGCCCATTCAAGACGGCGCGCGGCGGCATGACACATCTGCTTGTCGCCGTGGACAAATTCACCAAATGGATTGAGGCAAAGCCGATCAAGAAGCTGAATGGGCCGACTGCCGTGACATTCATCGCAGATATAACAACTCGGTACGGCGTGCCACACAGCATCATCACCGACAACGGCACGAATTTCGCCAAGGGAGCATTGGCACGTTTCTGCGCGACGCAGGGCATCCGGTTGGACTTAGCGTCCGTTGCCCACCCGCAGTCAAACGGCCAAGTCGAGCGAGCCAACGGCCTCATCCTTTCCGGCATCAAGCCCCGACTGGTCGTACCACTGGAACGTTCGGCCGGCTGTTGGCTCGATGAGCTGCCGGCCGTCCTCTGGAGTCTGCGCACTACCCCAAACAAGTCAACCGGCTTCACTCCTTTCTTCCTCGTGTATGGTGCCGAGGCGGTCATCCCAACTGACATCGAGTTCGACTCGCCTCGGGTAACCATGTACACGGAGGCGGAGGCCAAGGAAGCACGAGAAGACGGCGTCGACCTGCTGGAAGAAGGCCGGCTGTTAGCCCTCAGCCGGTCCGCCATCTACCAGCAGGGCTTGCGCCGCTACCACAGCCGGAAGGTCAGACCAAGATCTTTCCAAGAGGGCGACCTCGTGCTCCGGCTGATCCAGCGAACAGCCGGCCAGCACAAGCTCTCGGCCCCTTGGGAAGGCCCCTTTGTCATCAGCAGAGCGCTGGGAAATGACTCCTACTACCTGATCGACGCACAGAAGCCGAAGGTACGAAAGAGAGACGACTCCGGCAAGGAGTCGGAACGACCATGGAACGCCAACCTCCTCCGAAGATTTTACAGTTGAAATGCAGTATGTATCACGCTAACTTTTGTACTAAGTACGAGACAATAGGCCCCCCGAGGAGAGCTCGGGGACTGCCATCTTTTATCTATGAATGAAGAGTATCATGCTTATGATCATGTCATTACATTCACTTTCTTCGTCCGGCACCGGGTTCGACTAGTCGGCCCGGGGACTGGCCGCCTTGAGTTATATTAGAAGTCCTACCCGCGGTCAGACAAGTAGTGTGCCGGCACCCAAGCCTTCTCTTGCCAAAAGTCGCAGTTCGAAGAACCGGCTGTCCGGCTGGCAAGAGTTAAAGGCAGGAAAGGACGCCCACACGAAAAACGGCTAGGGACTAACGGACTAATATAACAAAAGCCGGTTTTTCTCCCACCACCGACCGACTACCAGAGTAGCCGGCCGGCCGGCTTCCATTCACCTCGCTTCAATCTAAGAAAGCTCGAGTACTTGCCTTCCCCCAAAAAAATAATAATATATAATATATAGCCAAGTTCTTCCCTAGCCACAGGCTGCAGAGCAGCTGCCGGTTGGGAAGGCAGCAGCCAGGGGAAGGCGGCAAAGGAAACAGCCTAAGGATAAAAAGCATACGCGAATGGAAGCCAAACACACACGATCATATTTACACAAAAGACCTTCGAAAGGCCAGCATTCAACATAGTTTGAATACACCCCCAGTGGGTGGAACTGCGCAAGTTTAATAAAAATTGTTCAAAGAGTAACAAGCAGGAAAAGCAAGGACGGAAGATTAAGCCAAGGGAACGACTGGCGAGTCGGGCAGGTCGGTAGAGACGGCAGTGCTGGCTGGAGGAGTGGCCGGCTGGCGAACCTCGGCATGATCACCACCTCCCGCAGAGGGCGCGCTAGCACGCGCCTCGTTGCTGGAGGCACGGTCAAGCTGAGACTGGTTGGCCGCTTCACCGGCCGGCTCGACGTCTTCGCCTTCCTCTCCTTCTTTGTCTTCACCTTCATCGCTGGAAGCGATCTCCTCCGCTGAGTCCTCACCCTCTGCCGGGTCCAGCCCGAACCATTCCTCCGGCTGGGCAACGCCATCGTCATTTATCTCAGGAGTAAAGGCGCTGATGTCAGTGCACTCGGCGATCGTCGAGGCACGCTGAGTGATAGCCGGCCGCACCTCCTCCATCTCCTCGTCGGCTTCCAGCCGCCAGGTGCGCAGCTGGTCCAGGTTCAGCCCGGGATACCAGGCTCGGACGAACTCCAGCGCCCGCCCAGCTCCAAGCCGGGCAGCTGATGCCTTCCAGGCCTCGAAGCGGCCAACCGCAACCTCCAGCCAGTCGGCAGTCCGACTCGGGGTGCGGGGAATCGCTTCGCCTGGCCAGAGGGCGGCCAACACCTGCGCCCCGGCGCGCTGGAGGCGGCGGAGCATGCGGTGAGCCGGCTGCAGCCAGGCTTGGACCGCCAAGAGTTGCTCCTCAAGCGTCCGGCTCGCGTCCGGCGCGATTTCAGCCCCCGCCTGCCGGCGCGCCTCGCGGTGGGCCTCGATGGTCTGGGTGGCAATGACGGAGTAGCCGGGGAAGTAGTCTGCACAAAGAACAAAAAGCAGCACAAGTCAGAACACAAATCAGGGGGCAAGGGGCAAGCAAGGAGTGAGGAAGGCGGCTTACCATCGATCAGATCCTCAACCCGGCCGTAGCCCTCGCTCAGCGCTTGTTTTGCCTCAGCCCAGCCCGCCGCTTCGGTCTCGAACTCAGCTTTGAGGGCGTCCTCGCTGTCCTGCGCCTTCTTCAGGGCCGCCTTGTGGCTCTCCTCCTGGTCGGCCAACTTCTTGGCCAGGCGGTCACGCTCCAGGACTAAGGCGTTGCACTCGGCTTCCTTGGCGCGAAGGGCGGTCTGGGCCCCGCTGAGCTGCTCCCTCAAGTCGGCATTGGCTCCTGCAAGCATGAAGACAAAGGAAAAATCAATAAGGAAGAAGTCGTCAGGGAAGATCCGACCCGACTGCTCAGCAGTCGGCCCGAATCTCGGGGACTACACCCAGTGGGTGCGCTGACGCGCCCCCACAGGAGATGAACGAGACAAAGCACGCACTCCGGCTGTTGGTCAGGTCCTCGGTTTTCTGGCCCAGCTCCTGAGCCTGGGAGTTGAAGGCAGCAGCGCGGAGGTTATGGTATTCCTGGAAGATCAGACAGGATGCAAGAATAAGATAGCTGTCAGGACCTAGTAAGTTCCAAGCCGCCTGCTCAGCAGCCGACTCGGAACTCGGGGACTACACCCAGTGGGTGCGCTGACGCGCCCCCACGGAAGAAATCAAAAAAGCAAAACAACCAAGGCCAGAAGGCTCACCCGGATGACGGCCCGCGTCGTGAGGAACTCTTGGGTATATCGCTGCAGCGAAGCGGCCTGGGCTTGAAGCCGGTTCCGGACCTCCTGGGCCGCCGTGTTCAGCTCGGCCGTCCCCCCGCTGGGCGTCCACTCGGACGTGCTGGCGCTGGCCGCCTCCAGGGCCTCCGCCGTCCGGCTGGCGCCCGCAGCTCTGTGCGGCTCCGGCGCGGAGGTAGCTCCCCCTGCGTGCCGGCGAAATGCCGGCTGCACCTCGAGGCCGGCCCCTGCCACCGGCTCGCCCCCGGCCGGCTGCTCTGGCGCCGCGGCTGGTTGGCCGCTTTGGCCCGCTCCAGTCGGCGCCGTCTGCGGCGCCTCCATGAAGACCACCTGGTCCTCCCTCCTCTCCATCACCGGTGGGTCTCGGTCGACCTTCCCCGACGGGGGCACGAGGATGTCGGGGGCCACGGCGCGGAGGGGAACGACGAGCTATGGAGGCTGGTTGCGCGAGGCCTCCGCCTCCTTCTCGCGGTCGCCGCCTCCGCCCGGGCCTTGGCCGCCGCGTCGGCCTGCTCCTTCGCCGTCGGGCGGTCCTTCGCTCCGCCGCCTCCCGCTCCTCCCGCGCCTCCCGTGCGTTCTGCTCCGTAGCCTCCATGAGGTCGGCGCGGGGATCCACACGGCGGGAGCCTGAGGACCCTCCAGTCGGCCCGACTACGGAGCCGCCAGGACCTCGCTCGAGGGAAAGCGGTGCCCTGCCCGGCGAGCAAAGAAAAGTTTAGAAGAGCCTCAATCGAAGAGGACAACAAAAAATACAAGACGTTTGACGCTTACGCCGAGATCGCCTGCGGCTATTTCACAGCCTTGCGGAAGCGGGCCGCCTTCACGGCCGCCTCATCCCGCTTGGTCGCCGCTGTGGAACCCTTGGATTTCTTCGGCCGGCTGCCGAAGTAGGTCGACGCGGCCCGGCGCTTCTGCGCGCCGCCACGGGCAGCCGGCGCGGCAGACGGGCCCGCGCCTTGATGATCAAGCGCCGGCTGGCGGTGCGGAACGACTTCGACCTCATCATCATCCGCCCAGTCCTCGAGGCCGGCCCCGAGCCCCGCGCCGCCTGCCTCGTCGCCTTCCCCCGCGATGGCATCTTCCATGGAGGCCGCTCCCAGGTCCGGATCATCGACGTCGTCCACCGTGCGGTCGGGGAGGAGCTGGCGCTCTACCCCTGCGGCCCCGGCCGCTAGCGGAAGAAGAGGGTTATGCTGAGGACACACCAATTGATGAGAAGTCGGCCATCATGAGGCCGGCTACAAAAAAGGAAGAAAAGAAGAAAAACTTACAGCAGGCGGAGGGTTGGCACAAGAATACGGCCCCTTGCCGTATCGCCAATCCTCGGCGAGCTTGCAGTTGGAGATGTAGTTCACCATGTAAGACACCTCGACGTGAGGCATCTCCCTGGTGCTCAGCCGGCATGGGTCGAAGCGGCCGCTCATCTGACAAATCATGTGAGGCCGGCCTTCGAGCGGAAGTACTCGGCGCTCCACGAAGGTGGCCACCAGGTCAGCTCCGATCAGGCCCTCCGACTGGGTCATCACCCGGAGCCGGGCGACGGCTGCGTTCCCGGCCTGAGACAACGATCTGACCCGGTAGCTCCACGAGGGTTGCCTCCCAGCCGGCGGGCCGGCTACGTAAGCCGGCAGGTTGACGAAGTCGCCTTGCTGGGCGACGTTCTTCACGTAAAAATAGGACTTCTGCCAGAGCTTCACCGACTGGATCAGTGGGATGGGCAGGAACGGATTGTTCTCGCCCGTCCGCCTCATGGCGATGAAGGCTCCGCAGGGGGCGGGCACGCCCGCGACAACGGTGCCGAGCTTGCACTGGAAGAATTCTCCCCAGAGCTCGAGAGTGGGGAGAACCCAAGAAAGCCCTCGCACAGGGTGACGAAAGCCGACAGCAGCATCACCGCGTTGGGTGTGAGGTGATGCGGCTGGAGGTGGTAAAACTCAAGAAAAGCGCGAAGTAATCCGCTCGCCGGGAGGCCGAAGCCACGCAGGCAGTGCGAGCGGAAGATTACCCGCTCGCCCTCCTCCGGTGCCGGCGAAATCTCCCTCGCGAGCGCACGATGAACCCGCACGTAGTTCTCGCCCGGCAGACGCCGCGTCCGGCGGAGGAACTCAACGTGGTCCTCGTGGACGTTGGAGCCGTCCCACGAGCTCGACAACGCCATGGGAGCGACGCGGCGAGGAACAAGGCGATGCGACGGCGGAGACGCGCACGACCCCGCTACGGCGGGACCGAAGGAACCGAGAGGTCCGACGGCGGAGCGGCGCGGCAATGGGTCGCTGCGGCGGCGGAAGGAAGGAGAAGGAAGGTGAGAAAGGGTGGAGCGAGGGAGAGCGTGCGAGCCTCTGCCGCTCCCTCTCCTCTCCCTACTTATAGACCCGTGCGGCGGAGCCGAGGAGGCGTGGTGTGGGGGAACGTGGGATCAACTGCGCCCACTCCCCCACGTCCCGCGATTATTGCGCCCTGATGACGTAATGAAACCGCCGCGGGAAGGCGAGCGGTCTGTTGTGGGCCGCAGAAGATCCGCGCTTGGGCCGAGGCCTAGAAGTGGCGGGCCCGGGCCTGCGGCGGCGTCCCATCGCGCGTGTGCGTTGGCAGGCTTTCCTTGCCACGTGGCCCGCGGGGTGGCGCGCGGTCAGCTCGCAGGCCGACCCACGTTCCCGCCTACAAGATACGGAGCTTTCCGAAGACGGCGCGCATAAGCAAAGCCGGCTCCTCAGGATAGGAAGCTGACCAAGCTTCTCGTCCCTTTGTCAGCCTCGAAGCTCGATCAGCTTTGGGGACTACTGTCGGAGTAAATGACCATGGGTAGCCTAGCCGGCTCCCCCTGGCCCTTCTAAAAAAATTACGAGCCGATCCGGCCCTCAAGAATCCAAGACGTGGGGCCGCCTTTCCCTTGCCGGCTGTCTCCCAGGCCGACTATCAGAAGGCGGCCCGACTTTAGCCCTCATGAAGAAAGCCGTGGGAGGGCCGGCTCCAAGAAGCCGACCGCGAGAAGCCGACTCCCACAAAGCGGTCAAGATCGTACCCTCGAAGTCTGCATCCACATAACGGCGATGTGGCGGGGCATGGCTACAGTAAAGCCTGCCACCCCCGAATCCTGGAGCACGCCTGGCACAGTGCGCCGTACGGGATGGCCATGACCCGTCCGGCGCGGCACTGTTGCCAGCGCGGCCCACGGGCGGTGGGCCCCTTCAGGCAGAGAGACACCCGAAGGAGGCCAGGCCTCCCCCAGTCGGCCCAAGACAGGGCCGGCTTCCCACAGCCGGCTTGCTTCCTCCCTCGAAGGAGACGCCCCATTAAGGAGACAAGACGAGGTGAGGCTACAACGACCGCCCACCGGGTGGCGGCACTGTAGCCACACTTACCTCGGCGAAGCCCTCATCATCAGGTTTGAGGCAACAATAACCAGCCACCGACAAGGCCCTTGGCAGTGGGGCCTGCCTGTCGACCAAGGAGCCGGCAGCTGGCGGGACCCACCAGCCGGCGGGCCCCAGCAGCCGGCGTAGAAGCCGGCGAGCATAGACACAGACGGCTAGGGCCCACGCCCAGCCGGATTACCATTGTACCCCTAGGGGATGGGCCTATATAAACCCTCCGGGGCACCCATGCAAAGGGGGGATCTGAGCTAGTTTTAGACACCACATAGAGAGGAGAGGAGAGCTAGCCGTGCCCTTCTTCTTCTTCTCCCCAAACAGCTCAAGGAGCATCTTGTAGCCACTCGTTCATCTAGTGATCATGCGGAGACCCCGCAGAGCAGTAGTAGGGGTGTTATCTCCATGGAGAGCCCTGAAGCTGGGTAAGATTCGCCGGCGTGCATGTCTTCGCCTCATCCCGCTTCCAGGCACCGGCGACGTCTTACTGGCTCCCACAATGATAAGCCACCCGTTGGCATATGTCGCACCTACCACCCGACATCTACACCGTGTCCATGGGCATGAACACAAAGGTTCAAGGTCGACTCCCACTTCCTCAATGCATAACCTTTCATTCACTTCTCACTTTCAAAGAAGTTGTAGTGTTGAAATTTTATCTGGCAAAATACTAGAAGAGTATGACTCGTGAAAACTTTCGAGTTGACACATATTAGGGAAGGCATAGGTTCAACCCGTCAGGGTATCATGGAAACATATACCACAAGCTTCGACCGTAAATACCACCAGCTCGAAAACAGAGCATGGTTGAGAAAACAGAGGATACAATTTACCAAAAGCATTAGGTATCCGAGGAAAGGCTCACAAGGTTATTGAATAAGGAGGACACTGTCGAATAATAATCCAATAAAGGATCTGACGGTCCATAGCGGAGCTGATGTGAGCATCGGCACACAATCAGTTGAAGAAAGGATGCAAGGGCATCAGATTATAGAACACCTGAATGATTCGATTCTTAGATATCAAAGGAATTATGATTTTCAAATAGAAGGATCAGAAGCAGATGCTCTGATCAAGGGTGGATAAGTTCAATAGACCTAAGGGTACAATTGACGGCAAACAGATTGGTCGAGAACAAGCTCATGTTCAAAAATGACGTCTGAGCCAGAAAGATAATTTAAAAGGATCAACTGATGGTTACGTGCATTCGCACTCATGTTGAATCAATAGGATCAAAATGATGGTGTCTAAGAATGCCAATAAGATTACTATACTTATGGGATTAACCATAACACAAGCAAGCAAAGAATTTCAAGAGCAATAAGCTGCTGAGGATTTTCGGAAGATCGAATAGTATTTCGAAGACCTTTGTGAAATACATGAATCAACTGGATGAGTGGATACTCGATAAGTGCGAGAAATTATCCATACAGGTATTCATGAGGAATAGGAGCCGCAAGGCAGTAGACACAAAGGATTCTCGGAATATCCGGAGTATTTCAGGGTATCTTGTAATAACAACAACAATTAGAAAAGAAGTTATGGACGACAAATGTATGTAGCTTTCCATAGGGATTTATCGGTGGTATGGAAGTGCAATGGCGAAGGGCACAAGGGTCTCGGGGAAACATTAGAGAGTATCTTCAAAATATTCTGGTGCAGCCAGCGATCATCTGGACTGAAGGGGCTCTCCGGGAGAAAGTATTAACGAGAACCTAATGTTAGAGTTTTAGTAAATTCATTTAACCCGAATAGAAGAGATGTCAGAGTCCCAGAGTATAGATCGAGGAATAAAAGATCCTACTACCACCCAATGGCGACGTGGGCCTGTAAGCCACACAGCCATGTTAGTAAAAGTTTTGCAATGACTAGACTCTACTTCGGCCAAGGAGTGTCGAAGGGGGATTCCTACAGGCAGTCAGCTCTGATACCAACTTGTGACGCCCCCGATTCAATCGTACACTAATCATACACGCAAACGTGTATGATCAAGATCACGGACTCACGGGAAGATATCACAACACAACTCTACAAATAAAAAAAGTCATACAAGCATCATATTACAAGCCAGGGGCCTTGAGGGCTCGAATATAAGAGCTCGATCATAGATGAGTCAGCGGAAGCAACAATATCTGAGTACAGACATAAGTTAAACAAGTTTGCCTTAAGAAGGCTAGCACAAACTGGGATACAGATCGAAAGAGGCGCAGGCCTCCTGCCTGGGATCCTCCTAAACTACTCCTGGTCATCGTCAGCGGGCTGCACGTAGTAGTAGGCACCTCCCGAGTAGTAGTAGTCGTCATCAACGGTGGCGTCTGGCTCCTGGGCTCCAACGTCTAGTCGCAACAAACGGGTATATAAAGGGGAAAAAGAGGGAGCAAAGCAACCGTGAGTACTCATCCAAAGTACTCGCAAGCAAGGAGCTACACTACATATGTATGCATTGGTATCAAATGGAATAAGGGTATCATATGTGGACTGAACTGCAGAAAGCCGGAATAAGAGGGGGATAGCTAGTCCTATCGAAGACTACGCTTCTGGTAACCTCCATCTTGCAGCAGGATAAGAGAGTAGATGGTAAGTTCACCAAGTAGCATCGTGTAGCATAATCCTAACCGATGATCCTCCCCTCGTCGCCCTGTGAGAAAGCGATCACCGATTGTATCTGGCACTTGGAAGGGTGTGTTTTATTAAGTATCCGGTTCTAGTTGTCATAAGGTCAAGGTACAACTCCAAGTCGTCCTGTTACCGAAGATCACGGCTATTCGAATAGATTAACTTCCCTCCAGGGGTGCACCACATTTCCCAACATGCTCGATCCCCTTTGTCCGGACACACTTTTCTGGGTCATGCCCGGCCTCGGAAGATCAACACGTCGCAGCCCTACCTAGGCACAACAGAGAGGTCAGCACGCCGGTCTAAATCCTATGGCGCAGGGGTCTGGGTCCATCGCCCATTGCACACCTGCACGTTGCGTACGCGGCCGGTGAGCAGACCTAGCAACCTCCATTACAAAGGAAGTTGCGTTACGCGGTCCAACCCGGCACGCGCTGCTCAGTCGCTGACATCACGAAGGCTTCGGCTGATACCGCGACGTCGAGTGCCCATAACTGTCTCCGCGTAGATGGTTAGTGCGTATAACCCAGTGGCCAGACTCAGATCAAATACCAAGATCTCTTTAAGTGTGTTAAGTATCCGCGAACACCGACCAGGGCCAGACCCACCTCTCTCCTAGATGGTCTCAACCTGCCCTGTCGCTCCGCCACAAAGTAGCAGTCGGGGGCCGTCGGGAACCCAGGCCCACCTCTACCGGGATGGAGCCACCTGCCCCTTCAGCCCCCATCTCCGAACAGTAACATAAGTATGTAAAAGTATATAGTATTTGTAACCGTGATCACCTCCCGAAGTGATCACAGCCCAGTAGTATAGCATGGCAGATGGACAAGTGTGTAAGGCCACTGATGATAAACCAGCATCCTATACTAAGCATTTAGGATTGCAGGTAAGGTATCAACAACTGTAGCAACAATGACAGGCTATGCAGCAGAATAGGATTAACGGAAAGCAGTAACATGCTACACTACTCTAATGCAAGAAGTAGAGAGAAGAATAGGCGATATCTCGTGATCAAAGGGGGGGCTTGCCTGGTTGCTCTGGCAAGAGAGAGGGGTCATCAACACTGTAGTCGACAACAGGGGTACCGACAGCGGTCTCGGGGTCTACCGGAAAGAAGTAACGGAGGGGGACACAATAAATAACAGTGCAATCAAAGCATCACAAGGCATAACATGAACAATACGCGGTGCTAGGGTGACCTAACGCGGTATGAGGTGATACCGGTGAAGGGGGGAACATTCGGGAAAATATCCCCGGTGTTTCGCGTTTTCGGACGGTCGAACCAGAGGGGGAAAGTTGCGTGTTTGCTATGCTAGGGACGCGTGGTGAACGAACGGACTACGTATTTGGATTCGTCTGATCGTTCTGAGCAACTTTCATGTACAAAGTTTTTTCATCCGAGCTACGGTTTATTTTATATATTTTTAAAAGAATTAAATCATTTTTAGGATTTATTTAATTATTTTAATTCAACATTATTCAGAATAGTGTTTGCTGATGTCATCATGACGTCAGCAGCTAACTGGGTCAAAGTGACATGTGGGCCCCACTGTCATACTCTGTTTTAATTAACTAACAGTTAATTAAGTTAATTAGTGATTAGATTAATCTAATTATGATTAATTAAGTAAATTATTTCTTTAATTAATTAATTAATTTAATTATTATTTATTTGTTTATTTTGTTTTTTAATTAATTTTTTATTATTAAATGTTGTGGGGTTTGAGGCCCCACACGTCATAGGGCCATCGGGCCTTAACGGGCATTAGGTCACGGGCGCCGGGCGGATCGGGCGACGAGCGCCAAGCGCCGGATGTGGCAGCAACGAGGCCACGGCGGGGTGAAGCCGTGGCGATGCGGGCGCTTCAGCGGGAGGCGTGACCGGTTGGGCCAGCGCGCACGCAGCGGGATGCAGGCGGGCCGACGCGAGTCCAAGCGAAGAAGATGCGGGGAGGGGAACAGGGCCCCGCCCTAGCCGTGGCCGGCAGCAGCAGGCAAGTGCGGCGCGCGGCAAGTCAGCAACGGCGCAAGCAACAGCCGGGGTAGTGGGCACGGTGGCGCGCACGCGCGGCATGCAGGAGGTGCGGCCAGGGAGAGCCGCGTGACCAAGGGGCTCACGGGCGTGACGATGGCGTCACGAGCTCACCGGAGCTCGCGGGGCACTGGACGGTGGTTACGGCAGAGGCGCGGGCAAGAGGAGCTTGGCGCGGACGTGGCCTGGTTGGTGTTCAGCGCGAGTGTGGCCGGAGTGAGCATGGCGACCGCAGCGACGGGGAAGGGGAAAGGGGAGGACGATCGGGTCCTCACCGGCGTTGGTGAGCAGGGGGGCGTCGAGGACGCATGGATGCCATTCGGGGAGGAGGACGGGGACGACATGGCGACGGGGAGACGAGCGGTTGCGGCGAGGGGCGGCTCTGACGTGGCGACGGGCGACGACGGCGGCGATGCGGCGTCAGGGATCGGCTCGGGTGCCGATCCAGATCGGGATGAGGGGGAATCCAGCGGAGGGGGTCGATGCGGCGACGTCGGAGGAGCTACGAGGCGGAGGCGACCGTCCTCGGGCGCGGTGCGGCGCTCGCCGGGGTGGCGTTGCAGTCAAGCGACAACGATGGGGTTCGAACCCCCTAATCCAGTTCGTGGGAGGGGGGGGGAGGGGGCAGAGGAGGCACGAGGGAGAGGGGATCGTGGAGAAGTGGGGTGGGGGTGGGGTTATAGGCCAGGGGAGGGAGTGGGCCGGCCTAGCAGGCCACTGCCTGGGCCGAGGCCCAGTTGGCCTAGGGGTTTTCTTTTTATTTGTTTTGTTTTCCCTTTTGTCTTTTTTGTTTGCTTTTATTCCTTTAATACTTTATAATTTATCAAAAATAAAACCCACACCTAAAATAGAGTTACCATTTCAACTACTGTCTCAAAAAGTTTTACCCCTGAACAAAATAGTTTAATATTTTATAAAATTCAAAAGACGTTTATTTATTTGTTTTAACTATTGTTTTATCCATTTTAGATTACTTAAACATTTTATGAAAGTGTGGTTTCTCGGCCATAATTACACATGCATTATTTGGCACCGCCTGAACATTTTAGTTTTAAAGTTTGAAAACTTTTGTTGTTTGCCTTTAATTTAATTTTAAATTTGAATCGGTTTTGAACTAACAGGAGATTAACTCTAGTGACAGAGGTGACGTGGCATCATTAGCAAGAAATTACTGTTGTCTAATTATCCGAGCGTCACAGTCCAAATCTTGAACCGTTTTCACCATTGGATTCCTCGTGTCGATATCTTCAAAACTAGATCTCATGTTGATTGGTTTTGACGAACTTTTTTTTTCACGAAAAAAACCGGGTGAAAAAACCGAACTAGGAGTACGTTTTTTTTCCTTTCCGAAAGAGGCAGTCCGTGCCTCTCGCGAAATCACGCCCGTGCCTCTCGTGAAACCAAAACCATGACTCTCGTCGAAGGAAAAAACAGAAAACACATTTTTTTCCGTTTCCGAGAGGCACGGCCGTGACTCTCGCGAAAGCACAACCATGCCTCTCGTAGAACCAAAACCGTGACTCTCGCGAAAGAAAAAAAAACAGAAAACGCGTATCTTTTTCCCTTTTTGAGAGGCACGGCCGTGACTCTCGCGAAAGCACAACCGTGCCTCTCGCGGAAGCAAAACCATGACTCTCGCGAAAGAAAAAAAAATGCGTTTTGTTTTTCCTTTTCCGAGAGGCACGGCTGTGACTCTTGCGAAAGCACAACCGTGCCTCTCGCGAAAGCAAAACCGTGACTCTCGCGAAAGAAAAAAAACAAAAAACACATTTTTTTTCGTTTCCGAAAGGCATGGCCTGGACTTTCGTGGGAAAAAACTGTGACTTTCGCGAAAGGAAAAAAAGAAAACGCATTTTTTTCGCACAATTTTTTTTAATTTTTTTTATCGAAAAGCTAAGGTAGACCGGGGAAAAACCAAAACGTCAAAAAACCCAAAAAAAAACTATTTAAAAAGCTGAAAACGCGTGCGGAAAAATATAAAAAACAAAATCTGAAAGGAGCGTCCAGAGCGCGAGACGTGGCGAATGGCTAAGAGCGCGCCAAGTGGTGTTGATCGTTGCGAGGTTTCCGAAAGAGCGCTCGTTAACTAGTTGCTTTTCAATGACAGTGCGATACAAAAATCCTTGAGGCGTAATAGGAATCACTACGAGCAATATATAGCTCTCGCAAGACCTCCTAATCAACGCTTGCTACGCCAGGTAACCTAATCGATGCTCATGCGAGCGGATGCGTGGTCCAGCCCAACAAACCGGATCTTACGCGAGCGGTTGAGTGGTTGGTCGACGTTGTCGACCACTGACTACTTTATCCGATGACAATGACCGGTGATCGTTGACTTTTACACAACTATTTTGCAAAACAAGAGATCAAGGATTTAATAGAAATATTCCCACATTTTTTTAAAAAGTTCATGATTTTGAAAAAGTTCACTAATTCAAAAAAATTCATGCATTAATCAAATGTTCATGGGATTTGAAAAAATTGACAAAATTGACAAAAAGTGTTAAAATTTGTTTATAAATTATAAAAATGTGCACAAGTTCAAAAAATGCACGCGAAACTGAAAAAAAACATGAAAAAAGGAAAAAAGAAGAAAAACAAAACCATTAGAAACCGGACAAAAACTGAAGAGAAATAAAATCCAAAGGACTAGCCCAAAAATCCCCCCGAGGAAACCTTCTAGAAGGTGCCCAAAACAGGTGATGAGAGTGGCGTGATTGGGTGGCTCATAGTTGACCTACCGATGGGTCGTGCGTGGTCGCCAGTTACCCAAAATGCCCGTGAGTGGTCTCATAAGGCCTTATACAATGCTAGGTGCTTAGAGAGGTGTTTAGAAAAATAAACCAAGTTTTTCTGGAGCACCAATGCCTATTTTTACAAGAGCGACACTTAATTAAGCGTCTACTCTTTACAAACTAGATGATATCCCACACGTTTGTTGCGGGAATGTTTGGCAGTATATTCAATTTGAATTGGTTGTGTGGAACATGAATAATTAGAGTAATAATATGATAACTAAAGTCTAAAATAAATATGTTTTATGCTGTTTGATTAATATATAATGTAAACATCATAATAGAATGTAAATTTTCATGCATGTTTGCATGTTAAGGTGGTTTTTTATTATGCAGGATTGCATGTTGGGGTCGACATTTCTTAATACATGTTAAATGATAAGGTGGCATACTTGCATGTTAAGAGAAATAGGCTAGCAAAGGCAAACTATTTAGATATAGAAAGATAAGCACCGTTGCATAAAAAAACATTGATTTGTTTCTCTAAACACCTTCCCTAAGCACCTTGCATTGTAGGAGGCCTAAGCGCCAAATAGGAAATGCCAGCTCTTGCGCTGCTCCAGGCTGAAAGGCCAGCTTTGTTGCCTCACTACCACCGGGCCGCATCCATGCCTAATGGGCTGCCAGGCCGACGCCAGCCGCCCAACGGCTTTCTGTCTCTCGGTTCTTCGGGTTGGTTCGCGAACAGGCCGTGACCAGCTTTCTTGTGCCGCCCGTTTCCTCCTGCTTTCCGTCCCCTCTTTCTCCCCCTTCCTCCACCCAACGCCCTCGCCGCCTCCAGCTTCTTCCAACCCCCCCCCCCCCCCCCCCCCCCCCCCCCCCCACTTTCCGTCTAGGGTTTTGCTTCCTCCCCGAGAAAAATCGAGGCCTCAGCCCCCCGGAGCGCGCCGCGCCTCGCCTCGCCGACCGGTCGCTGGAGATGTCCCGCACGCTGGTGCAGCCGGTGGGGCAGAAGCGGCTGACCAACGTGGCCGTGGTGCGGCTGCGCAAGGGCGGCCAGCGGTTCGAGATCGCCTGCTTCCCCAACAAGGTGGTCAACTGGCGCGACCGCGTCGAGAAGGACCTCGACGAGGTGCTCCAGTCCCACAACGTCTACTCCAACGTCTCCAAGGGCGTCCTCGCCAAGTCCAAGGACCTCATCAGGATCTTCGCCACCGACGACCTCGTCGAAATCTGCCTCGAGGTCCTCCTCCCTCCTTCCCCGACTCCCGCCGTGGATTGGACTGGATTGGATGGGTCCTGCTAATTTCGTGCTGATTTCCGGCTCGACTGCTAATCGTTGCTGCTGCTGTTGTGCTCTGTCAGATTTTGGAGAAAGGGGAGCTCCAGGTTTCTGGCAAGGAGAGGGAGGCGCAGCTGTCTTCCCAGTTCAGGGACATCGCCACCATCGTCATGGAGAAGACTATCAGTACTGAGACCCGGCGCCCCTACACCATGAACATGATCGAGAGCATCATGCACGAGATACACTTTGCCGTCGATCCAAATCTTACCTCCAAGGAGCAGGTAGCTGCCTGCTCTCTGCTCTCGATATGTACTACCCTTAGTGTGTGTGTGCGTGTGTGTGTGTCTATATATATAATGGAGGATCACGATTTGTTTAGCATCCGTCATTTTCATTCATCACCTGCAGTGCATTTTCTTCAAGGAAATGTTGCTTTAGGCCAAATTATTGTACACATTACAAACAGCCCACCTTCTGATTCCTGTATTACAGGAGTATTAGGAAGTTGCCATGCTAGCTTAGAATATTTTGCTTGAAGTGATGATATCTTACTGTACGCAATCTAATTATCTGCATTGGTCCCAATTGGAAGAAATTGAGTATTGATGTCATGTACAAGTCCTTGCCAAGACAGCAACTTCAGTCGCAAGTATGTGCATATGAATAATCTTTCCGGAGATATTCATTCATATTACATACTCCCTCCGTCCGGAAAAACTTGTAATATGAATAATCTTTCTGGAGATATTCACTCATATTCCACACTGTAGATGCTATTCTGTTTGTTATGCACCTGGCATTGTCTATCAGTTTTGTCGGATCTGTCTTTGTTTTTCTTTTCAACCGATGGCCATTGTTTGGGCTACCCTAGTTAACCTCTTTTTGGATGGAGTCACTCAATGCCAGTACCTTGCACTGCCATAATGTGATAAAAATACTCAAGGAATTAGGAATTCTTTGTGACAGTACTGATGGTACCTGTGTTTATGCTTTTACCTTGGTTATTATTACCTGCGCTTGGGACAATGTGACGGAGGTCGTAATATACTAATATTGTTATAGTACATCTGTGTAGACTTGTTATCTACTCCCGTTTCCTTTTTTAATTTGTATCTTCATCCATATTTCAGGCACTGAAAGTTATTAAGAAGCTAATTGAGAACCCTAAATACCGTATAAAGCGTGCACCATTGACAGTGCGATTCATTGCACCTAAGTCCAATCTTTCTGGCCTTATGGAGAAGCTTGATGGGTGGAATGCAATTGTTCTTTCAAAGGATGAATCTGCCGATCAGTCTTCCATTGTAAGTCTTTTAGATTATCTTTTCCAAGCTGTTAATGTGTTGCCTGATTATGATTTCTATCATGTGAGTTCCCCCATTGAACTTGTGTTTCGTAAGTTATAATAGGATGCTGTACTCATTCTGGTCCCCCCAAAAATGCTATACAGCTGGTGAATGGTTTATGCTATCATTTAGTGGGAGTTCTATTACTGAGAAGCTTGCCCGTTTTCTCCTTTTGTACCTTTCAGTCACAATGATCTCAACATTCAAGTCTACTTAGGCTGCTTTGTGTTCCTCTCCTTTGTGACACTGATGCAATTATTGTCCAAATTCATGATATCTTCATGTCATGTTTCACCCTATTAGTTGGTGTACTATACTTAATTCCGAATAACATATTGCAGGTATGTGAGATTGAACCATCTGTTCTGCACTCGTGTGAAGAGAAACTGAAGGACGTGCAAGGGAGGGTGGAAGTACTCTCGGTGTCGGCACACAAAGAAAGTGGCTCTTCTACAGATCAATATGACAATGTCGAGGACAATGTGGAGAAGGCACAGCCCGTGCCTGCGAAGGAGTCTGGTGCTGTTGCTCAGCTAAGTGAGACCATGCAGAAACAGAGCCTTTCGAGTGAAGTGGAAAGCCAGGGCCAGGCACCAGGCAAGCCGCAGAAAAGATGCAAAGAATGTGACATATTCATGGAGGACAAGCTGTACAGAGACCACTGCAAGTCCGGGTGGCACAAGCACAACTACACACGCCACAAGAATGGGCTTCCTCCGCTCAGCCAGGAGGAGTGCTTAATGGAAATGGAGATGGCAGATTCCCAGAGGGGTCTGAAGGACTACGATTTCTGAGGTGGGTTTTGTCTAGAACTCCCTGTCACCATGCCTTTGAGGCCGAGAAATGGCATGCACAGGCCATGAATTTTGCAGCCTTGTTGTTTCCGTGGACATGGTCATCATTTGGTAAATGCTGGTATGAAGTGGGGAACGAGTTTTGCGAGACGCTAGCAAGTTTATAAAATGTAATCGGGTTACATCGTGTGAATGTGAACTGTGAAGGTAGTAGAACCTGGCTCATGTGTATTTGGCTGAGTAAACCTGTGGCAGCTCTGATGTTTGCGGCATGAACTGTAACGTGATGCTATATGGTACGGTCTTGAGTACGCGCCTGTTATGGAGGTGAACCAACTTAATGCAACATATGTATATCGATTTTGCAACTTGATGTTGCTTGGGTACTGATATATGAATTCCGGGGTTGTTGTTTATTATTGGCTGTTGGCCTGCTGTAGGTGAAAAGAAAAGGCAGATACAGCAGGTATCAGCCAGTTGTTTGGTGCGTTGATAAGGCATGTAAAAGGCGTGCAAAATGATCACATATCGCACTAGGAAAGATGATCACATCCACTGATCAGAAGCAAAGTAGAGAGTAGGACGTGAAAGAGAGCAGCGATGTATAGTTTCTTGTAACACCTGAAGTCATGAGTAGATACCTCTGCTCTGTCCATGTTCGCTGACGATGAGAAACACTGCGCGCTTTCCTTTCCTTTCCTTGAGCAAGCGGAGAAAGGGCAGACAGCCTTGTGTCTTGTGTGGTGGCATCAGCTCAGTTGGCCTGGTCGTTTGCCCCGGTGGCAAGCTAAGCACAGATACCAAAACTGAGCGGCAAGAAAGGCAGAAGAAGCACACTAGTAGGATGCAAGTGACGGGGACGCTTCCTGGAGAAAGCGAAAAGAGTTGGCTCAACAGCAGGCAGGATCATCGTCGCCACGCCACCACACCTCACTTACATCTACTACATGGATCATCGATCTGCCCTTTTTCCTCTTTCTGCCGCCGGCTTTTCCACTGCTTTCTTCTCCTCTTACCGATGGCCGCTTCCACCTCCGATCCACGCTTCCTCTTCTTCAGCTATAATATAACAAGCGCCTGCTCCTCCTCGAGTGGTGCAGTAGACAGTAGTAGTGGCTACCGGTGTCAGTAGAGGGCAGAGCAAGCAACCGACCGTGGTGAGTGGTGACCATGGCGCGCAACTGCAGAATCAGCAGCTTGCCGCCGCCGCCGTCGATGCTCTTCTTCTTCCTGCTCCTCATGCTCTGTACCACCTCGCACTGCGGTAAGCTCACTGCTCCCAGCCCATCCAGTGAACCAAGATACTGTAACGGCGTCTTTTAAAAAAAATCCTTATTCGTTTCTTCTCTTCTGCGTTTGAGTGGTGTCACTGGAGTGAACACAGTGTCGGATCTCAGTGACCAGCTCTCGCTAACCTGTCTGTTAACCTGCATTGTGCTCACTAATTGGAGTCTTTGTGTTGGTGGAGCAGAGGCGAGAGCTCTGAGGCAGAGCAAGAGGAACTCGCTGATGAGCGTGCTCTTCAAGCTCAACTTCGCCAGGGCGGTGGAGCCGACGCAGCCGCCGCCCCCTCCCTCGTCGCTCGATGCCAGCGCTGGCAGCGACGCCGCGAGCGCGAGTCTCGCCGCCGTCGATGCCCCGTTCTGCGTCAACCCTCCTGACGCTCCCCCCTCGTCGTCGTCCACGCCCCCCTTCACCTCCACGGCGCCCTCCTCCACCACCCCGTCCGTGCCGGACCAGCTGCCGCCCATCACCCCCGTCCCGCCCTCCTTCGAGCCCAGCCCGCCGGCCGACGGCGGTGGCGCCACCCCGGGCTCCAGTCCGGGGCTGGGCACGCCGGCGTCCACGCCCACGCCCATCAACCCGCCGCAGTTCGCCCCGAGCCCGCCTGGGACGGCGCCGCCCAGCCCGATCGTCGTTGTGCCGAGCCCGCCCGACGAATTCGGCCCAGGCTCGGGCGGCGGAGGACAGGGAGGAGGCGTAGGAGGAGGGGGCGGTGGTGGAGGAGAGGGAGGAGGTGGTGGTGGTGGAGGAGGAGAAGGAGGAGGAGGAGGAGGCGGAGGCGTAGGAGGAGGAGGAGGAGGCGGTCTAGGAGAAGGAGGAGGTGGCGGAGGGGGAGGAGGCGGCGGGTTCATGCCGCCGATCATCTACCCGCCGCCGCTGGCCCCTCCGATGGCGCCGGGGTCCGGGCAGGCGCTGTGGTGCGTGGCGAAGCCGACAGTGCCGGACCCGATCCTCCAGGAGGCCATGGACTACGCGTGCGGCTCCGGCGCCGAGTGCCGGTCCATCCAGCCGTCCGGCGCCTGCTCCCAGCCGGACACCGTGCTGGCCCACGCCTCCTACGCCTTCAACAGCTACTGGCAGATGACCCGGGCCAACGGCGGCACCTGCGACTTCGGCGGCACCGCCACCATCGTCACCAGCGACCCAAGTAAGTCCTCAAACCTCGACTGACCGAAAGCTCCATCCACCCATCCATGCTATGCCATGCCACTGCCATGCATAAATCCTCATGATCGATCTTGATTTCTTACCATGGGTTTCTGTCCGTCATGATCTCTGCAGGCTACGACAGTTGCGCGTTCAACCTTGTATGAGGCTGCAGATCGATGAGCCAATTTTCTGTTCCATTTGTTTCGAGGCCACGCAGCACCGCAGGCTTAGTAAGGAGTAGCTGAGATTAGTGTGATTTTGATTCTGGCAAGACTGCTGATACCGTGTAAAGGCGATTCCTTGACATGTGCATTATACTAGTAGCTTCTTGGGCAGGAAGATGCTTAATCGTGCGTGCCCCTCTTGTAACTTTAAACCTTCTTGACCAAATTAGTTTAGTTTAAGCCAATGATGTATGCCTAACTTGGTGTTCACGCTAACCCAGTTAGTAGCACTAGGAAAGTTGGATTCTGTCCGATCACGCACGAGCTCGACTCTTTGTTCCACACTTGATCCAACTAAGCATCTCCAGACAAACATAGTACTCCCTCCGTAAAGAAATATAAGACCGTTTAGATCACCGAAGTAGTCATCTAAACGCTCTTATATTTCTTTACAAGATAGTACTACGTGATAACTAAGATTGAGAAGGATATATATAGACACAAGAACCCAGTGAAACAGCTCCATATTGACAGGACAAAATGCAGGAAATGCACTTTAGCTAGCTACCGGAGCACTGACAAATTACAAACAGCCAAGAACACGATGCAGCAGAGTTGACAGGGTAAGGTTTTACACACGCGCCTTACAGCAGATACGAAGCTTAATTCACATCAACGCCGTCAAAAATCAAATAAGTAGCACTAGTAGTATTTGTTCCTGCTTACGCCACATACACGGAGTGTATGTCTACTGCCGGCTGTATCCGTCCCATCAGCTCTTTTTTCTGTTTTCAAGAGAGCACCTGATTGGAAACCCTTAATTTTTCTGATTGCATGGCCGGCGATGGGTTCCTGATCTGGGGTTTCAGTGGCTCGCTGATAACTGCATTCACCGCACTCACCATTTCGCTCGGCGAGCTAAATCCATCGGTCTGGGAGTAGAACAAGTGAACTGTCTTGCACATCTTCCAGAACAGCTCCTTGCACGGCCTAGGAACAGCAGTGTCTTCCCTAAGAACCAGCTTTAGCAAGTCTTTTCTACATGACGCTATGGACTTCCGTTTCGTTTCTTTAGCCGTTTCAATTGACATAGAACCACCACTGTGGTGAACAAGTAGTGAGACATAATCCAGGTTTCCCTCCATGCTCTCCCTCTGTTACAAATAGATCAAAAAACTGTCAGAGCAACCAAATTACAGCTTTTTTTTCGAAAAGGGTTAAGACCCTGGCCTCTGCATCATCATGAACCAAATTACAGCTTACAGGTCTAAACTACATGGCAATAGTGATGAGTAATTACTACTCCCTCTGTACCAAAATACCCGTCGTTGGGAGAAACCAGTATAGGTTCCCCCAGCGACAAGTATTGTGGTACAGAGGGAGTACTCTCTATATTATCATCATTATATAACTACAGGATACACAACTATTAGTTCAATTCTAGCTTCTGGGAGCAAGCATCAGCACGTCTTCTACCATGGTTTTAAACTCTTAAAAATATCATACAAGCATTTAGGTGTGTGTTTTACAAGAATAAATTATTGACATGATCATGAAGGACTGTAAATCTTGATTTTTGTTAGAATTTGTAGTCCTCGAGGACTGCGATGGTGTCTCTATCTCACCACATATCTGTTTACTGTTTGTTCGGGCAACCATCACGATACTTGTTTATATTAAGATGAAAGGAATTTGCCTGTTGTGGTATGTGAAGCATATAACTGAAGCACATATGTTTATGACATACTGCGAATGTGATGTGCGTCGACAGGAAGTTTAGCATAAAAGGGGGCCCAAATACCTCAAGGCCTTGGATATCATTGAGAAGACGACCACAAGTGCTCATTAGCCTAAATAACTCTTTGTATTCTTGATCATTGACTACGCAGTCC
Organism: Triticum aestivum; assembly: GCF_018294505.1. Lineage (NCBI taxonomy): Eukaryota > Viridiplantae > Streptophyta > Magnoliopsida > Poales > Poaceae > Triticum > Triticum aestivum. Next base: position 682,570,398 of record NC_057797.1, read on the forward strand.
GAGATCTTTTCCCCGATAAAATACAATGATGTGAGCACAGTGGGCCCCAGTGTGAATGAAACAACTGCATTTGACATGTATTGCTCAATTGTTGGCACATATTGCCTCATCCGCCATTCTGCCTCAGACATCATAGACCTCAACAGCTGAAGCCACTGCAGATAGATTCAACATGTCAACACTGAACACAAAAAATTTGAGAATCAGGCGAACACAATGAAACTCACTAATTCTATCAGGTGCTTTTGCACATCACGGCTTTGTACTGCAGAAGCCACTGCTGCAAGTTGATTCACTGTCGTATAGATAGCACAAAACAATATTTTCACTTGCTCAGAGTAGAACTCATCTTTGGAGTGCTCATCCCACCTAAGACAAACATTAGCAAATCAGGGATCATAACTTGTTAGCAATGCGCGAGACACCAACTCTACTTACAAAATGAAGGACCAAGGTGGTTACTTCTCAACTAATGCTATGAGGTTTTCATGTTCTTCTTGTGATCCTCCAACATCGAAGAAATCATCAACAACAGTTGTGAGCACTCCATTTTTTGACCATGACATGCGAGCATCAGACAGTTCAGGAGGGAATATGGTAGCAGCAGCAGCGAGATAACAATATGACAGCTTCTGACGTGCAAACTGTAGCTGGTCCAGCCGGTTTTCTTTCGCCCAACTGTTGCCACAAAATTTGTAAGTTTTCTAAGAAAGGAAGTTAATAAGGCAAGAGATCATAAATGTTAGATTACCTTTCAAGATGCAGGAGTTCATACTGGTAAATAGATTGAGAAAAATCGAAATCTTGAATAGCCAAAGCCAGAAAATCTTGGTTGACGCAACATGGCCTGTTTCAGCAAAATGTCTAGCATTAGTGTAACATCTTTATTTATATAATATATGATTCACGGACTATTATTTTTGGGAATTGATACTCTTACAACTGTTCTGTCTTTAGCATATGAGAACCATAAATATTAAAGTGTTCAATGTTCCTCTTATGGTCTAGACGTTCCATTGTGGCATAAAAGGGAAATTTAAGAGCATACTCCACCTGAAATTACAAAAAACAAAAAGGTAACTTAACAGCCAAGAAAAGCTAGGACCAATTCACTTTCTGAGATTTAAATTCCATTTAAGCACCTCTTGAAAGAGTGGCGTTGTTTGCACCCAGTCGGAGAACAACTTTTCTGTCAATAAACTGGCTGACCAGTCGCCTATGTTATCTAAGATACATTCATTTTCTGACACACTGACCTCCGAAGCCTTGTATAATTCCAATATTGATTTTGTATCATTTAAATATCCCTGAAGTGAGTTATGGAAAGTGGTTTCATCAACATGATACAGATCATCTGCGTTATTTTGAAATTAGGTAGTTAATTAGATATACAAAAAAGACAAGTATAAAATTAGTACGACGGGAAATTACTGCCCAAGGAAGTACCTGAGGAAACATCATATCCATTCATCCGCAAAAGACGAAATGCCATTGCACATGCTGCTACATCTAACATGATTTCCTCGTCTCTCTGTAACCAGAAACTGCGATGTGGATGCAATGAAGTTCACAAGCTATGAATGATAAATATTAAAACTTTATTCATGATCCTTACCTGTATGCCACGTCCAGGATGCTCTTTATCTCAGTAGAAAAATAATGAGATATCCCGATTTTTTCAAGAGAATCTACCATTGAAAGCTGATGATATATATTTGTTGGATAAACTGTTGGTACTGCAAAAGTCTATTTCGTTAGGTAACTAGCCACAATATAAGCCCTTACAAATTCCTGACAAAGAAAGGCACATAGACACACCTGAACTACCAAATTTGCTGACAAGTAATTTTACATACTGCAGGGCTTTGTCATCAAAATTGTGGATTAATGCAGCAGCAGTTGTCGAAGGGGAGTTGAACAACGATCCATTCTTCCTTTGGAACTTCATAACTTGATTCCAGTCCAACAAGTTTCCTTGCCCTTCAGCAACATAAGCCATATATGCTTTCCTCCCATCAGATTTATCCCCAATAAGTCTGCATTAAGTTCATGTATAATATAAGGATTTTGAAAATATTACTCACAGTAATACATGTCATGCTCAACTTCTGACTGCCAATTTCAGCAAGGAAAAGACATATGAATGACATGTGTCCCCCTTTCGCTTCAAGTAATGGTTCTTAGAAATCTTTCAAAACATAAAAGTACTTCCAATTTTTTTTTAACTTCTACAAGCAGAAAGATAAGTAAATAAAGCAATCTGTATTTTCCATCATGTATGATGTAACTACTCCCAGCAACCTAACTTTTAGAAATCAGCTATCCCTGAAGTGTAAACAGGATCAGAAAGGAAGCACACCACAATTTTCATGCTAGATTTGTCAAACCTTTTCAGTTCCACCTCCCGGAGGTGAAGAATCCTACCAACATCAGTTTGTCCAACGGGAAATTCCAATCCCATCTCAATCCCAAGGCTAAGCATACCCGAAAATGTGATATTGAAGCCTATAGGAGCAACACTCTGTTCATCTGTAGCAGTGGATAAATTTCTTCCAATGAAACGTAGTCCTGTCAGTACCATTTTCATCGCATCAAGGCCATTGGTCTGGTAAAAATAAAAAACACAAGACAAACAAAAATGTTAGTTCATCTTTGCTTCATACCTCTCTTGATATGCTCCCTGCCAACATTCCACCTCTTAAGTGCCAGCACACAAGCCAATGTGGATGAGAGGACATCCTTGTTGATGGAGGAGTCCATTTGGATGAGACCCCAAGATCCATTGCTTTGCTGGGTTTGTAGGATCCACTCGACACACTGTGGGAAGCATGGAACTTGAGGAGAGCCCGGCAAGGGCACCATAGCCACCCACGCGGTGTCGTAGGAAGATGGCAACAACTCAGGTTCCAGGAGCTGCTTCCTTATTCTAGCCTTCCGCTCCTGATTTAGTTGAAACAAGAATCATGTGACAAGACCCTCAAACATCTTCCTGAAACAAGGATCGGTAGTGATGGACATACTACATACCATGTTTTGCAGGCTTGTATTTTCTCCGGCAGATCCCCTCTCCGCATTTTCTGTTTCTACATAGGAGATGTGTACTTCACATATCAATTGGCACATCTCAAAATTGTTTTCTTTTATAAAAAAGAATGCTTGAGGAAATTGGGACATCACTAGTGTTTTTTTTGACCAGGGACATTACCCTTGTAAATACCACAGACGGTGCTACTCTCACTCTCAGACATAAAAATATGGCGTCAAACCAGCGCTAAGAAAATGTTTGAAGTGTATTTTCATACATGTGGAGCTAACTGAGGTTAATTAGTTGGATGTTAAGTTGTATGATTAGACTTGCCTCTCTCCTCATGGAGAACGGGATGAAGGAAATCTAGAGCTACTCTTCCCCTAAAATATGCTCAAGCTATCCTAATGCCACCACTTCTGCTATTTCCGTGAAGCATATGCTTCTGGCCGCGGCCGCTGTCGCGGGTCTGAACCCATGGTGCCACGCCGCCGCCTCCGGACGTCGCATTGAGGGGGGGGGGGGGTTGGCGGTGGCGGCTGCGATGAGGGTTTCGGAGGCGACGACAACGCTACCGAGGTCTACGGAGGAGAGTGAACGAAGAGCATGTGGACTGGCTCGAAACTTAGCGTGAAAACACACGCTGATCTTTCTTTAATAAATAGTACATTGCAAGAGCTAACCTTGCAAGAGCTAAACTTTCAACTAGTGTGTATTTTTTTAAAAGAACCCATATTCTTTGACTCTTTTGCCGGTCTAGGCAAGGTTAGCTATTTTTCACTACGCAATGATCAAGCTTTAAGAAATTCTTGAGTACATGTCTTTCAGTGCTATTTTATCCCATGTTTCATCCGTGCTTCCATGATGCAGTGATTTTGATAATATTTCTTAAAATTGTTATTAGTTGTATCCATTGTGGTCAAATAAAGTTGGAAGCTTAATTTTCAACCATGTCTGTTGTAGCTTTACCGTGATCACAGAGGATATGTGATATTGTCATCTACGTGGTGATGTACCCACTAATATATCTTTTAGTGTTGTCCAAATCCAGACTTCTGTTTGGAGGTAATCTGTTTGTGCACTGATATGACTTACATTTGAATACACGCAAACACTCAACTATGTTTTTTTAACACGGGGAGGGGACCAGAAGGCCCCCGAAGCTGCTTAGAAAGTAAGATTATAAACATGTCCCTCCTAATTGCAAACAAGACCCTAAATTTTTTATTTTAAAAAAGCAATCCGGTCCTGCTGCAGCCAGACCTTGCCAGAGCTGCGTCTGCCACCATCTCCGGCATGATCCTTGCCATCTCTGGGAAAAGGAAGAAGGGTCTCTCCATGGAAGTTGTAGAAGTGCTCGTCGGAACCATCTCCTTGTCTGATCTTCTGTTCCGGCAGCGGAGGTCGAAGTAGTGGGAAACAATCGAGCGATGAACTCCACGCAGCATCCATCCCTTGGAGTTTCTTGGCCAGAAAAGTAGAAAGCACCAAACTGCCACCCTCTTCCCCACCACCATGAAGGCGGAGAGAGAGCCCTTAGGGAGCGCTCTTCACTCGGTCAAGAAATTAACCAAGCTTATTTGGGAAGCCCTTGACGACTCTCAAGAGGAGGGGTGGTGGAAGAGAAGGGAGGAGAGGAGGGGTGAATCCTTCTGGCCCTCACCACCCAAAAGTTTCAAACTCTCAACTAGAGTTGCTCATCTTTCGTTATGCTGGTAGAGTGTGGATGCACAAAAACATTTGGATATGTATGGATGTGAGAAATCTTAGTGTTAATTTGACTTGTTTTCTTAACAAATTATAACATAGGCAAGAATAAGTATCAGAATGTCATGGTGCCCATGTGAAGTCCAACAGTAGATTAAAAGCTTTACCATGTGACGTCATTTCTTCTTGTTGTACATAGTATAACCATTAGTCTGTGTGCTCTATAGTGGTTGAGTAAATGAGCCAGGATGAAGTTCAAAAAGTTGTCTTACCCCGTGTAAAGGTTAAGGTTTCCTGTTAATGTCTAAGTTTCTACGATATTCTGTAGCCAGCAGATGTTAACACTGAGAAAAAAATAAGCTTCATGGGAGAAGAAGAGGGGGGGGAGTGGAGTGAGTGAGTGTGTGTGTGAGAGAGGGGGCTATATATAGAGATATAGGATGAGAGAAGGGTAGGGAGAGAGATGGAGGGTGCAGGTAGACAGAGTGGGTGAGCGGGAGACAATATGCATTGTATTTATAGGTGCGATAAAAAAAACAAATTAAAGGCCCATGACAAAGCACGAGCATTCTGCAGGTACTTGTGGTATTTGAACCGTTGGAAATACATGGAGCTAGTTTCAAAAATAAAATAAAATACGTGGAGCTTATTTGCAAATTAGACCTCGTTGTCGGTTTTATATCTGACATATCTCGTAGTAGGGTTCCTAAGCTAGCCGTCTTGGAGCGATGGTAACACGGATATAGGATTTTACCCAGGTTCAGATTCTCTTGAAGAGATAATACCCTACATCCTGCTTTTAATTATATTGATATGAGTGTACCACGAGATTGTTCTAATGAATCTTAGTTTATCTATCGACTAGCCTGGCCTCGGTTTATATAATATACCGGAGACTTAGGATTTAGATGAGTCCTCGTCTTGTGCACCAAGTCTTATGAAATTTCCCTTGTATGCGGCATGGGCTGTCTGAAGTGGCCCATGAAAGAACCGTTATGGGGGTCCTCGGTCCGATCCACCTGGTCGGGAGACGACGTGGTGAGTACCCCCTAGTCCAGGACACCGTCACTCGTCATTTACCAAAATCAACTGGTGATCTACCCCTCACTCTCTTGTCAATAAATATATGCATTTAACCTCCGGGTTTGTTTAGGTGTCAACCGGCTGAGATTTCCTTAAGTCTCAATAAATTCAGAAATATACCTCGCAAAAGGAAAAATCAAGTCAGAAATGCGCAACTTAAGATTAGTTGCATTTTTCTAGAAAAGTGCAAGTTCCACCTTGTGGTGAAACAAAATTATATTACTCACTTTCGCATCTTGCCATGACCTATTCTTCTGCAACGACGCCGTCAAAGCTGAGCTACAAGAAATATTGAAGGGTATGCCACTTGCACTTCAGTGGTCCACCCTCCCGGTTGTCGTGGAACCGAAATTAGTTGGTGCTCTATCAGCGTTACGTGAGGATTCACTTGCCAGATCTGCCTATGGTAATTTGATGAAGGAAATTAAAGCTTTGATGGAAGAGCGGGAGTTTATTCCGGAGAACATAGCTCGATTGCAGAATATGGTTTCTCACTATCTTGCTAATTATGCCCGGACGGAACATAGTACCGAGTGCATCGTCCTCCATCTTTTATTAGTGATCTTGTTTTAGCGGACTGTAAATCTATTACTATGGAATAAAACTCCCCTTTTACCCGGAAAAAAAGATTGTAACAAGTGTTCCATTCCATGGAGTACTCTGGTCATACTTGTAGCATTTGAGTCGTTGCATAGAAATATATGGAGCTAGTTTCAATAAATAAATAAATACATGGAGCTTATTTGCAAAGTAGACCTCGTCATTTACCAAAATCAACCCATGATCTACACCTCCCTCTCTTGTAAATAAATATATGCATTTAACCTTCGGGTTTGTCTAGGTGTCAACCGGCTGAGATTTTCTTAAGTCTCAATAAATTCAGAAATGTGCCCCGCAAAAGAAAAAATCAATTTAGAAATGCGCAACCACCGTTTAGTTGCATTTTTTTCTTCAGAAAAGTGCAAGTTCCACCTTCTGGTGAAACAAACCTAGACTTCCTCTAATCCATATTAAACCAGCGTCAATTAATATGAACCGAAGGGAATATCATTTTCTGAACCAATTGAGGTTTCTCGACCAAGGCCTAGCAAAACCATTGGTCTTTTGTCCACACAAGACCCCTTCCCCAATCACACACGTGGAACTCTTCTTCCTATGATCAATGGTAAGTTCTCGTGCAACAAGGACACTTGCACTCACACATCAGTCATCACCATATATGCATCTAAAAAGAATCAAGCAAGCAGCCAGGGCTCAATCCTTACCGAAAGAGGAAGAAGCTGCCCGAGCCCGGGGAGGAGGACGATGACAACCGGAGAAGAGTCGGAGGCGGCGCGCTTCGCTGGAGCTGAAACCATCAAGCCCTGGGACGTGCTCGGCGGCGCGCGCGAGCCTGCGGCGGCGAGGAGGGTTACGTCGTCGGTCATGGTGGTGCGAGGAAGACGACCTCGACGACACGACCGCAGAAGCGGCAGGGAGGAAGAGAGCGGGACTCCCCGCCTTGAGCCGGCGACCATGCGCCGGGAGCACGGAAGAGGCCCTAGCTACCGTCGTGTTCGACATGGAAAAACTATCACCCGGACCAGCATAGATCTTTTGTGTATTGATGTTTCTATCCCTTCGTGCTACTATAGGCAGCATGATCGAGATCGTACGCGCTTCAGCGTGTACTGTACTGTATATTACTTGGTCAATGCATGCAGACAAGAAGCATTTCGTGCTGTGTTTTGGTTTAGACTGCATGTCGCCACGTAAATGTCAGTAGGTGGGTGGCCATGCATGCATATCGTCCGCGATGGTGACATTGTGACAAGCTGCGCAGAGAAAAACAACCGCAGGGTTGGTACGTAGAGCACGTATCTCCTTCCATATGGTACCACATGCTTCCATCTTCTCTTGATCCCACCTTTACCATGACATGGCACATGACTACCGGAGATTATTAGCTAGCAGCGATGCTGAAATTTGTCCCGACTCCGGTGTGGCCGGCGCTACCTACGGCCGCCTGAACCGTGGATCTGTTGTACATATCCTCACGTTCCTAAGCCAAGTTAGCTTCAGACACTTGGAGGATTCATTCGTCTCTGCCCATCCCGTCTCTCCCCACCCCACCATCTTTGAAGGTGCTGAAATTTTCTTCCTCGTGGTCATATCCACCGGAAGAAAATCTTATACGACCGGATCGTACAAAGTCGATTGTGAGACCCTCTCCTGGATGTGGCACCTGGCGATACGAATCCTAAAGCAGCAGCCCGTCCCGTTCCCCACTACCCCACCTCTCCGTTTCCAAATCCCGACTTCCTACCCAGTTCAATCTCTCCACTTCGCCGCCGCTTGCCGGTGTGCTTGTCCCCGGCGGCCACGGCGATGCTCCTGGGTGCCTCTACTTGCGGCACCGCCGGCGCACTATGCGCACAATGTACGCATCCCTTGGCTGCAGCCAAGCTTCTCACCGCGAAAATAGATATTAGAGCACATGCACTCAGACCCTCTCTATCTAGCCATCCATTTCCTGCTTTAAGATCCGTGCAAATACATTTTTTTTTGTTTCTTCCACATAGAACATATCTTGAAGTTCAAACCTATGCAGCGTGGCAAAGCTTTCTAAGTAGAATCTAGGATAAATCTTTTAGATTTTTTGTCAAATATAAATATACAAAATACGTATTGTTTAATTAAAAAATCATATTTTTAGTATTTATGTCGGACAAAAAATTCTGAAGATTTATCCTAAATTCTAGTTAGAAAGCTTTGCCATGCTGCATAGGTTTGAACTTCAAGATATGTTTTATGTGGGAGAAACAAAAAAGATAAAATTTCATATAGAAAGTTAGTTGTGTCGCACGGATCTTAAAGCGATATTGGTCGGCTAGGATAGCAGGGCCTAGGTGCAAGTGCTCTAAAAATCCATGTCCCTTCTCACCGACTGTATTGCTAAGCTTGCTCCGTCTCGTTGCCTGGGTTCACTAGATGATTCAACCAACATTTTTACTGTATATATTGTTCGTCCTGACTTTGATCCGTAAAAACCCAAATGAACGCAGCTATTTTTCTTCTGAATTTGTTCTCATACGAGATGTGGTTTAAACGAATTTGATGTGCCTCCATGGCCGAGCTGATAAGTGTGGTCATGGACGACGGGGAAGAGCAGTGGGGACAGGGCTCTGGTGCTTACGGGTTAGAGCGAGAAGAAGAGTTGCAGCGGCGGCGGCGGCGATCACGACGGCGGCGGGCGAGCGTGGGAGGAAGCGAATGAAAAGAGATCGGGATTTAGTGAACTAGGTGGCTGTGTGTTGGGAACAGAAACGAGATTGCTTCAAGATTCGTTCCTTCAGGTGTCCGGTGTTGGAGAGGGTCTCACGTTCTTGAACGTACGACCAGGGTCATATAAGATTTTCTTCCATATCCACCAACAATGACTCCAGTTAGCTAGTTAGCTCTGTGACTTGTAGTATCTGAATCACGCTCTAGCCTGTGAGATAGGGGAAGATCCAGATTGCGCTCTAGCCTCTCCGCGCCCTCTCCGGCAGCGGCCACTCCGGCCCCCGTCGGCCACCCGCTCCACGCCGGACCGCCACTCCGGCACCGGCGCCCATCCAATGGCCTCCCCCTCCTCCCCTGCCCCGGGCAGATCTCGCGAGCGTCGGTGGCTCGATTCGAGCCCCTCCTCGGCTGGCTCCAACCCCGCCCCACACTCCTACCGGCAGGCGCTCTGCTCACCGTTGGTTCGCCTTCCCTCCCCTAGGCTCTCTTCCCCCCGCCCGTGCCACGTTCCTCGCCGCCCACTATGCGCCTCGGCCGCCGTTCTGAGACACGAGACCATGGCCGACGCTGACGGCGGGTGGGAGGTAGCCTCTGGCCGGCGCCGTCCGCGCCCCGAGCCTCGTCCCCGCCATCGCGCCTGCGAGGTCGCCCCTCGTGCTCCTCCCCCGGCCGCCAGCCGCGGCGAGTGCCCGCGCTGTTTTGGCCAGCACCCCAGATCGGAGTGCAGACGAGATGTGCGCTACCGGCGTTGTCGTTTCTTCGGCCATATCGCGCGGTTCTGCACCAACCCTATGCCGTGTCCTTCCTCTCCTAGCGGCGCGCCGGCGGTGAAGCGCCCCCGCATGTCCTCCCCACGCTCCGGTGGTTTCTCCGCATCAAGTGTCGCAGGCCCGTGCCCACCCGTGTCCTCCGGGTCGCGGCCGTGCTTGTCCTTGACCGCCTTCCCCGCGGCTGCGGTGTCCAGCCCGGCGCCCTTCGCTTCCTCGGGCCTCGGTGACGCCGCTGCTTCCCTGCCCATGTTCGTCCACCCCGCGCTGCGGCGGCCGGCCGTGTCCGTCTGCTTCATGCCGCGCTCTGCGCGTATCGTCACTACTAGGAAAAACCCTATACACAGAATCTTAGCAGCAGCGCGGCTCAAAAAGGAGCGATGCTGCTAATTAGCAGTAGCGCAGGTGTGGAAAACCCGCTACTGACAAGTGCTTAGTAGTAGCGTGCTCGGCGTAACCCACGCTGCTACAAATATCGACCGACAGTGCCCACCCAACTCCATTTAGCAGCAGCGCGGTGCTGCGAGCCGCGCTACTGCTATAGCTGTAGCAGTAGCGCGGTTTTTCTGAGGTCGCTGCTGCTAATTTTCAAATCGGGCACACTTTTGGTCCCGGTTAGCAGTAGCGCTTGTACCGAAAGCGCGCTGCTGCTACTTTCTTAGCAGCAGCGCCTTTTACGTACCGCGCTACTGCTAATCCGCACCCACCACCTTTTCCCCACCCGTCCTCCCCCCCAAATCCCTCCTCTCTTCCGCCACTCCCTCCTCCCTCTCTCCATATGTTCTCACATTGACCTCTTGCCCATGCGCCCCTTCTCCTCCATGGCACCGAAAGAGGGCGCCTCCTCGCGCCACCGACGTCTAGGAGCTCGTCGGTCTTCCACCGGCGTCTAGGAGGCCGCCGCCTCGCGCCACCACGCCGGAGACCTAACCACCAGTGACCAGCCCCGCTACTCCCTCCATCTCCTTCCTCTCTCCCTTGATTTTTTTCTCTCTCCCTCCCTCTGGTTTGACTCACAATCCCATGTCCATGCCCGTGCAGGTAGTCGCCATGGACGACCATATCTGGCATGGTCGAGAAGAGGAGCCCCACGCCGCTGCCTTGCTCTTCCATGGAAACAGGCCCTCCTCCAACAGCCACCGCCGGATCTGGTCTGCCGCTGCTCGTTCATGCCTCCGGCGACCCCAACCATCGCTGGATCGAACAACTGCTGCCATTGAGAACACGCACGGGATCGAGATATTTTTTTGCTTTTGAAAGTAATAGTAGTAGCGCGGGGTATAAGACCCGCTACAGATAATTAGCAGTAGTGTTGTACTGCAACGCACGCTACAGCTAACCATGTAGCGCGTGTCAACACGCGCTACTACTACAAGTTAGCTGTGGCGCCGTATCAGTAGCGCGGGCGCCTGCGCTACTGATACACCCAAAACCCGCGCTACTGCTAGGCTTTTCCCTAGTAGTGCGTGGACGTAGAGCGCGCCCTCGACCTCGCCCTCATCGCCATTGTTGCCGGGAACCGCTCTGGCATCTCCGCCGCTGACATTAGCTCTGAGCTATGCTCTCGCTTCTCGCTGTCGACCGCTGACTTCTCTGTCCACCGGTGTCATGACGACGAGTTTCTCCCGCGCTTCCGGGACGCGGCTACTCGGGCCTTGGTCGCGGCCGCCCCCTCCGTGCTCCACGGTTCAGGCTCATCCTGCATTCCCTGGAGCCGCCTGGCTGGCGCGGACCCCATCTCCCTCCGCTTTGCCGTGGACATTGAGATCACCAACATTCCGGATCATGCTTGGGACATCTCCTTGGCCGTTCAACCGCTCTCTCCCTTCTGCCTCATCGATCGCCTGGCACCTGAGACCCTTGACGAGAGCGACATGTCCGTCTTCCGCCAGGACTACCAACCCGGACGCAATCTCGTGCTCCTTTGAGCTGCTCCTCGAGGAGCCCTTTGAGTTCGCCGGAGCCAACCCCGACCTCGTCGACCGCTTCACCATCAAGTTGCTCCGCTTTCCCGTCTCCATCCACACGTGCCGCTCCGTGGACTTCAGGCTTCCTTCCTCGCCGCCCCCTCCTCCCCTGCCTGTCGGCTCCAGCAGCAGTGGCGGAGCCTCGCCTCCTTCACCCCACATGCCCGAGCCATGGCCGCCCAGGCATGACTTCCCCCCGTCTCCGGGAATCACCGCACTCTCCGTGGGCCATCTGCTCGTGGGTCGGCTGCGCACCAGGGCCGATGACGGGCCGCTCTTCCGTTCCGTGGCCGACAGGGTAAGCTTGGGCCCCACACGGCCGTCGCTCCATGTGGCCTGCCTGTCCGTCAAAGGCTGGCGGGCGTCCAGCCTATCCCGGGGCCCGCTGCGCATCAGGCTGGTGTTCAAATGCTAGCACTGACCGTGGTCGCCTGCCCGGTGGAACGCGCCTGCCCAATCAGAATCGGCATTCCCTCGCCTGCGGGCGCAGATCCCCAGGCCGCCTCGGATCCCATCCCCGCTGGCTCCCATGTCCGTACTCCTGACCCCACCCTTCAGACCGTTGGGGTGTCACCCCAGCCAACCGAGAACCCCCCCTGATTTGGTGGTCGCTAGCGCTGATCCCCAGTCTGACCCCTCTGATGGCAGCGGGTCTGTCCCTGCCCAAAGCAGCCCGGCGCCCAAGGCTGTTCCTGCCCAAAGCGATTCGGCACCCGAGGTGGATCCTGTCCCTGACATGCCCCCTCATCTCCTGTTGCAGATCAGGTGGAGCCCACCCTGGTTTTGGATTCTTGTGGCACAACATCGCCAATCCGGCGCCAGCCTCCAATGCACTGATGCTTTGCTCCGCGGACCACATCGCGCCCAGTGTCGCCCCACCGCATCCACCCATGCAAATTCCTGCATGCACGTCGAACGGGCAACCTTCTTGCCCCGTCCTAGATCACGTGGTGGGTTTTCTCCAAGCCGTCTATTCACGTGCAACCCCTGTCCTCGAGATCCCTCCAGTTCGCCGCAAGCGGGACGTGGTGCCGCCCAACTTCATGCCCCAACGCAGTGATCATATTACCAAGAATGACCGTGGGCTTGATTCGGAGGCCAAGGCCAAGCGGGTGCTCCTTCGACGACTCAGCCTCTTGGATGATGATGAGCCTATCTCCGAGGCGGCCATCGAGCGCTATAGCCTGCTCTTTGCTCGTCCGCTCGCGGGAGACATTGTGCAAGCCTTCACTGATTTATTTGGGTGGACCGTGCCCCTTGGCATCCTTGACGGCTTGGCAACTGATACGTCTCCAACGTATCTATAATTTTTGATTGCTCCATGCTATATTATCTACTGTTTCGGACATTATTTGGCTTTACTATCCACTTTTATATTATTTTTGGGACTAACCTATTAACCGGAGGCCCAGCCCAGAATTGCTGTTTTTTGCCTGTTTTAGGGTTTCAAAGAAAAGGAATATCAAACGGAGTCCAAACGGAATGAAACCTTCAGGAACGTGATTTTCAGGAAGATTATGATCCGGGAGACTTGGACCCTACGTCAAGAAAAGAAACAGGAGGCCACGAGGTACGGGGGCACGCCTACCCCCCAGGCGCGCCCTCCACCCTCGTGGCCCCCCTGTTGCTCCACCGACGTACTCCTTCCTCCTATATATACCTACGTACCCCCAAACGATCAGATATGAATCCAAAATCCTAATTCCACCGCCGCAACTTTCTGTATCCACGAGATCCCATCTTGGGGCCTGTTCCGGAGCTCCGCCGGAGGGGGCATCGATCACGGAGGGCTTCTACATCAACACCATAGCCTCTCCGATGAAGTGTGAGTAGTTTACCTCAGACCTACGGGTCCATAGTTAGTAGCTAGATGACTTCTTCTCTCTTTTTGGATCTCAATACAATGTTCTTCCCCTCTCTTATGGAGAACTATTCGATGTAATCTTCTTTTTGTGGTGTGTTTGTTGAGACCGATGAATTGTGGGTTTATGATCAAGTCTATCTATGAATAATATTTGAATCTTCTCTGAATTCTTTTATGTATGATTGGTTATCTTTGCAAGTATCTTCGAATTATCAGTTTGGTTTGGCCTACTAGATTGATCTTTCTTGCAATGGGAGAAGTGCTTAGCTTTGGGTTCAATCTTGTGGCGTCCTTTCCCAGTGACAGTAGGGGCAGCAAGGCATGTATTGCATTGTTGCTATCGAGGATAACAAGATGGGGTTTTCTTCATATTGCATGAGTCTATCCCTCTACATCATGTCATCTTGCTTAAGGCGTTACTCTGTTTTTAACTTAATACTCTAGATGCATGCTGGATAGCGGTCGATGAGTGGAGTAATAGTAGTAGATGCAGGCAGGAGTCGGTCTACTTGTCTCGGACGTGATGCCTATATACATGATCATACCTAGATATTCTCATAACTATGCTCAATTCTGTCAATTGCTCAACAGTAATTTGTTCACCCACCGTAGAATACTTATGCTCTCGAGAGAAGCCTCTAGTGAAACCTATGGCCCCCGGGTCTATCTTTATCATAGTGATCTCCTACTACTTAGTTATTTCCTTTGTTATTTACTTTGCCTTTATTTTACTTTGCATCTTTATCACAAAAATACCAAAAATATTATCTTTATCATATCTATCAGATCTCACTCTCGTAAGTGGCCTTATAGGGATTGACAACCCCTATTTGCGTTGGTTGCTAGGATTTATTTGTTTTGTGCAGGTACGAGGGACTCGCGCGTAGCCTCCTACTGGATTGATACCTTGGTTCTCAAAAACTGAGGGAAATACTTACGCTACGTTGCTGCATCATCCCTTCCTCTTCGGGGAAAACCAACGTAGTGCTCAAGAGGTAGCAAGAAGGATTTCTGGCGCCGTTGTCGGGGAGGTCTACGCAAAAGTCAACATACCAAGTACCCATCACATACCCTTATCTCCCGCATTACATTATTTGTCATTTGCCTCTCATTTTCCTCTCCCCCACTTCACCCTTGCCGTTTTATTTGCCCTCTCTCTCTCTCTATTCTTCCTCTCTTTTCGCTCGCCTTTCTTCCGCCATGTCTGAATCAAAAAGGGTTGGGGGTTCTCTCGAGAGTTTTAGTACTTTGGACAACCCTTCTATTCTTGCTAAGCTTATAAATAAGGGTACTATGGAAAAACCTACCGGAGTTATCAATGAGAGTCTTAATAATTTTGATGAAGATGATTCTGGAATTTTTCGTTATTTACTTGATGAATCTTTGAAAGACGCTTGGTATAGATTATTAAGGATCAGGGCCAGTTATGTTCCTCAATATCAAATTGAAGTTTACTTAAAAAGCTTTTATATTGCCCTTCCTTATTCTCTTAAGCATGTCTTAGATTCTATATTTGAAGAAGGTTTTCTTGAAGGGGATGTCGTAGACACTTATGAGAAAATGAAAACTATATTTGGGCACCCCATGAATGAGAAAGTTGAATCTACATCTCTTTTTCTGTCTTACCAAAACGAATCTATTAAAGAGATAAAGGCTAGCCTAGATACAAATTTCCGTAACATACTTAATCTTTCTTCTACCATTAATACTGCTCTATCAAAATAGAAGGATTAATTCTATAGATAGCAAGTTTGGTCTTTTCTTTCCCAATACCAAAGATGGCAATACCTAGATCTATTCTTGCTTGTTATGCCTAGCTAGGGGCGTTAAATAATAGCGCTTGTTGGGAGGCAACCCAATTTTATTTTTATTCCTTGCTTTTTGCTCCTGTTTAGTAATAAATAATTTATCTAGCCTCTGTTTTGGTTGTGTTTTTTGTGTTTAATTAGTGTTTGTGCCAAGTAGAACCGTTGGGAAGACTTGGGGAAAGTCTTGTTGAACTTGCTGTAAAAAACAGAAACTTTAGCGCTCACGAGAACTACTGCCATTTTTATTTGGAAAGTGATATTTAGTTAATTATTTTTGCAGATGATTAATAGATAAATTCCTCACGTCCAGAAAGTTATTTTAGAATATTTGGGGTTCCAGATCTTGCGGTAGATACAGATTACTACATACTGTTCTGTTTTTGACAGATTCTGTTTTTCGTGTGTTGTTTGCTTATTTTGATGAATCTATGGCTAGTAAAATAGTTTATAAACCATAGAGAAGTTGGAATACAGTAGGTATAACACCAATATAAATAAATAATGAGTTCATTACAGTACCTTGAAGTGGTCTTTTATTTTTTTCGCTAACGGAGCTCACGAGATTTTCTACTTTAAGTTTTGTGTTGTGAAGTTTTCAAGTTTTGGGTAAAGATTTGATGGATTATGGAACAAGGAGTGGCAAGAGCCTAAGCTTGGGGATGCCCATGGCACCCCCAAGATAATCTAAGTACACCTAAAAGCCAAAGCTTGGGGATGCTCCGGAAGGCATCCTCTCTTTCGTCTACTTCTATCGGTAACTTTACTTGGAGTTATATTTTTATTCGCCACATGTATGTGTTTTGCTTGGAGCGTCTTGTATGATTTGAGTATTTGCTTGTTAGTTTACCACAATCATCCTTGCTGTACACACCTTTTGAGAGAGCCATACATGATTTGGAATTTGTTAGAATACCCTATGTGCTTCGCTTATATCTTTTGAATTATATAATTTTGCTCTAGTACTTCACTTATATCTTTTAGAGCACCGTGGTGGATTTGTTTTATAGAAACTATTGATCTCTCATGATTCACTTAGATTATTTTTGAGAGTCTTTAATAGCATGGTAATTTGTTTAAAATCCTAATATGCTTGGTAGACAAGATTAAAAATAAAACTTTCTTATGAGTGTGTTGAATACTATGATAAGTTTGATACTTGATAATTGTTTTGAGATATGAAGATGGTAATATTAAAGTTGTGCTAGTTGTGTAGTTGTGAATTTGAGAAATACTTGTGTTGAAGCTTGTGATTCCCGTAGCATGCACGTATGGTGAACCGTTATGTGATGAAGTCGGAGCATGATTTATTTTTTGATTATCTTCCTTATGAGTGGCGGTCAGGGACGAGCGATGGTCTTTTCCTATCAATCTATCCCCCTAGGAGCATGCGTGTAATACTTTGCTCTGATAACTTGTAGATTTTTGCAATAAGTATATGAGTTCTTTATGACTAATGTTGAGTCCATGGATTATACGCACTTTTCTCACCCTTCCACCTTTGCTAGCCTCTCTAATACCGCGCACCTTTCGCTGGTATCATACACCCACCATATACCTTCCTCAAAACAGCCACCATAACCACCTATTATGGCATTTCCGTAGCCATTCTGAGATATATTGCGATGCAACTTTCCACCGTTCCGTTTATTATGGCACACTCCATCATTGTCATATTGCTTAGCATGATCATGTAGTTGACATCATATTTGTGGCAAAGCCACTATTCATAATTCTTTTATACATGTCACTCTTGATTCATTGCATATCCTGGTACACCGCCGGAGGCATTCATATAGAGTCATATTTTGTTCTAAGTATCGAGTTGTAATTGTTGAGTTGTAAGAAAAATAAAAGTGAGATGATCATCATTATTAGAGCATTGTCCCAGTGAGGAAAGGATGATGGAGACTATGATTCCCCCACAAGTCAGGATGAGACTCCGGACAAAAATAAAAAATGGAAAGAAAGAAAAAGAGGCCATCAAAAAAGAGAAAAGTCCCAAATAAAAAAATGAGAGAAAAAGAGAGAAGGGACATTGCTACTATCCTTTTACCACACTTGTGCTTCAAAGTAGCACCATGATCTTCATAGTAGAGAGTCTCTCATTGTTATCACTTTCATATACTAGTGGGAATTTTTCATCATAGAACTTAGCTTGTATATTCCGATGATGGGCTTCCTCAAATTGCCCTAGGTCTTCATGAGCAAGCAAGTTGGATGCACACCCACTTAGTTTCTTTTTGAGCTTTCATATACTTATAGCTCTAGTGCATCCGTTGCATGGCAATCCCTACTCACTCACATTGATATCTATTGATGGGCATCTCCATAGCCCGTTGATACGCCTAGTTGATGTGAGACTATCTTCTCCCTTTTTGTATTCTCCACAACCACCATTCTATTCCACCTATAGTGCTATGTCCATGGCTCACGCTCATGTATTGCGTGAAAATTGAAAAAGTTTTGAGAATGTCAAAAGTATGAAACAATTGCTTGGCTTGTCATCGGGGTTGTGCATGATTTAAATATTTGGTGTGGTGAAGATAGAGCATAGCCAGACTATATGATTTTGTAGGGATAACTTTCTTTAGCCATGTTATTTTGAGAAGACATAATTGCTTTGTTAGTATGCTCAAAGTATTATTATTTTTATGTCAATAAGAACTTTTGTCTTGAATCTTTCGGATCTGAATATTCATACCACAATTAAGAAGAATTACATTAAAATTATGCCAAGTAGCACTCCGCATCAAAAATTCTGTTTTTATCATTTACCTACTCGAGGACGAGGAGGAATTAAGCTTGGGGATGCTTGATACGTCTCCAATGTATCTATAATTTTTGATTGCTCCATGCTATATTATCTACAGTTTTGGACATTATTGGGCTTTATTATCCACTTCTATATTATTTTTGGGACTAACCTATTAACCG